>NW_006439717.1:4781365-4886478 GCF_000325575.1 Pteropus alecto
CCATGGTGAAGCTGTAATCTCCTAAAATTTGCCTAATTATACATATCAACTTGACTAAATTATGGTGACCAGTCGTTTAGTCAAATGCTAGTCTAGATGTTGTCATAAATGTATTTTGTAGATGTGATTAACATTTGCAATCAGTGGACTTTAAGGAGATTTTCCTCCATGAGGTGGGTGGGCCTCATCCAATCAGTTGAAGGCCTTAAGAGGAAAGACTGAGGTTTACTAAAGAAGGAATTCTGTCTCCAGATGATAACACAGAAATTCTGCCTGAGTTTCCAGCCTTCGCACTCAAGCCTGCAGCATCAATTCTTACCTGAATTTTCCTTTTTGGACTTGGCAGCCTCCATAATCACCTGAGCCAATTCTTTAAAATCAATCAATCTTAAATGCATGTATTATGTATATATGTACATACATACACACACGCACACACACATACATTTTCACATATTTTTTATATTTATACATTTTTTCTACCCCTGCTGTCTGGTTCTGTGAAGAACTCTGATATATTTCACTGCTACTCTATTTCCTTCTTCAAGCCAAAGAATTTTTATCTTACTATTTCAAAATAGTATCCCATGACATGAATGTACATACATACACACACGCACACACACATACATTTTCACATATTTTTTATATTTATACATTTTTTCTACCCCTGCTGTCTGGTTCTGTGAAGAACTCTGATATATTTCACTGCTACTCTATTTCCTTCTTCAAGCCAAAGAATTTTTATCTTACTATTTCAAAATAGTATCCCATGACATATAAATCATTAATTGATTCAGTCCCAATTACTATTCTATAAGATAAATATTATTATCCTCATTTTGCAGAGAAGAAAATGCAGGATCGGAAAGTGGGAACAGTTTGCTAAAGGTCCTTCGGCAAGCGAGTAGTTAAGCAGATATTGGCTAATCTCCAAATCACTGGCCTTGCCCATTAGCTGATACACTCTGAAATTAGTCTTTCTAATGGCAGGTGCTTGGCATATGTGATAGTTAATTTTATGTGTCAACTTGGCTGGATCATGGAGTGCCCAGATTAAACATTTCAGATATGCCTGTGAGGTTGTTTCCAGCATTTGAATCAGTAGACTAAGTAAAGCCAATGGCCCTCTCCAACATGGGTGGGCATCATCCAAACCTTTGAAGCCCTGAATAGAAAACAAAGGTGAAGAAAAGTAAAATTTTCTCTCCCAACCTGACTACTGAGCTGGGACATCAGTCTTCTTCTATCCTTGGGCTGGAACTTGTGCCATCAGCTCTCTTGGATCTCAGGCCATTGGACTAGAACTGGAATTTACACCACCAGCTCTCCTGGGTCTCTAGCTTACAGAACTTCTCAGCCTCATAATCATATGAGACAATTCCTTATAAAGAATCTCATTTTATCTGTATATCTATAGCTATATGGATATGTTTTTCTTTTACATGTTTTACATATCATTTATATATTTTCATATATAGGTAGATATAGATAAAAATATAGAGATCCTATTGGTTTTGTTTCTTTGGACAACCCTGACTAATACAGCATACCTAATGCTAACGCATTTGCAATGACACCAGGGCACTCACAGACACTCTTACACAACTTTCCTATTCAACCCTGCTTGTGATCAGTTTCTACGACTAGACTTCACCTTTGTTTTCCAATGCATTTCAATTCTTTTGCTGAATCTGGAGATCTAGACTGACAGCTGTACTCTTGACTGGAGCCTTGACAGCCTTTCCAGTCCTTCCCTTTCCCTCTGCCAACATCTGGATGACTCTGTCTCTGTAATTCCCAAGCAGCAACTTAAGTCCTATTCCTTAAGGCAGAACTACCATCCTGTCTGCAAAATGATCTGTGCATTGCACCAGCTGTGATGGATTTTTGCTGTGGATCTTATCTTATCTAATTGATTCCACAATCCTTTAAACACCAACCTGAATGTGAAACCCTGTGGCCCAACAGCCAGCCCCACCACTAATAAGAGTACAGTCTCCTTGGCTCCCTCTCTTACCACATGAGGTTGAGGGAAACACAAGTATCACTGAATCTACTAGAAGCAGTAACATTAGAGTGGGTGTGAACATGGACTTTGGGTGCAGGTGGAAAAGGATTCAAGTCTGGACTCCACCACTTACGGGTTCCATGTAGGTGTTCTTATTTTTAAAACTTGAACACAATGTAGTGTGTGTGTGTGTGTGTGTGTGTGTGGCTCACTGTTGAATTGTACACCTGAAACACTGAATTTCGTTAACCAATGTCACCATAATAAAAATGAAGAGAGAGAGAGAGAATAAAAAATAAAATAAAACAATAAAACTTGATGGGAATGGGAAAAAATAGGAAGACAAAGAAAAATGAAAAAGGCATCTTTAACAAAGAAGTTGATAACTAGTCCCGACTAAATGAGAAGTAGTCTGAACTTTATGGATAGAGTATATATTGAGAGTAGGAAGTGGGGATCTTCAAGTAGAAACACAGAAACTCAAAGGTAGAAGGAGGATATCTTCACTCCATTTCACACTCATTTCTCTGTCCTTATTCTGCTGCTCCCCAAAAAAGAAGAGGAAGAGGAGGAGGAAGAGGAGAAGAAAAAAGTTAAACTAACTAAATTAAAACTAAAACAAAGGAGTCTCTATGCATCATTTCTCCTGTTCTTACAACTATTTTTATTGGAAAATATGGGAAGAGAAGTCCCAGAAAATCTCTTATCCAGGAGTATGAATCTTAATGATTGAGCACGCAGGCTTTGAAGTCAAGTGTATCCTGGTCCTGTCACACTTCTATCATTTTCCAGCTTACCTAATTTCTCTGGGCCTCCCAAGGTTAATATAGTAGTTAGAAGATTTTATAGAAAGTAACAGAAACCCAAATCAAATTGCTTCAATGGAAAGAGAATTTACTGACTCAAGGCATCCAAAGAAAGGTTGAATAAATGAGTCATGAGAAGCCAGAGACAGAGCTGTTTCAAGAACAACTGGAACTACAGACACCAGCAGTGTGCTTTTTTTTTCTGACTCATGTATCCACTCTCTCTGCATTGTCGATTTAATTTCATCTCACTAAAATCAACAAATATAGTCAGTGAAGCCCCAGATACTAGAGAAGTCCCAAGTTTAAAATTTTCTGGTAAAGCATTCCAATTAGCTAAGTTTGGCCAAGTGCCCGCCTCCATTACAACCAAACATGACCAATGGTATATGGTTAAATAAGAATCTGGTTGCTCCTACAGTAACCACGTAGACAGTGGAAGACAGAACAAAGGAAAAGATGATGTTTGGCAAAAAAAAAAAAAAAACCTCATAGATATTCACTAAATTGGTACTTTTAAACCACTTAAAATATTTATAAAAAAATTTTAATGTTTCAGTAAAAAAGAGTACATTAAACTTATGTGAAAATGATCTAAAACTGTATAGAATACAATCTCAACTTCAGCAAGCGTAATATGTACTAAAATCACTGTAAGAAAATGCATTAAGTCTACGGCCATGCCACCCTGAGCAAACCCAATCCCATCTGATCTCGGAAGCTAAGCAGGGTCAGGCCTGGTTAGTACTTGGATGGGAGACCACCTAGGAAGATCAGGTGCTGAAGGCGTAAAAAATAAAAAATAAGGGATTGTAAGCTGACAAGGTCCTTGCAATCTGTGAGTTTAACCAAGGGTTGCCTCGCCTAAAAAAAATAAAAATTAAAAAAAATAAAATGCATTAAAATATTAATAGTATTTATCAAGTGTAACAGAATTATAGGTAATTTTCACTTCCTTAAAAATGTTTTATTGTACTATATTTTTTCTATATTAAGATTGTACTACTTTTATAATCAGAGGAAAAATAAAAGTTTTCGGCTGTTTTAATATCATCTATATTTGTTTCAGATTAAATCCTGTAGTACCTAGGACTCAGGTTCATACCTAAGTAACAGTTTATAACCCAAGGAACAACCCTAGAGACTGAGAAAACCTTTTATAAAGTTTCTTTTGACTTCTATAGGAACTGCGAAAGTTTCGTAGTGAACATAGAGATAGAGCTACAAGAGAGTTTTCAGAGATGACCTGCTAAAATCACACGGATAGTTAATTTTTATCGTCTGGCTATTTATCATATTAGAAAGCATTGTTTCAATGATGCTTGAGTTGTTAATAGTTTGTTTTTTTACGGCCTGTGACTTCTGATCATTCTGTATTCTGCACATCACACAAAGTCCAGCATCAGTAGCTGGTACAGGCTAATGAGAAGACTACTGGTGATGCTTTCATTTTTGAAAGTTATTCTAGCTCTTCAAAGAGAATGGCTAAATATTTCCAATTTATCTGGTAACAGAGATATCAGTTGCTGTGTAAACACTGAGGCACCTAAAAAAGCCTTTAGGTGGTACCAGGCTTTGTAAAAACTATCTAGTAGGGGATGGGGAGGGACTTCACAGACTTCAGAGTCAAAGATGAGTTTAAAGGCCAATTTTGTAAGCTATGTGACCTTCATTCAGCAAATCCCTTAATTTCTGAAGCCTTAATCTCCTCACCTATAATAAAGTTATATGTATGCTTCTAACATACAACAAGATTACTATATGGATTCAATGAGATAATACTTGTGATATACCCATGATGGGCCTGCACACAGTAGGCTCTCATCAAAAGTCCTTTTTCTCCTTCGACCCCTATCCCAACTCCTCTCTTTCTCTCCTCTCCCCATTCCAACAAAGGTCATTGTCTATCAATCATAATGTGTGACATAAATAAATGTAAAATGTGATTTCCCTTGAGCATATATATTCACTATAAAAAAAAAGAAAAAAATAGAAGCCTTTCAATTCACTGAAAAGGAAATGTAGCTTTAAAATTCAATACTAGATGTAAAGTAAAGAAAAATATAAAATGTCTGGACAATGTAGCTATTGCTAAAGTCCAAAATCTTGGACTAGTGTTTTGTTGTTGTTTATTTGTATGTTTGTTTGTTTTGCTTTCCAATCTCTGGCCCTCCAAAATAACAAAACTTAGTGATTATACAAAAGTTATTCTATAGAAAGAATTTTTGTACACCACTAAATTCTAAGTGTAAATTGACCGAGTAAGCTTTTATGTTGTTATAATGAGGAATAAAAAGGATGAAGATATATGAAGTCTTGTTGAATCACGATATTCTACTGTAACAAAATATTTTGAGGGAGGTCTATTATTAATGAACATACCTCCATTCCTCAAAGATGCAGCTCATTTCTTGATGCTGATTAGAGAAAGCACAAAAATGACAATGTTTCCTGACCTTTGTTAAACCATAGGACCTTTGACAATACAATGATCTCCATCGTGAAGGGAAAAAAATGCATTTATGAAATTTTGCATTTTTTTATTTCAAGGAGTTAACCCCATCCAGAAGACATTCATAGGTCTCCCATTAGACTCAGGTTGGTCCCTGACTTAGCAGGATTAAGAATATCTAAATATTCTACATTAATATCTCTATTATCATAAAAACATTCTCACAGTAAAACATTCTTATGACAAAACTAGAGTTTTAAAAGAAAAAAATTCTCAACTATAGGTATTTTTAAAGAATTTCATATATGTAATAATATATATGCTCTGTGAGACAGATACATAGTGACTTAATTTTTATTTCTCTTCCATTTTCTCCCCACAGTTTACATCCCTTCCGTCTTCTTAAGGACTCTCCATTCAATATCCTGAACCCTAACACAGGGTCCAGGTACACATATATGCTCTCAATTGTTGGGTTTAGGAAAACAGCTTACGTTTGCTTTATCTTTCCCTTGAAAGTTAAGGATTTGTTTAATTGAGCTAAGGTATATAGTATAGCAATAGATATTATAATATTTATTTTATGTATAATATCTTACAGCTAGGAAGTGGCTGAGTTGGAATTTCATTCTGGCATAAAGGCTACAGTTTAACTAACTGATGACCCAGAGTTTTATTTGAATGTCTTTACTCCAGAAAGATAAAAAAAAAAAAAAAGACTCTAACCCAAATGTCACCATCTCTGTGATCCTTTCTCTGCCTACATAGTCAGAGATTGAGTCTCTTTTCAATAACTTTTATCACATTCTTTGTCTGAAGCAATTATTTAACAGTTATTCTACACTGTTTTCTATTGTTATTTATTCAACAAACATTTACTGAGTATCTACCCTGTGCCTCAAGAACTGGACCCTGGGGAAAGATCAGTGAACAAGATACGGTCCCTGATCTCAAGTCTTTTAAGTTTAGAGATGGAGAGAGATAAAATGGTCCTTGTAATCAGGTGTGAGAAGTAAGTAGGGAGGTAGAAATAAAGGTCTTTGAGAGCATCTAAGGGATCAAAAATGGCCTCTTGGAGGAGGTATGTAACTGAACCTTGACAGATGAGTAGAACGAAGCCAAAGAAAAGGAAGGGAAACAGAGACAGATGATGAGAAGTTAACACAACTCAGGCAGGAAGTAGAATGAGGCCTTGGGCCAGACCTGGAGATCTGCAGACCTGGGATAGCATGGACAGCTGGCACATTGTCCACATCTCAGAGTTTAGAATATAAGTCAAAGGATGGGTGTATTATAAATGAGCCTGAAGAAGCAGTCAGAAGCTAGATTATCACAGGTTTCATTAGTCATATAAACTAGTCCATACTGAAGTACATGAAGAGTAATGAATTTTAAGATGATGATTAACATGTTCAGACTTGCATTTCATTAGGTTCTCTTTTGCTCCATTGTGGGAAAATGGACTGCAAAGACAGACTGGAAACAGGGAGACTAGTCTGGAGGCTCCAGCAGTAATTCAAACGAGAAATGAAGATGGCCTGCTCTTCAGCAATGGAATGGAGAACGAAATAAGAAGAAGACAGAATGATTCTGTCTCTCTCTCTCTCTCTCTCTCTCTCTCTCTCTCTCTCTCTCTCTCTCTCATCTTATCCATAAATAATAATAACAATGGACATTTATGAGTGCTTACTATGTAATAGGCTTTCTCCTAAATGGATTATATTTGACTCATACTCAAAACAAGTCAATTCCTTGTTATATAGGTAAGGAAACAGGTTCAGAAATTAACTTGGCCAAGATTCTCGAGATCAGCAGAGTCATTATCTTATATTTCTTTATATATGTATGTATATATACATTAAGTTTTGTCTAAGTATTACACATAGCTCAATAAATATTTGCGGAGTGGTTATTACAATTATTCACCAGCAAAACAAAGTTTCTTAGAGATAACTTTCCATCTCTCAAAGTGCTCAAGCAGAGACCTTGTGATGACTTCTCAAGCATACTTTGCAACAAAATCCTATATTTTATGGAAGTTAGATCCAGAAAATTCTAAGTCCCCTAATAACATTAACATTCTTTTGACTTTACGATTTAGCGAATTCGAAAGATGCACAATCTGTTAATTAATAGAACAGTCTAGTTTGCAAGGTTCTCCATCAGTAAGAAAATCACCACTAATCTCAACCACACTTAACAGTCACCTATTCTCCCTGACTACTATTTCTGACACCCTCTTTCAGTGCTTATGTGACTGGACAAAAAGAAATACCAACTTATGTGTAGTAAGGCATTTCAATCACACACATTCTCCTTGGAAACCTAATTAAAGTGTAATATAGAGAAATAGATATTTTACTAAATCCCTGTTAGGTCCATTTTAATATCCTAAAACACTGGGCATGTAATAATATGCTAATTTTCATGGACAATGTAGCATTTTAGAGTGGAATATATTCTAAGAAAAGATTGAAAATCTTTCAACTCAGGAGACTATTCCTTTATTGCTTTTCTGCTATTAACTTGATCTGGGAATTTAAGCAAGTCCCCTAAGTCTCTCTCAGCTTCATTTGTACCTCATTTGTAAAATAAGAATAATACTTAACAACTACCTCACAGGGATATATTGAAAAAATAATGAGGTAATATAGACAAGCAAGATGCTTTGAGATCTTTGGATCAAAAATCCAGCACATTAAATCCTAATTAATTTTAATGATTTAAAAATGCACACAAATCCTATTAATGTATACATTTCAGAGAAACTGACTGTGATATTATAAACTATATAAAAACTTGCATGGTATGAGATATAAAACCCTTTAAATATAAGATCATTTTCTAAATGTTCCCTCGTATTAAAAGCCAGTAGTGCTAAATTTCACCTTCTTCTAAAACTCCAGAGGATAGTGAAATATCTCATGACAGCATTTTTAAAAGAAGTGTAGAGTTACCTTGAAGTCATTCATTTTTGGAAAATAAAATGGTTTAAAGTCTAATTTCTGAAACTGCAAGAAAAAAAGACCTCATATTGGCTTGACCCTGAACACCTATATCCGTGTATAATTCTCGTGTGGGTGTAGAACAGGCAGAAGATGAACAGCTGCCAGGAATGCTGGGGCTCTAGACTGCGGGATGATGACGCATTGCTCTAACATCCTCCATTCTAAGAATGGCCTTTAAGAGGATTTTCCCCTAAATCAATTTTCTGATAATTACTATTTCCTAAGGTAGATCAGCTTCCACATTAGAAAATGTTGGCCTTTATTTATGTCCTACTTTAAATCTTACCAAAGGGCATGTTTCCCATTTTGGAGATAGAGCCTAAAATGCTATCTGAGAGCAAGTACATAATAAAATCATCGTTTCATTCAAACATATTGCATTTCAGGTATACAGAAAAAACATAGAAATAAAAATCTATTTCATTAAGTGTCGAGAAATGCCACTGTTCTTGAAGATAAGATTTTAAGATCGAAGCTCCTAAAAGGGTAACTATTCCATATTGTTGTTTGAATATGAAATCTTAGGCAGAAAGGAAAATAACAACAATAGTTATTAATTATATTATATTAATAAAATTAATGTATTCTTATTAATACATTAATATTATTTAATAATAATTGTTATTATAATTTGTGGATTAGAGGGACAGGTTCTACAGAGCTAGAACTCTCTAAAAAGAGCTTTGATATTCTAGAAGGCTTAAACAGCTAAGAATTCCCTAACAGAGAGAATTGTCCAGAAAAATAAATATTTTCAAATTAATGGATATCATCAATCTGGCTGGAATCATGTTAACTCAGCAAAAATCTCTAACACCCAAATGTTAAGCTCCTTTCACAAATATCAACCAGTCCTTGAAAAAGGAGAGAGAAACCAGCCATGGGTAGAATAAACTGTAGTAAAGAGAGTAACATTGCAGTTAAAAGAAAATGTAGCAGTAGAGAGATTCTAGGTCTTATACTGTGAAACCAAAACTATATTTCAAATACAAATGAGTTATCAGAAAAACATTACTGCAAAACTGCCTGGCAGCCTAAATCCATTTCTGGTAAGGTCTGAATCGAGAGAGCAGTGACTAGGAAGCAATGAATAATGTAAACATATGTCCAAGAGTAACACATTCTGAAAACCTGTCCCAGAACTATGAAAATAAAGTTGGAAGAAATAAAATTGTGCCCATTTGTAAATAAATTTATTTTTTAACACATTTTATGAGGACCAAATAATAAAAAATGAGATTGTGACATGAGATATTGTATTAGCACTTGGAGAAGGGTCAGTAAACATCCCACACTGGTGCCCCTCCTTTCCCTTACCCTTAGTAAACACTGTCTATTGAAAAATGATACTGCTTTCCACTGAGCATGGAGAGGGTCTTAGAATTTTCTTTAAATCACTGGTCCCATGTAGTCGCTACCTAGCAACTGGAGTTGGATTCTGAGGTGTTATCTAATTCTCACCCTAAACTTAGAAACTTATATGAAAAAAAAAAAAGTTGCTTATAATTAAAAAGCAGTGGTTTCATTATGTGTTACATTTAGCAAACACTTAAATACATATTTGTAATAGTTTTGAAAAATTGTTTTGAAAAAATAGTTTTGAAAATCTTTCAGAGCAACCTCAAAATGACCTCCCAACCTATGCCCCATGCAATTCCTGTTGGTAACCATTGTTAAATATTTGGTGCAATTTTTTCTAGAATTTTCTGATGCACTATAATCTATCATATTTCCACAAGCCTAAATGCTTTCATTCTAATTTACAGCAATTTAACAACAGTTTTTTTTTAAAAAGTGAAACATTACCATATTAATGTAGTAATAATTTATTATACTGACAAATTTCAGTCATTAAAATTTGAAAATGTGTCATAAATATGTATTCGAATAAACTAAAGCTTACACTCTTCTACCTCTTGTGAGAACTACTTCTAAAACAAGGGTTAAATAACATAAACATATATCTAGATCCCACTTTTGCAGATGCTGCCAGGCATCTAATATATATTTTTAAATCTATAGGTAAATCTTAGTTCCCTTTCTGTGACGATCTATTGCCACACAGTATCTTATTTTATTCTTTTATAAGAAGATATCTTTCTATTGCAATGTTTCAGATTTTCGTGTTTTCCATAGCTAGCACTAATGTCTTTCCTGAGGCTTGGCCTAAGATTCTAAAGAAATTTCAACCAAAAAGGAGTATGTTATTTTAGTTGGTGCAAAATTAGAATATGGTAACAATATCCTGACAAATTGAAATTGGTGGTTTTCTATGATTAATTGCAGGTATTAAATAGAGTTGAAAATAAGATTCCACCCCATCTTCAAATGCTCATGTGTTTTCCTGCCAAATATAGAAATGAATATTAATATTTAACTTCCTGGAGGAGGCCAAGAAAGACATAACTTGCAGATATGACAGAGCTCAAAAATGGATAACACTGAATCATCAGAACGGTATGTAGGCTGATAAATAGACTCATTTCTTTAAAGAGATAATATGAACACTGACTCTAACTTTACAAAAGAAGAAAGGTATAAAGCCAATAAACATATGAAAAAATTCTAATTCACTAGTATCTAAACAAGACAAAGTAAAATGAGACTCATTCTTTTTCCATTGAATTATTTCTTAAACTGGCCTAAGGGCACACAATACCTCCAAGGACAAACTAACTAGAAAACAGGGGGTGACATCAGCAAGATGACAGGGTAGGGAGCTCTGAACCCCCCTTGCTCCCACAAACATACTTATTAAGCAACAATTAACTGAAAAATTCCCTTTGTGAGAAATCCAGAAACTAACTGAAAGGCTCCTGCATCTCAGGAAATTATAAAACCAGACTCACTGAAGCCAGTAGAGAAATTTGGGACACCCTCTTACCAGAGTCCTTGTCCCTGGTATAGTGCCATAAGATCAGGAAGAGACCCTCTAACCCAAGGAATGAAAAGGATTGGTTCATGTATCCAGCACCCCAAGTTTTCTGAGGGGCCACCATACAGAAATGGCTTCTGTCTTGATAGCTTTGGAGCTCTGACATGTGCAACACAAATTGGCCACACGGAGATGGTGGCTTGGGCTGGTAGATGCCATAGATCCTACAACTTGCTCAGCACAGAGTGAGTGAAAAAATCATTCCAGCTCTCAGCTTCCCGGAGCTGGAGAGGGAATGAGCTGATCCATACAACCAGTACCCCAACTTCTCCAAGGATGCCTAAAAAATTAGTATCTGTCTTACCAGTTCTTCTGGCAGGTCCAGCACAGTCTAGATGCCTGGGAGAACGGTATGGTATTGACATAGGGACAGACATATACACCAGTGAAACAGAAGAGAAAACGCAGAAATAAATCTACACATGTGTAGTAAAATAATCTTTGACAAGGGTGCCAAGAATACACAATGGGGAAAGGAAAGTCAATTCAACAACTGGCGCTGGTAACACTGGATATCCACATGCAAAAGAATGAAATTGGACCCCTACCTTACACCATACACAAAAATAAACTCAAATAAATTAAAGACCTAAAATTCCTAGAAAACATAGAGGAAAATCTTCATGACGTTGGTCTTGGTAATGATTTCATGAATATGACAGCAAAAGCACAGGCAACACAGGCAACAAAAACCAAAAGAAAAAAGAAAAAAAAAAAACCCCAAATGGGGCTACATCAAACTAAAAAGTTTATGCACAGCACAGGAAACAGTCAATAGAGTGAAAGGTATCCTGCAGAATAGGAGAAAATATTTGCAAAGCATAGCTCTGATGAGGGGTTAATCTCCAAAAATATATAAGGAATTCCTACCACTCAATAGTAAAAAAATTAATAAACTAATAACCCAATTAAAAAAGAGCAAAGAACTTGAACAGACACTTCTCCAAAAAAGGCATACAAATGGCTAACGGATATATGAAAAAATGTTTGGCATCACTAATTATTAGGGAAAAAGCAAATAAAAACCACAATGAGCAGTCACCTCTTACCTGTCAGGATGGCTATTGGAAAAGGACGGAGGGAGGAAGGGAGGGAGAATTGTTGGCAAAGATGTGGAGAAATGGGAACCCTTGCACCTTATTGGTGAGAATGCAAAATGGTGTAGTTCTTATGAAAAACAGTATGGAACTTCCTCAAAAAATTAAAAAATAGAACTGCCATATGACTCAGCAATCCCACTTTTGAATATTCACCCAAAATTAAAATCAGGATCGTGAGGAAACATTAACATTCTATGTTCATTGCAGCACTATTCAGTTGCCAAATTGTGGAAACAACCTTAATTGTCCATCAATGGATGAACTGTTAAAGAAATATGGTATGTACATACAATGGCATACTATTCAGTCTTTAAAAATAAGGATATTCTGCAATATGTTACAACATGGATGAACCTTGAGGACTATGCTAACTGAAACAACACGAGCACAGAAAGACAAATACTGCATGATTCCAGTAATACGAGGTATTTAAAATAGTCAAATTCATAGAATCAAATAGTGAAATGGTGTTGCCAGGGGCTAGGGGGGAATGTAAAATGGGATATTACTAATCAAAAGGCATAAAGTCTCAGTTAAGCAAGATGAAGAAGCTCTAGAGACCTGCTGTACAGCACTGTGCCTACAGTCAACAACACAATGTACACTTAAAAATTCTAAGAGTTCAGATTTCATGTTGTGTTCTAACTGCAATAAAATAAAATTTAAAAGAGAGAAAATTTAGCCACCAAGTCTCCTACAGAAAACTACTCAAAAATTCCCAGCAAGACAAATGAAAAGAAATCCACATTTAGACACATTATAGTGAAATGCAGAACTCCAAACACAAATTGATATTAACAGCAGTAATAGAGGGGAGGAAACATCATTATCTAGAATGCAAAAAAATATATAAAGACTTCAGCAACAACAAATGCAACAGGACAACAGAATAATATCTTCAAAGTGCTGAAGGAAAATAATAGTCATTTCTAATTTTATATTCAGCTATATAACATTAAAAAAAAAAAAGAAAAAAACCACACACCTATACCAAAAAGTTAATCATAATTACTTCTAGGTACATTAATTATAGATGATTTTTATTTCTTCTTTATACTTTTATGTATTCTCAAAAATTTCTATATGAATCAATGGTGTTTTTAATATGTAACATTTAATATTAACGGTTAACATTAAACTAAAAAACATAAACAATTAAAGTGTGTGTGTATATATATAATATATATATATATGTATTTGTTAGGACAAGTGAAAAAAAGGATAATGTTATAGTCCTCTTCACTTTAATCAAATGTCATTTTTCTGTGTATTATAATTCAGAACCCATTAAAATAAATATTCATAAGCTCTTATTCTTTTCCAATAAAATGTGTGACCTCAAAATTATAATTTAACACAAGAAGTAGGACAGTGACTTGAAATTCAGGTGTAAAGAATTACAACATTTTACTAACAAAATGTTACTGAACCAACAAATTATAGAACTTTTGATCTGAGGTGTCCACTCTGCATCGCTCACTGATGGTTTGTTGTCCCAGCACGGGCCTGTTATATGGGCAGCAAGAAGTGTGGCCCAATGAGCCAAATCCTGTTGGGATTCCACACTCAGTTAATCTTAGTTTATTTGGAAATTATCTTCTTTGAATCACCTTCACTTTCGGTTACTATCAATTGTTTACTAACATCTTGATTTTTTTTATTAACGTAGTTGGCACTAATTATAAACTGAATGCTGTTGCTAAATCTTTCCTTCTAAAACAATAAATGATATACAAAACAAAATTTGAAAATAAAGTCAGTAAGAAATAATCACACCACAATCACATTCCATAAGCACTTTTGAAATGAAAAACTCCCATAGTTAACATCTAAAAAGTTATGCTCTTCATTATAACTTTTTAAATTTAGGGTATAGATCAAAATATATCATGACAAATAATCTGGCCTTTTTGTCTTTCAGTGTTTCTTTGGAATATGCCATATGTTAGAAAAATCATATCACCTTTTTCATCCAAATATTGCTTTCATATAAATATAAAGGTTTGACCTTGTAAATTTTCAATGTTTTATTGCAGTTTTACTAGCATTTGGGCTCTGGCAGAATCCTGTTGTTTTCCTTGCAATAAAATGACTTTAAAATAACTTTTCAGATCACACTTCTACTTGGTGAGCACAGAAGATGACGGCTTTAAAAAAATCTCTAATCAATCTCTATAGCACTCTTGGGAATTTCAAGTGACTAAATTCTTTGCATGCAGGGATTTGTAGAATTTATGGAAATTTTCCTGCTATTGTTCTCTATCAAATGATTCTTTATTCACGTTGGGTAAATATGAAAAAAAAAAAATCTTGGAGAAGCTTTAAATAAAGTCATCAAGCAGGAACTCATTTCAGCCCAAAGAAGCTTCCATTGGAAATGTTATTTTGTTTCTTCCCTCCAACATTTAATGAAATGGTTCCATTTTACAAATAAAAGAAGACGTTTCAGTATCTGGGTTGATTTTTAAATTAATATTCCATTTTGCAAGAGTGAATAAAATGAGATTAACAAAGAAATAGCAACAGATTGTGACAGAATACTGTCTCCTTACCTATTCTAGACACAAAATCTGAGTAACAAATGCTTCGGTTCAAACCCGCGGCATTGCATCCAGACTATTTTTGGTGATTTCTTTGCTCTTTATTGGTTTCTAAAAGGGTCTATCAATAAGAGAAATTTATGTTCTAATCTCTTCTACCCCAGAATATCAAATCTTTCCTAAGGTCATGATTTTCTTTTAAGTCACAAAGAAATGTTAGTAGATGCTGATAAAAAGAGATTCACTGCAGTGGAAAAGGTCAGGTGCTCATCACCTGATTAAAACACTATGTCAGTGTAATACATGGGTCAAAGGACACCTTTCAGATAAATCAGGAATGAGAAAATAGTGATATATTTTTAATACCCCTTGATTATTAGCATTCTGGTTTCACCTGCTCATGGAAGGCCACATGGGGTAATAGAGTGGCTTACAAACATTTTACAAAACCATCCACTGAGAGAATTTTATTATGCATTGTGAGCCAAACCAGAAAAATAAAAGCAGTTTATGAAACAGTACCTATCCTTAATATGTACCATTACTGATATTTTCTAATCTATTTTTTGGGTTGCTTTTGATAACATTAAACCGGAGTGTGACATGCTGACTGTGACCTTGCACAAGCTATTTACCCTCTCTACGTCTCAGATGTTTCACTCCCAGTCCACGAAATTAAATGAGAACACGTGAAGTTCTTGGTACTATGCTCTCTCAACGTATGCTAATTTATTCCCTCCTGTTCACAATGATCTTTTGATTTTATTTATAGTCTATGCTCATATTATGTTAACCAAAAACAAAAATTAAATGCATCAAAAAGTTAAAATACACACGAATATGATAGATGGCTATAGTAATGACTCATTATCACACCTCCCTGCTTGGTCCTCTTCCTTGACTCTGCTTGGTTCTCTTCCTTACCAACATGTGACTTATTTGACCAACTGGATATAAGCAAATGTGATACAAGCAGAGGCTTAAAAATCGTTTGTAAATTGGGTATATACTCATGCTGCTGAAAACTCTCTCCTATGACTCTTGGAATGTTGCTTCCATGTGAACAAGCCTACACAAGCCTGCTGGGGACTACTGGTCCGGGCAATAGCAGAAACCGACAGACAAACACATGAGGAAGGCCCTCCTAAAGCACGTCAGACTACGGCTGCATGAGACAAGCAAAAGAACACCCAGCTAAATCCAGCCTGAATTGCTGACCCACAGATACATGAGGAAATAAAACAGCTGTGTTATTTAATCCACTAAATAAATTGGCTTTATGCCACTAAATTTTGATATAGTTTATTATGCATTTCTTTCAACTGCTTATTAATTTCAACTTTGCAGTAAGAATTTTAAAATAAATTTTATTTATTTATTTATTTATTTATTTATTTATTTATAAATAACATCAAAATTTAATTGGTTTATACATAGAATGCCTGACACTGCTAAAAAAGATTTTTTTCTCTTGTGTAAGTAAAAAAAATCCAATTATTCTTTAAACATTGCCTAAGCATTGTGGTAAAGACTATTTTTACTCTCTTCATAGTATTTCCTCTTTGAAAAACTTCTAGATTCATTTGCATATTTTCCAATTTTTTTTCCTAATTATATTAATCTACTTAAGATTAAGAAAACTCTTAACCAGGGGAAATGGTGTCAAAGGACTTTTTTTAGGAAATTCATGTGGTTCAAGTCCCTGATGGCTGAGCTCCTAAACAAAATGTATAATACAGAAATACTCCCGATTTTCCAATTGGCAATATCACAGGAGAATATTATTATATTCCCATATTATACTCTCAGGAGAGATTATGACAGCAATTTGAGGTGTTATCTTTCCTGAAGAAAAAAATGATTTTTAAAGAGAATGGAAAAATATTTAAAGAGAAAAATATTAATTTGCCAGCTCAAAAACTTGTCAAGTATATGTAGGGAAGTAGATAAAATAATTATGGTAATGCAGAAAAATTAAATCATAAATTCACTATGAACTTAAAAAGAAACTTCATCACTGGTCTTCTTGGATACTTTAATGTATAGAAACCTGATCAAAATAGGCAATTTTAAAAATATGAGCCATAATAAGATACTTCATGAGAAATTTGGGCAATAAAACACATATAGGATCCAAGCAAAAATAAAAGGATCTAAAAATAAATAACTACAGGACTACAAGATCTAACTATAATTCATTCCAAGGTATTCATTTTTAATGTATTTAATTAGAAGGAAAATGGCTAGGAAACCAAAGTGTGTGGGTTTCTTAGAGGGACCCATCTTTTTCTATACCTAGTAAAGAGGGGCACCTCTTATATCAGTGTGTAGATTGTTTGCCTAGCAGACGTCACCCTTCTGGAGATAGAGACATTAGAACCCGATGATTAAACATTTATTTGTTCACCCATTCCTTATATCCAGATTCACTCTCACCCTGGAACCCACTGATAACTTAGCTTCCAATATTGCATTCCTCACAGAAACTATTTAAACTGACTCAAATATCTAGGTTCCCTGACATTGGTAGTCTTGTCCTAAAATAATACATCCACACTCCTACTTAAAGATGAAAATAAAATTTTATTTACTTGTACAATAAAAAGTTAGTATCTCTCAAAAATGTAATTTCTGTAGTAGAACCCATTTTCTTTTTCATTTAGATTTAATTTCATGAGATGATATTTTGCTCTGTTGCAAACATTTATGTCTCCTTTTTCTTCATACTATTAAAGCATTTTGGCCTTGGGAGACACACTAGAGGTTATCAGGTTTAACTAATAACTCAAAATAGAAATCTTTTCTATATTCTTTCTGTCAGGTGGTTTATCTAGTAGTTACTTGAACACGTCTACTGGTAGAAAACTAACACATTGCTCTACCAACAAAATAGTTATTAATTTCAGATAGCTTACAGAGTTAAAAGGCTCTTGCTTATAGTAAGCTCAAAGTGATCCTCTATAACTGTGATCCATTCATTTTTCTCTTTCTGTCCTCTGGCACTACATAGATTAAGTATACTCCCAATTGTATATGACAGCTCTTCAAGTATTTGAAGATAGTGATAACATTCCTCAGGCTAAAACCCAGATTTAACAGTTTCTTAAATAAAGCAGTCAGAAAACCCTTTATTAGCGTGGTCTGGCCTCCAAA
Organism: Pteropus alecto; assembly: GCF_000325575.1. Lineage (NCBI taxonomy): Eukaryota > Metazoa > Chordata > Mammalia > Chiroptera > Pteropodidae > Pteropus > Pteropus alecto. The sequence continues at coordinate 4,799,371 of NW_006439717.1, forward strand.
TACAAGGAGATGGCCAATGAACCTTTTAGCATATGCACTGAGATCTGATCAAAATGTGCAAGACGTGGTCTGATACCACAGAATACTATTTATTTCTGGATAATGCTACTTATTATGGCATTAACTCTTTTAACAGTCATGACACACTAGGGATTCCCATTTGGCCTCCAGTCAGCTAAAACTTTAAGAGCTTTACTAAACAAATTTTTATTAGGAGAACAATCCTTATTTTTCTGGTAGACTTTTTAATTCAAGTGTAGGATTTAAAATTGTCTCTAATTTTACTCTTGCTACTGTCAACCCGTCACTCAAGTCTATGGAGTTTCTTAATGCTGACTCCCTTTACTACTTTCTTCAGCTTCTTTACCATCATCCTATGACTTACTGGCTGATAGGTCAGGGGCAGATAGCCCCGGGAGATACCAGTAGAGAATGCTGAGGGTCATCTGGTTATTGGTCTTTTTAACAAGTGCTTCTCCACGTCACATTAAAACCATAACACTTTCTGTTTTTTTTTATCAGTATAAAATAATGAATTGCTACCACAAAGGTATTGGATTCTCCGCAAAAATCGTACTTGTTTAATAGAGAATTCAGTGTACCCAGAGAGGCTGCTAGTGTTTGGTGTAGAAAGATTGATTTTTAAAGAGGAAAAAGTGAATTCTTCGCACATGATATTACTTAATCACCAAACTAATCCTATAAAGTCGCTATTACCATTTTTTTACTTGATAGCTGGGAAAACTAAATGTGGCTAAAACTGCAGGATCTCTCCAGTCAGAAAGCCTGCCTTTGAATTGTGACTCTGCCTGATGTGATACCAGCTACATGACCACTGGCAAACTACTTAACCTCTGTTAGTGGTCTCTCCTCCTAAGATTTTCATGAGCATTAGATAAAATGATACATAGTACCTAGCAAACAGTAAAGTCTTGATAAGTATCTGTAATTATTATAGCCTATGACAAGAGAGTTAGCTAAGTGGCAGAGGCAGGATCTGAAGCAGAGTTTGTCTGTCCCCAAGGCACCTGCAAATATATATAGTCAAGGACACATAGAACTAATTTTTCTGGTAGCAAATACAATTTGTCTTCCTGACCATATCATTTGATACAATAAAAAATAAAAATAGGATTTTGAGACTAATAAAAGGAATAGTGCAAGTGAAGACAGCCCAGTTAGGGATTTTATAGTGACAACTTAAAGACAAAAACCAAGCTAAGAATGAGGTCACAGGAAAGATGAGTTACAAAGCAGACAAGCAGTGGCTCAAGGCAGGGCATTGGTGAGGCAGCAACAAATTTATTTGCTGTCAAGTATTTGAGGGCAAAGGCTGAAAGGCATTTTTATTTTGATGGGTTATACACATTGTCCTGGTTCTTAATACCTCTCTGAACTGTCTAGGCTTTAGACTGCCCTTTAAATTTTCATAAGTAAAAACTAGCACCCAAGAGTCTAAATCATTTATTAGTATTACATATTATTTATAGACACATCAATATTAATAAGGATATAAATCTCAAAAGAAGACATACAAATGGTCAACAGATATAGTTTTTAAAAGTTCAACATCACTAATCGCCAGGAAAATGTAAATCAAAATCACAGTATCACCTCACACCTGATAAAATGGATGCCATCAAAAATACAAGAGGTAACACGTGTTGGCGAAGATGTGGAGAAAAGGGAATCTTTGTGGATTGTTGGTGGGAATGTAAATTGATATAGCCATTATGTAAAACAGTATGGAGTTTCCTCGACAAAATTAAAAATAGAGCTACCATGTGATCTAGCAATCCTATGTATGGGTATATTCCCAAAGAAAAGGATAAGATTATCTAACTGTCCATTAAAGGATGAATGGATAAAGAAAATGTGTGTGTGTGTATGTGTGTGTGTGTGTGTACACACACATACATATATACATATGTATATATGAAATTTTGATTTAATTCATTAAACTTTTCCTTTTATAGGAGAATATTGATATCAGTTTAAAATGAAAGAATATATAGCTGGGAATTAATCTTTGGAAAGTATGTTTTGTGATGGAATTCAGGAGCACATATATATATATATATATACATAAATACACACACAGTGGACTATTATTCAGCCTTAAAAAAGAAGGAAATAGTACTTGGATGAGAGACCACCTAGGAATACCAGACGCTGTATGCATTTAAAAAAAAAAAAGAAGGAAATCCTGTCATATATGACAAAATGGATGAACTTTGAAGACATTACGCTAAGTGAAATAAGCCAGGCACAGAGAGACAAATACTGCAAGATCTCATTTATATGTGGAATCTGAAAAGTTGAACTCATAGAAGCGGACAATAGCATAGTGGTAGCCAGGGGCTGTGGAGTGGGGAAAATGGAGAGATACCGTTCAAAGAGTACAAAGTTTCAGTTATGCAAGATGAATAAGGTCTAAAGATGTATACACAGCATGGTGACTATAGTTAGTAATACAGTATTATATACTTGAAATTTGCTAAGAAAGTAGAACTTAAATGTTCTTAACACACACAAAGGTAACTACGGAAAATGATGGCTATGTTAATTAGCTTGGTCGTGATGATCATTTCTCAATATTTACATATATCAAATCATAAAATCGTTTACCTTAAATACATACAATTTTTATCAATTATAACAAAGCAGGAGAAGGGAAAGATGTAACGATAGAAGACTTAATTGTCTACTTCATGGTTTTTAGTAAAAAATCTATTTCCACAATGTAGCAAAGTTGAGAAGGTTATAGTAAATACATGATAGCTGAAATAAAAGACAACAAAAATGTATATCTGGAACAAGGGCAGTTAAAATAGAGAGATAGATTATAAATTTTGCTTGATTATTAGATTAAGGAGACAAAGGAAAATAAAAACAGAAATTCTAAGGAGCTTTTTCAACTATCAGGTATTAGTCAAACATATTTAATCATTAAGCATTCTTTTAAAATATATTTTAAAAAAACAATAAAATATGTTTTAAAAAACTCAGAAATAGAGCAATTCCATCACAAAACCTACGTTCCAATGAATAATTCCCAGTTACATATTTTTTTCATTTTAAATAAACAGTAATATCAATATTCTCCAAAAAGAAAAGTTTTCTGAATTAAATCAAAACTTAAAATACTGAAGTTTACTTAGAGTCTCTAATATTGGGACTTAACTAGAGGCAGACAATGAGGGCTTCTCTCAACACTGAAATCAATGAGAAAAGATGGTGAAATGTCAAAGCTCAGTGTCAGGTGAAAAACCAGGTGGAATGACACAGACAGATCTTCCCAGAGCATGACAAAGGGAGGAAACTTTTCTTTTCTCAATTATGGCTTCAAGTCAAATGACTGAAGGGTATAGAAAAAGTTACTTTATTCAACTTAATTAAGCCCTTCTTTCTCTTGACTGACAAGTCGAATGGTTCTGTGGGAAAAGACTAAGTTACATAAAGTTCTGGTATAATCTGTAAGAATTCTTGTTTAATATACCTAAACTGACAAAAAATTTGGAAAACAGTCCTTTTTAGCTTCTCAGGTATCTCAGCACTCAAGCCAACTTTACTACTCTAAAAATAAGAAAGTCACTAAAATTTGGAATACAAAAATGGGTAGTAATCTCAATTTAGGAATCATCAAAGAAGTTCACCTGCAGCTTTCTTTAAACAACAGACATCTAAAGAAGTATCTCAGTAAGAATTATACCATTGGAAACTCATCCCAAACTAAGAATCCAAGGTTGCCCAAGCAGCTTTGAATGCAGCAGTAAGAGTATGACAGTCTTAAAGTACACGCCATTGCAAAAGGCAACAAGTCTTGTTTCAGATTTTTCCACTAAATACACTCCAGATTATTAAACACTTCTTAAAGTGTTCAGCAGCATGTCTCTAGAGAAAGACAAACTAACAACAATGATAACACCATCACTGAAAGGGCTGCATCACGTTACACTGTATAGTCACTTTCATACCTATCCTCTCATGTGCTCCTCTACACAAATTTAAAAGGTATTCTTTTCCAATCTGTAGATATGAAAATTGAGGCTCAAAGACATTAACAATCTGCTTAAGATTCTAGCTCTAATAAACTGTGCCAGGACTCAAACCTCTGCCATTCCACTGAAAAACTTACATTTGCCCACATCCCCTAAACCTACAAAGGATGTCCATGGTTCCAACTCCAAAGTCTGACTTTCTTGGTTCCTCTAGGTATGATTTCCCTTTTTTAAGGAGAGCAAGAAATATATAGAGGAAGAATTGTAGCACTTCCTTACATATTTCTTTGTATAAAAAATTATATTTCTCTATTAAGATAAAATACAAGAGAGCACAGGAAGATTGTCACAAATCTAGAATGACTACAGAAAAATATCTCAGAGCACATACCCTATTGATGCTCATGGTAGTCAAAATGGCCACAAACAGCCATTCTTTTGCTCTGTTGGAGTGAGGAGGGCCCGCTATGGCTATTTAATGCATACAGGCTTTGAACCTTTGCTGCATCCACATTAACACTGTCCATGATCAAGTGAGCTAAAGCAACATAGGAACCAAAATGGAAAACTTATTCCACCCAGCGTGTCCAGTGTTAGCAACTGGTTAAGAAAATGGTGCCATTCGCCAACATGGAACAAGAGGAGGCTAGCAGAACTGGAGGGCGGCAATTCTGCAATTGGCACCTTCAGATTGTGCATATCAAGGTGTTGATGTAAAATAAAAAATACCTTAATGTTGTAAAAAAGCATGCATTCATCACTTAACTTAGAGTAACAACTTCTGGTTATAAAGCAGCTTATATTTTCATCCTGTCTGCAAACTCCCTGTTATAGAGAAATGCTGACAAAATATGAGTGAGCTGAAAAGTTCTGAAAGGCGGACTGAAGCTAAAAAACAAATAAAATGTCAGAAGTAAATATGGTAGTTTTATAGATACACCATTCCTAAAAAATCTTTCAAAATACAGATCTAATTAACATATGGTCAGTAGCATTGTTTTTTTGATGGATAATGTAGTGCCATGTACTACACCATTGAAACATTTATAAGATTTTCCTATATGTATTGGTCGTTCATTCTCTGGTAGCAGGTTAGGCAATTGAGAATTAATTCTTTCAGTTCACTGTAGTATCATTTAAAATGTCACTTTTACAGGGTGCTAAATAATTCATCTTTTGGGAAAAAAAAAAAATCTCGATAAGTCCATTCAATCAACAAATATTTTTTGAGTACTTATTATGTGCCCGGTAAACCCGTTAGGTGCTGTTTATACTGAAGCGAAGAAATCAGACACAAGTCCTGTCTGCATTGGTCAGACTAGATAATGCTGTGATAACAAACGATAAGAAATCTCAGTAGCTCAACACAATAAATGTTTGCTTCTCACTCATGCAACAAATGAGTCTGTAAGGCCTTTGCTCACTCAAGGATCTCATCACCATGTAGCTGAATCATCTGGAACATTGAGTCTTCTCAGTCACCGTGGCAGCAGTATGGAGCATAAAGAGCCACACCACAATGGGAAAAGGGCCTGGGCCAACAAGTGGCACATATCAATTCTGGTGACAGTCATATGCTCTACTAACTGCAAGGGGGCTCAGAAATATGGAAATAAATCTTCTCTGTACTCAGGAAGGAGAGTCTCGAGAATCAAAATATTGTTGAGCACTGGTAACACTGCTCTCATAAAACTCATAATTTGATGGGAACCATATACAGTTAAAGGACAATGAAAACATAGAGTTTGATTTAGCCAAAGGATAAGCAGTGTAAGGGTGATGGAGTGAAGGAAGTAGGACTTATTCGAAGATGCAGAGGTGAGAAAGAGAATGTTCTATTCATAGAACTAAAGAAAGTTCACTTTGGATGGAACTTTCTTTGGGCAAAAGCAACGAAAGAGCAGAATAATAGGGTAAACTGGAACCATATTATTTTGAGCCTGATAAGCCATGGGAAGATTTTGGACTTTATTATAAAGACAATGAAAATCCACTGAAGAGTTATAAGAAGGGATATCTGTGTTTTAGAGGAATCACCACTATATGGAGAATGAATAGGAAGGGGCAGCTGTTTCAGCAACCCAAGGAAGAAATAAGAGGGGGGTAGCAGTGAGGATAGACCTAAGTAGATGGACTTGCAAGATATTTAGCAGATAGGATCAATGAGCCTTTGTGGTTTACTGCATAAATGAGATAAGTAAGGGAGGGCAAGAAAGAATGAGCAATACCTAAGTGTCCAGCGTTAGCAACTGGTTAAGAAAATGGTGCCATTTGCCAATATGGAACAAGAGGAGGCTAGCAGAACTGGAGGGCGGGGGCTGAGATGAGTGCGAATTTGGATTTATTGAGGTCAAATATCATTAAGATATTCAAATGAATATTTACAGTATTTACTATGATATGCAGCTCAGAAAAAAAACATTGGAGATAGTCATAAATATTTTCAAATCACCATTTAAAGCAGTCAATCAAGCCAGGAAGGTGGGTCTCATACAAGGAGACTAGAGAGGGTAAGAAAATCAGATTAGAACCCTCAATGACAAGTGCCAAAAGAAAATTAAAGAGCAATACCTTGAGAGAAGAGAATGAAAGGAAGAATGTATGGAAATAGAAACCAAAGAAATAGAGCATTTCAAGAAGGGGGGAACAGTGATAAGTGCCAAGTGCAGGAGCGAGAGGTCAAGTAAAACAAAGACTGAGAAGTATTTATTGGATGGCCTGACAAGGATGGGATAGGTGACCATGTGGCTTTTGAACACACCCAGGATGACAGCAAGATTTGCTGCAAAGACCAAGACTGAGACAGGTGCTAAAGCCTCTTAGCGAGTGGGAGAGAATAATTAGCAAGTTGCTTGATGACACAATGGAAGAAGCACAAAGTAAATGCCAGAAGCCTCCAAGGTTTTCACATGAGGGCGGGGGTGTGATTTTAAATTTTTAAAAGGATGATAAATCTGCACTGCACACTAAAACATCTGACACAATGAGTATTTTGCTTATTATAGGAAACTGCTTCATGCTACAAAATTAAAGTATATTCTTACGTCTCTGTTGTGCTTTCTTTGATTAGGGATGCTATGACATTACTAGGTGAAAGAGTTTTATCATGTCTTTTTTATATTTCTGCTTGTAATATAATTCTTACTTCCTGAAGAAAAATTCAAACTCATTTCCTACTAAAAGGATATACATATAAATCTGTGTCACACAAAGCTCATGAGGAAGTGTTAAGTGATTTTAGTAAGAATTATTTGCCCATATGCAGGCTGCAGTAAAAACTGCCAAGTCTGGAAATAGTTTTAAATACAGGTACTTTTTCATGCCTAACTGAAAGAGCACTACACCATTATTCCTAAATTAAAGTGGTATATGGCATCTATAATCTGATGACTCTAAGAATCTGTACTGCATTAAAGAGAGAAATAGGAAAATCCTGCGGAGTTTCAGCTACCCCTCTAGTCAGAATAATATGAGAAGTCACCTGGACTTAGTCTTCCTTCAAGACTGAGTTTTTCAAGCTGAATATTTACCCTTTTTTTTGGTAACAAATACTAAAAAACAATAGGTTTTAGATCCCCAAAAATCAAAGAATTATACAATTAGGAAAACATTAAGATGCTACCTGCCAACTACTTTTCCTTGATCACAGTAGAACTTGAAACCATTCCTAAAAGAAAACCATCTGCCTGCAGAAGAAATTGGACAAACACCTTTGCCATTATGCTTAATACTGTTGGAAAAGCCCAGTATGCAAACTGTTCTCCTTGGAAACTAATAAGTTCTACTTCGGTATCATATCTACAATTAAGTTCTTAAGTCTTGGAATACAGATCAAATTGGTGGACTGAAAAAGAAATAGCTCACTAAAATTCATTGTTCGATTATTGTAAAGAAATTATTAAGAATGTCATTTAAGATGTTTTCTGTATATTAGAGGGTCCTCTTTATGAGCACTCACAGGAAAATTTTCTTTCTGGGTTCACTAAGAAAGATCAGTAGTGCTTCTTCCAAATATCTACTTTTAATGCAATATACAGTCTCTATGCCTGAGATTATCTATTGATTATCTGCTAATTTTCTTTGGAACTGCTTTAGTCTCCCCACCATCAACATGGAAGAAGACATCCAGAAAAACAGAGTAGAAAATAAAAGTAGTGCAAAGAATGGAGGAGAGCATAGGAAAAACTCCTACCCAGCATACATGTGGCTTTGTGGCCTCTTTAGATGTATGTGTATGGATATATATGTACGTATGTGTATGAATTTTTCTTAAACATTTTTATCACATAGAACCCATTATTTTAAATACAGTGTATGTTATCTATTGCTGGAGAACACATTACCCCTATATATAGCAGTTTAAAACAGCAAACATTTATTATCTCGTCATTTCTGGGAGTCAGGAATCTGAGCACAATACAACTGAGTCCTCTAGCTCAGTGTCTCTCAGAGGTGACAATCACCATATCAGCCAAGGCTACAGTCTTCTCAAGGCTTGATCTAGGGAGGATGTGCTTGCAAACTCACTCACATGGCCTCAGGTCTTTGCTGGCTATTGTTTGGGGACAGTTCCTCACCATGTGGGCCTCCCCATAAGACTACTCCCATGTTGCTGTTTGCTTCCGGTGTAAGGTCTCAGAGAGAGGGAGGGAGGGAGAGAGAGAGAGAGAGAGAGAGAGAGAGAGAGAGAGATTTTCTTCTAGAACATCCGCAGATAATCATCTTTCCCTCCTCTATTCTTTCCTTTCTAGTGAGAAAGGTTCAGAGAAGGAAAAGTGGAATGAAAGACTGAAGTGCTCATTGCTGACCTTCCATACTCTCAATCCTCCAAGCAGTGGTGCACATTTGACATCTATTTAATAAAAGCAGAAAATGTTCACACCATTAAGTAGGATTTGGAAATATATATTTGGCAAGGACAAAATACACCTAAGACAACATGAAAAACAAAGTTAACTAAATTCACAGAGAAATACTGGCAAGCCTCTTTTGACTCCTTCTTGTCCCTTCTAGGCAAATGAGAACTTCCTGCATACCTGTAAGATCAGGCACCGCAATCCACACAGCAAACGGCTTTAAGCCAAGCCAATTTACAGGGGTCACAGTTTTCCAGGCCAGTGCTTTTTCTGGGCTATGATGGGAGAGATAATGCAGATATGCAACTGTGTGATTTATTGTATACCCTGGCTTCAACTAAAGTCAGGTTGAAGAAACACTGCTATGTGCTTTTATATGCCCATAAGCTTTCAAGTTCAGGTTCAATTTAATTCTTATTTTCTTTTTTTAATTCCAACTCTTCTCTTCTCATGGCTTCATCCTTCTTCTCCTTTAGCAAATTCCTCCCCCACTTTCCCAGAAGAAGAAGTTAACTTATACACATATTTCTCTACCTCCAATTATTACATCACTCACATTAAAATATTACTAGCATGGGAAGGGAGCCCTGTTGTCAAGGAAACCAGGAGAAGTACATAAGTTCAGCCTCAGTTGGCTTCTCTATTCTAATTGGTCAAAATTCTGGCTGTGTTCTTGACTCATCTCAATTTTATAGACATACGAAGTAAAAAACTTCATAATTCTTCTGACTTATTATATGTTTTAGCCATATCTTCATAAAGTCCTGCTGACCTGGATCTTTCCACCTTAATTCACAAACTTAATTCATTTATTTCTACTAACCAGGGATGATGTTCAAAGGTTTTAGAACACATGTGGCAACTGAAATGAATGTATTCACCAATCAGAATGCATACAACTGTAGACAAGAACTGAACCAGAGCACACTAGCCACCAATTGGTCTAGTGTCTAATTAACCTTGATACCTTTCCTTCTTCCTATTGAATATACAACTGAATAAGAATTAGATTTCTATCTGAAATTCATCCATGCCTTTTATGTCAAATCATAGTTATGACAATGTGTTTTAAAAATCACTTTGTATTTCTCCTTCATAGGAAGAAAGACACCGTGTATTAGAAGGTAGAGAAAGATGTTTAAGGCACTGTGTATATTAAGGAAAAGTAGGTGATCATAAAGTATAGCACCGCTTCCCAGTTGCAGTTGGAGTGGTCCCATGGAGAAGTCAGTAATGTTGTTCCTGAAACATTTCTGTTCTTCCACCTTCCAGGTACATGGCATGTTTGCACTTCCCAGCCCCTTTGTACTCACATGGGGCCAAATAATTAGTTCTAATCAATGAGCTGTGAGCAGAAGTGATGTATGTCACTTCCAAGTTTCTTGCTGAATTAGTGCTCTGAGACCCCCAAGACCAACAAGCAACTTTCATATTATAGCCTCTAGTTCAGCCTTGATCCCAGAGACAGGGTAACTTGAATTAGAGCCCTCCATCTGACTCATAATGAAATTGCAGTGTTAGCAAACTACAAATTTTGTGGTCTTAAAGCCACTGAAATTTTTGTATCTGTTTGTTACTGAGACGTATAATAACCTATACTTACTGATACATTTTAGTTTGAAGATCTTATCATTGGAGAGTCCTGTTTCATGTCCTAATTTTGTGACACAAACTTCACTAGCTTTCAACATGGAGTCTATAAACTCTCTCATGGTATACACAAAATTTAGAAGGCTAGGGAAGAAGGTCTATGGTGCTCATTAAATCTCCCAAAACTTGTGACTTTATTCTCATTCTTAAGTAATCTATGAGTTTAGTCTATAACCATGATAGGTAACCTCTTGTTGCCAATCTTGATTTAGATCTCCTAGTCCTAGATTCTTGCCTCATCTTTGTAACCTGTCATCACTCATTGTCTGGCTATGACAAACGTGTCCATGATCTGCTTCTTGAACCAGCTCTCAATACCTGTTTGATCTCAAAGAGATCGGTCTTTAAACTATAACTGGTCATTGGTGCCTAAGGTAGGTGGGTACTCGGAAAATGATTTTTCATCAGTGAAGCAGAGCCCAGCAACACAAACAGTGTCAATAGGTCTGGCTCTGTCTGAGACCTTGCTCCTAAGAAAGACAAGGAAAAATGGCTATTGTGAATTTTAATTACAAACCCTCCTAAAGCCTGAAAGGTCTAAGTAATAAGTAAACTCTCTAGAAGCAATTGACCAAATGGGTGCACAAATCTAGCTTCTTTGCTAGTTTAGGTCACTAAGTTTTCATAAACTTTCCCTAAACTGACTCACCTTTAGATAATATAGTGAAGTAATAATCAAGGCCACTCCTTCCAGACATTCAAATTGTTTAAGAAGTTGAAATTCTCTAGTTTAGCTCTCTCCTTTCTGCTGGGCCCTATATTAACTTGACATAATCTCAACAGATACATCACATCCGTTGCTTGTTTAAGACTTATGAAATCCTGCTTATCGGTTTACTATGTAACCACATATTAAATTAAGATGCTTCTGCAAGGTTCAGTATACACTTACTGTCTTATCTCTGTATAGTTACTCATAACTTTATCATTACTAATTTATTTTGGATGCTTAGATTTAATTTGCACATTGAACTCTCTGATAAAAGTTAAATGGTTTAATATTAACTCGTTTAATTAGATTTGATAACTTAAAAAAAGGACATTTATACATATATACACACATATTTCTTATAATATATTGAATAATTTATACTATTACATGTAATATATATATTATGACATATAAAAATAATGGAATATGTATATAGAGATAGTATATAGACAATCATGAAGCCAAAGATCTATTAATTCTTTTTTGCTGAAAGAATATAAACATTTTGTACATGATATATATATTCTTTCCTGTTACTGCACAGTATGCTAAACATTTTATGCTTTGCAAAACACCTAGAAACCATCCTTCTAATCTTCTAAAATATGTATTTTAGGGTGAGAGAATTAAATTATGTAGACTACAAAATCCAATACCTCCCTTTCTTTCAAACCTTTTTTACTTTATTGATCTTTTATATTAAAGTATGTAAAATAGGAGTGTTTTTTTTATTAAGCGCTGTTATAATTAAATCAGGATTGGTCTTTGAGTGTCCCAGTTCTAAGTAATTTCAATATTGTGATTATTAGCATGCTCTTCCATGTGTTCTGACACTCATTTAACCAACGATATCGTGCACATTTGCTTCTCTAAAAAAAGAAAAAAATTAGAATGTCAGAGACCCTGGCAGTAGCCTAAAGAAACTGAAGTGGAGAGAAGGTAACCAGTTCAATGTGATGCTCTCTTTGAGAAGACCGCAAGCAGGCTCACTTATCTCCACCATGAAAAAGGCATTAGCCTCGTGACCTGGTGCAAAAGAGTAAAAGAGGTTGTAGACATTTCTAACTAAGCAATCAGAGTAGTGCATACAATTGTGCCACAACTGATATTACCTTACAAGAGGACTATTTGAATGATAAAATATTTTATTAATAGAATTTTGTTTATTGTTTTTCCTCAATCCCTCGGGAATAGCTACGGGGTTAATAGATTGCAAATGGGATGACTTGTCACAGCAATGTCACTTTCTCAGCTAATGCTGGGTCATCTCTTACTGATTTATTAAACTATATAACTTAAGGTAAACCTTAAGCCTCAGGCTATCATATACATTAATTTTCCATGTTTGGGAAGTAATTATTTCCTGTGTGGTCATCATTGGAAAAATTGAATTGAGATAGAACTTAAAAGATATTTATTATTTTATAGTCTCTAGATAATGGATACACACATGCACACACATGGAATGCTATGTCATTAATTCCCATGACATTATCCATTATTCCATCAGATTTTCCATATTTTTAAAAAGGTCAAAATTAGCAAGTAATCATTTAGTAACTTAATATATGTTTAGTTTCTTCTTCTGTATCCTAATGAATTATCATATTAATTTCTGTATTTACTTTTCATTGATGGAAAATAAAATAAGGAACAGTTTATGTTCATTCATAAAAATGCATTTTGATAGCATTCAAACCAGGTGCTGTGTAAGCCATATGTTAATTCACTCCATAATTCAAATATATTTTAGATTGTGTATTATGAATTATGACACAGAAAATTAATATTTTTGAATATCTACCAGTGCTAGGTATTCACTTGGGCATTTTACATGAAATTAATAATAATTATTGTGATCGTATAATAATGTGATAAGATCATTGACATAAGTTATGTAATTTTATATTGTCCAAAGTACTGATTGTTATCATTAAAACAACTAATATGTCTTGAGTGCTAAAGTATTTGAGAAGCTAAAATATGTATTTTCTATTATCGTAACAGAAACTAACATTTATCAAGATTAACATTTATTAATCGCCACGCGCTGATTCATATCAACTGCTTTGCATATATTGTCTTCTTTGATTGTCAAGACAATTCTAAGGTAGGTACTAATAACCCCACTTTACGTTTGAGGAAATGAGGCTCAGAAGGTCAAGTTAACCTAGGGCCACAGCTCAGGGGTGCCAGGACAAAAGCCCACGCTGTTTCTCCTACCACCACATTGCCTTCCAAACAAAGCAAAGCTAACGGCAACTGAGATTTTTAGCAATCTTAAATTTAGTTTGTTTCTCCACTTTAGAAGCATGCATTTCCTCTAGATTAATGATGATGATTATGATGATGATGATTATGATGATATTAATAACAACCCTATAACAAAACCCATATCTTAAAAATGAGGAAACTGTCTAACTCTTCTAAGTTATTTTTGCCAGTGAGTAGTTAACTGGGGCTGAAATCCAGGTATTCTGTTTCCTAGATCAGAATTTTTCCCCGGAAAAAAACTAATAAACTATTTAATGAGAGAGTTGAAATAAGCAACTATGAACGAAGATCACAGAACAGCTCTTAAGTGTGTCAAATCAATGTCAATTCTGGACAGATAATGCACTCCCACAGAGTAAAAGGATGCACTATTGATTGTATTTTCCATTAATGTTTTAAAACTTCATCAATTCACTAACAGTAAACTTGTGATAATTTGGATATGCTGTGCTATTTTACCTTCGTATTATCAAAACCAAGTAATGTGAAAACAATAATACTAAAAGCAGCAAAATGTGCCCTATTACCATACTGCTCACTCTCGCTCACTCTCGCTCTCACTCTCTCTCCCTCCCTCCCCGAATGCCACCCTCCCTTTCTCTCTCACCAACCTTCCCTCTCTCCCTCCAGTGCCCCACTGGGTCAGCCTTCTTGACCAGACTCAGCCATTCATTCCCAGCTTTTCTTCTCACCAGTCCATTCTCAGCAACTAGCTCTGCCCCTTTCTCCCAGCCTTAGTAATTAATTGTGCTATTATTGTGAATTAATCGTACAAGCAAGTCAATGTTTAGCCTAATTAAGAGTGAAGCCAACAAATTATTTAAAGCACCACTCCAGCAGAATTTGCATTCAGCCTTGTATTAGCAGCCAATCAAGCTTTCAGCTATTGACTCAAGTACTTCCAGGATTCATGAATATTTACAGCTAAGCTTTCTCTCCACCCCAGATCCCAAACCCTGCCCAGGGCCTCCAACCTTTACCCATACCTATATATCCATTACTTTGAAAATAATATCTTTTTCTTATTTACTACAATTTAAATTGATAGCTTTGTACTTCAATAATTTTATCAGTTTAGGTCATACCAAAACTGTATAGTTTAATATTATTAAAGATATTTCCATTTTTTCTTGTCATTTCCCAAAATAAATTTAGCACCTTTAAAAACAAAGAAACAAATACACAAACATTCCTTCCTTAGACCAAAGCTACCAGTGTAAATGAGGCAGTAGGTCAATCAATTTTGTAATTGATTGAGCAACAGCAAGTGAAAATCATGGTTCTTAACAGTAAAAATATGTACCAGGGCTTCTACGTATAGGTCAGTGGTGACCAGAAAGAGGAAAAAAGTTTGAGCAAGGAATCTGAAAGCATTAGCAAAAGTTTTAAAAATAGTACTGCCTGGAGTGAAATTTTACCCTGAATTTTTTCATTAAAAGGTAATTCAGCTTTGGGGAAAATAATGTGCTAAAACCTATACCTTTGGCAACAGAAACTGAAACTATAAACCAGACAGTTTTCCTGACACAATGTGTGAACACACTGATGGACCAGAGTATTGGTCATTCTTTTAAAAATGAGGATAAGAGTATAAGAGGCTAAGGCCTAGGTCAGCTGTGCACATGGACTATAAAAATCATTAGATCTTGAACAATTTCCACAGACGAGTCTAGGCTAGTTCCTTGCTTGCTTTTGTTGCCCCTCTGTACATAGAAACTATATATTTTAAGTTTTAGTTAAGTGTTCATTTCAAACATTCCTGCCACCTCCCCTAGATCAGTCACTCTTATCATAGCCCACTCACTGAGAATGCTCACCACACTCTGACATTTAATGAGCATTCCACAAAAGTTCTCACTGAAACTTACCAAAAGAGCAGAGGAGAGAGATGGAGTCTATTGTGTTTTCACTCTGCCCACAACCTAAGACTTACCTTCACCTTTTTCAGGTCTTGATTATGAATACTAATATATTTTTCAAAATTGCCCGAATCACTGTCTTATTGCTCAACTTCTGTCCCCTAAATATTTAACACATACTGATGTATTAATTAGTATTTGTAAAACTTTCTCTAAAAAAAGGATTTGTGTCAGGAAAAATGAAACTTTTTGTCATTAGTACTAGAAAACATCTGCTACTTCATATCCTGCCCTAAATACTATGCAGTCTTTGGAAATTCCAGTTCACGAACAAATTTTTATAAGTGAGTCAAGTGTCTAATTTCCTCAGTGCTAAACACAATATTTATCCTTGTACTGGAATAAGCCTACAAACATATAAATGCATATGTGTGTACAAATGTGTTTATAGAAACTATTATTTAAACCTGTTTTAGAACATAAAAAGGGGCCAAGCACATCACAGAATAATAAGTGGTTATTATAGAGCTCACTAGGTGGATTTCTTCAAAAAAGTCCATTAACAACTAGAAAGACGAATATTTCAATACCAAGTTTTAGAAATTCAGAAGGGGAAAGATTCTTTTTTCTGGGGAGAAAGCCTGCCTGTGACAATACATTGAGGCAATCAGTGCTGAAAACATGGCTTTTGCTGCCATCAAGTGGCTCTTTTTGGAATCTTCTAATTGACATCAACCATGGTTCACGTGCTTCACTTTCTCAGCATTTCATTCTTTACACACAATCATGTGTTATCTGTTGGGGAATTAGGATATTTGAAAACACCAGGCAAGCCTTTCCTAAATTAGGACATTATACTATGGATGCTATTAAAATTCCATGACTAAGAAGTTCTACCGAAAGACAACCTCAAAAAGGGTTTAAAGTATCAGTTTAGACCTCAACCTGGACTTTGAAGCACATCTCTCTTTACTTCTACTAAATACGAAATTTCTAAATACATTGGCTTTAAGATACCTAGTGGAACGCAGAGGAAATCAAAAAATGGCGGAGGCGGGGGGAGAGATTCATTTAGAATCATCTTTAATCAACTGTCATCACTGTGGAAGAAAATGATTTCATGTTTCCATTATGTCTCACTTTCTGAGGCTTCAGTCCTATATGTAAACAATGCAGTATGCTGTTAAACTGTGATGACTACATAACCCTAATTTTAACTTATTTTATTGCTTTACCCCTTTTCCTTTGAATATCTTTCCTTCTCTCTCTCTCAAGAGATAGTTAATTAAACATCAGTTGAATCAAAAGATAAAAATACAATTGTCTTTTAAAAACAACCCAAAACCAAATTGCTGTGGCAGCGGCCCCTTCATATTCTGAGAAGGTGGCAACATTTATCTCAGAGTACTGGTTGTTTTGATTAGAAAATGCATTAATAAGATTTTGATTATGGAAGGAAAAGCCCTGGATAAATCAAAATGGACAGAAGTGGAGATGAAACAAAACTAAATTGCTCTACATAATGAACCAGAGGAATAGTAGAAGTTATTGGAGAGGAGGGCTCCATAGAGAAGTGGAAACCTGAAATTGGAAGTAAAAAATGGCCAGGGATATTTTGGTGGGATCTAAAATCAAAAAAAAAAAAAAAAAAAGTATATCAAAACCAAAAACCACACCTATAGTTATGAGTGAGTTCCCTGGAAGATTTTTTTTTTTTCACCCAAAGTCCAATAATATGTCAGACATGCTTTCTAGATGCTGCTTGTGCTAGTGGTTACATGTTTTCTAATCTACCCTTCTCTGTAGGACCATCTAATACAGGAGCTTCTGTTTCAATTTCTCACTTAATACGAGACCAAATCCTTATGTCTGATCCTGACATGAGTTAAAACTCAAGTCCCTAAGTCACTGTCTCAGAGTGTCGCTTCACAGACTCACAGCCCTGGTTTTCAGATTTTTCTTCATCTTTGGCCTCAGGTTTTTCCTCACCTTTGGATAAGCCCAGCTATGCATTTTAAAAGAATTGATCAGGCTGCAGTATATTTTCCTGCATTTCTACAGATTTTGTAGTCAGAGAGGCTTCCAGTTACCTAGCCTGCAACCTTGTAAAAGAAAGTTGCTCATAAAACCTCTCGATGTGAAACACTGCCCAGGATCAGAGCCTTCTCTGCTGCAGAAATCTCACCTACAAACCTTTACAGGAAGATGAATTTCATTCCATTTTGGCGACTTAAAGAATAAAAGAAGTTATGATAGCAGCATTTTGGTGGTGTGAGCTGTAGAGAGGTAGAAAGAGAATCAAAGCTGAGAGGAGACTTCCCTAAGAGTGGCAGGAACTATGGATTATCTGAGCCTGGGTCCCTTGTAGCCCAGTCAGATAACTTATCTCTTTCCCACTCCGTCTGACCGCCTCTCAGCTTGGCTCCCTACAGGTGGCTAAAGCCCTAAGTTAGTGCTTACTTCAGGGAATTCACCATAATGAAAAAACTAGAAGCAGGCAATTTGACTCTTATCAAGTCAAGGAGTTCTGGCTAAAACTCCTGAGGTTCTGTTCACATAAACCTAGAGATTTAGTTCTTTGTAAGAAAGGACTGAGAGACTTGGCCTAGCCTAAATTTACACCCAATCCTAACTTTTTTTTTTTTTTGGATGAAAAGTCAGCTTCTAAACAAAGGATATTTTTATATACTATTTAATATATTGTTTCCAGAAACAGCTTTGAAAAATGTAAATTCTACATGGGTCCCTTCACCTTCCGATTCCAGTGGTGAGAGTGCACAATACCTCTTTAGCCCTTTGGCTGTGTTCGGAAATTCCAAGAGCACCATTACCTACTCCATTAGTACAGGCACTGCTCTAAAGCTGAGGCTTATTCTGCCTAGCTGTGCGTTAGAGTCTGTAACTTCACCATTTAAAAATGGATGCATTTTAATGGCATCATGTTAAGCCCAATAATAATTACAAAGCATTTCAGTAACTTCCTAAAGCTCGAATATTTGATAAAAATCTCATTCTTGAATTTACCACTTGTTAGTATGGACTAAAGTATAAATCTTGTGAAATACCTGCTTTCCCTTTACTATTCACCTCCTTTAATGGTAGGAGAAAAAAAATTTTTTAATTGAGCTATCCCTCTCACTATTGAACAGTGGTGGCTAAGATCTATACATAACCTCAAAGTAATTGCACTACTGAACTGGCCTACCCTACAATCTTGCCTACACTACATTTAGAAGAAAAGACTATTACCTAATTTTCCAATCTATTACAAAGGATAAATCAAAACCCTCCTTACAAACTATTTCAATGTAGCACAAATATCTAAAGTGGTTTATTATTATGACTAATCTAATTTCTAACACTGTAGACTAAGCCATTCTCCTTATATCCTGCTCTTAAAACTTAACAAGAGCAAACCAACTGGAGAAAGTTTTTTAAAAAAATCTACAATCTACCTGGTAGCACTTCATGCCATAGTGATTTGATTAGTGATTTGATGAGTATAGATCACATCCTTGGATTTAATACACGGTGGCCCACTTTTAAAACAACCTATTTATAACAAAGGTCTCTCTGTTGGAACTCTCAAGAGAGTTAAAAAAAAAAAAATGCCACCAGTATCAAACACTTTTATTTAACCAGGCATTGTAGAGCAATAAAATTGCAAATCTGAAACCTTCATCTTAGCCCATCTTTACTAATTGTGTTAGTATATACGAGTCAGTAAGATTTCTGATTCTCATACTCTGCCACTATAATGAAATTAGTACTTGCCCTCAAACTACCTCCACAGAGAAGTCCTGAAAAGTAAGGAACACAATATAAGTATTGTAAAAAGCTTCTTGGAGAAAAAACTTGAAATGTCTTAAGTAAGAAAAATGCACAAATTATCCCTATTTAGGGTAGAATATTTATAACGGGGATGACTAGATTATCACAAACTAAAAAATTCTCTTTGATTTTTTTATGTGTTTCAAACATAACACTCACCACAATAGAAATTGGAAATATGACCTACCCCATGTTCCCATCCATTAGAAGAATGGTGTTGTAAATGTGAGAAAATATGAAGAGAAAGAGAATTGTGCTGAAGAACATTGTCATCCATGACCCATGATCCTCTCGAAACATTTTCAACCGGAGCAACTGACCTGCAATACAAATATTATTAGAAATCAGTGTCTATCATAATTGAAAATTCGTACATTTTTGCTTTGTTTTAGTGAATCTCTATTATCTCGCTATATTCTGAAGTCTTTACCATAGGACTACCTTGTGGGTGAAACCACTATATAGCGTCCTTTTACGCTTCTGTAAATAACTATTGTGGATGAACCCCTATATCATCATGAAGCAAATAACGCCAACATGAGAATCTAGTATACAGAGGTTGTTTCTTATGCTGGCATGAAAATAAAATGAATTAGAGCACTACTACCTGATATTTTCTACTTCAGAAATATGTTTTTGGTTTATTCATCTGAAACTACTTAAGGTAAATGGTAAAGACATTGCACAGATTCCATATAGTTTCTTTTGGCTTCCAAAGAACCATTCTCAGTATTGACCAGACGATAAAACCAAGGCAGACCTTATTTAAGTGAAGATCTAATTTGTTGAAGGTACCTGAAAACTTAAAAGGAAAAAATAAAGTCTCTGTCGTAAGTGACAAATGACTTAGCCTTACTCTTAGCTGAAATATCTATATCTCCATACAAGCACGTGCGCAAGTTTGTGGGTTGGGAGAGGGGAGATGTACGTGTGTTGCAGAGCTTGGTGTGGCTTCCAGCAAAACATAATTTCTAATCTGGGGCCTAAAATTCCATTTACAAAGGTAAATGCTAAAAATAGAAAGAATGTTAAAATGCAAATATTTCAAAGAGGAAAATGCATTAAGATGAACACTAAAGTGAAATTACTGATATCAGAATTAGTTCAGAGAAAAATTTGAGATTAAAGGTAGAGAAGAGAAATGAGGGCATTCATATTCTGAAAGGTGAGGAAGATGAAAATATCATGGGAGTAAGAAAAAAATGAACACAGGTCACCTTGGCTTCTCCTAAGATAAACTATTATACTTATCTCTATTCCTGAGAAAGAGTATCAAATAATAATAAAGGAGATGATATACATATAGGAACTACAATTAAAATACGGTAGGGTTGAAGTCTTATAATAGAATTTCTCACTAGAGAAAATATTCTCATTTTATTCATGACAAGTTAAAGTTGAAAAAACTTCTATTTCCATCTGGAAATTATCTCTCTAGGGATAGACAGTAGCTCTCTTGTAGGTTACTGAGCATAGGAAGAAATAATCTTTTAAGAGTTAACTACTAGACTTTCCCTTGTTTCTCACTTTTATTAAAATAGCATTTTAGATTTCATTTGGAAACCAGGCTAACAGAAACATTACTCTAGCTAAAACTTTAAATAGAGCAAAAAACTAAAAGGGAGATTTGGTTACATCATCTGGTTTCTTGGGTTGCACAAGAAAAGCAAAGGACAAATCTGAATGTCAGGGGGAATGTGAGTAACTAAAAGAAGAATGTGGAAAACTTTATACTGAAGCGAACAATACTAGCACTGCAAATTACGACCTTATTTGATTAACTGAATCAATAATTACCGAAAGCAAGGGAATTGCAAGTCTCCACACAACACATTGACCGGAATATTATAGACATTAAGCACAAAATGCTTGAGAGTAAAAAAGCACATGCCATAAATATGATAAAGCAAACTGTAAAGAATATTATTTATTCATTGAACAAATATTTGATGTGTGCTTATTACATGCCAGCCATAGTTCTAGGTGCTAGAGATACAGCTATCAGTAAGGCAGAAAGGTATCTGAAGTCAATCATCATTTGAGTATTTGTTGAAAGTGTGACCTTATTTTAGACTGGCGGGCTCTCTTTGTTCAAAGTCCCCTTTGCTGCTGGTCCTAGCAGCTTCACACCAAAACCTATTTGAAGAACTGTGAAGACCAGCAATTAGAGCTCCTTGAAAATTTAAATGTGAATTTCTGTCTTAACATATGTATATGTCAAAAAATTCACTAATGGATGTACTTTAAAAGTCAAATAATAATGCTGGCGATTTGAGAGAGCTTTGCAAATAAAATGTAGTGACTTAACTGCACACTGGCTGAAATAATACAGTTAATAAAAAGAGAAATGTGACAGTACCATTTATGCTGTCATTGCCAAGCCATTGTCTGGCACTAATTTCAGTCATTAAAGTCATTAGCACAAAATGGCAGGTTAACACGGCTTGAAATTCACTTGAAACACAATAAAAGTGCTGCAGTATTTCAAGCCAGAACTGGTGTGACCCAAATGTTGAGTCGAATCACATCAAACCAAGAATGTCAAAATTACCTGAGAACGTCACATGAAAATGTGCTGTCTCTGCCCTGTAGTGTGTCCATACATTTGGTTTGCTTAGGACAACAGTGGTTTATAATTGTTGTCTTGAGATAATTATTCATGGTGTCCTTTCCCTTCTTATGCATACTGGTTGGGACAATAAATTATATTCCACCTTTCCTATAAGTCACAGAATTCAGAATTTTATAACAGTTTCCTTTAGAGGAGTTTTAGGAGATAACTGAGTGAAAATAGTCCTTACAGGTCAACAGAAGTAAAAGATAACACTGAGAGGGGTAAATTTCTGACAAGATCATAAATGACTTTTATTTCAATCAGAGATATATTTGTAAATCTGAGCATATATTTATGTTATTAATAAAAATCTGTCTTGGATCGTATGCCCTCAAGTCTTCCAAAAGAAAAATTCTACAAGTAAAATATGAGATAATACATCTTGTTGGCAATGATGCAGTCATCACCCAGACCACTCAAACTCAGAAGACTTAAGGCCCAAGACTGTATAATTTGTTGTCTACTTCTGTGCAAACCTGTCTATAAATTGTAATGCAGTGAGGACCATATTTGTCTTCTTCGACACTGGCATCTCCAGGGCACTGGTACGTAGCATGTCTTAAATAAATAATTGTCGGATGGATAAGAAATGAAGGGACACACAAATGAACAAATACGCAATATTCACTGTGACTAAAAATCCTCTACGTTTGTAGATCTGGCTACTACAACACCTGCCCTCTGAGCCCTGTGGAGCCCATCAGTTCTTTAAAAGCCTTACCTCCTCCCCATTTTTTCCCTATTAGCCAGCTCTTGAGCGCTATTCCCTTCCATTCAGCATGAAACTTCTGTTTCCTTATCAGCTTTTCTTTACCCCAACACCCTTGTTTCCTTTGCACTCCGTATGTGTCTTATACTTGCCCGGCAAAACTCCAACTCTAACACAGAGCTACAACTGGCTTTCTCTGACTTCAGTAAACTGCTGTGGGAAAAAGTTACTCAAATGGGTTGATAAGCCACTGCATAATCAGGATCCCCAACTTTAGCTGCTACCACAGCCCTGCACATTAATGCTTTTCCTTGTCCTTGTCAATTCTCCTTCCCATTCTCCTCAGCAAATTTCAAATTTCACCTCAAAGCTCCCACTAAGACTCTTTCACTCTCAGAGTATGACTTTGGTTCCAATCTCAAAGAAATATTGCTGCCACCAAACATCATTTCCTTCAAATACCTGCCCACTTTTTGAGCATCATTTCATCCATTTATTTATCTAGCTTTACTGCTATTCCTACTTCCTTCCTTTGTTTCTCAGAGGATGCAGTACTTCTACAAAAGATCCCACCTGTGCCTTTTGAAAACCATATCCTCCCCTCTTTTTGTGCCCTGCTCCATCAGTCGTCTCTTCTCACCTTTTTATTTCCAGTCTTTCTCTCTCTACTGGTTCATTTCCCTCTGCTTCTAAAGCCTCTTAAGTCCATCCTAAAAACAATGCTCTTTTGACCCCATGTCCTTGAACTACCATCTATTCTCCTTCCCCTCTCTCATCCAGACTTCAAGAAAGAGCAATCTTCATTACCTGCATCCACTGAGATCTTACTTGCAATGCAAATTCTACTAAAATTGTTCTGGCAAATGTTAAAAACCCACCATTACCAAATCCAGTAAACATATACAGGGCCTTTAACTTGTAGGCATCTAGGTTACATAGCGGTTGTTCACTCTTTCTTTTTGATACTACTTCCTTGGCTTCTCTAATATCAAATACTCTTTGCTCTTTTTTCTAATTTCCTAATTATTCTCAGTCACCTTTTTGATCATCGTTTCTTCCATTTGTCCCATAAATGATGATCTGTCTTCAGTCTTAGTCTTTATCATTTCACTACATGGTCTAATTCACTTCCGTGGGTTTAACATCCAGTACCTCCAGCAGATTTTTCCTTCCGAGCTTCAGACTGAGTCACCTGCCCACTCTTTTCCTGAACGTACTACTGCCAATTCAAACTCAATTTACAAAAGGAAATTCAAATTACCCATTCCTTGCTCCAGTATTTAATATACCCATATCTCAAATCTGACCATTCCCATCTCTAAATCCAATCCTACTTCTGACTTTACCATCTTTTTATTTTCAAAATAACTCAGGGTAAGAGTCATTCTTGATTTTTTCCTTCCTGCATACCTTCCATTTCAACCAACAGTCCTATTATTTTACAACCTTACATCCAAACTCTTCTCTCATAATTTGGGTTCCCATTGTCTCTTAATGGAATTATTACAACAATCTAACTGGTCTTCCTTACTCTAGCCTTTTCTATCTCAAATCCACCTTCCATATAGCCAATAAATCTAACCAAAATACAAGTATGGTCACATCTCCCCTTCACTTAAAACCTGTCAATGATCAGCTTTCCTCTATAGTATAAAATTCAAGTTCCTTAATGTGATATAGAAGGCACTACTTGATTTGACCGAAGCTTATCTCTCCCGTCTCACCATTCCCTACCTTTCACTCTAGTTCCATCAGTACTGAACAGAATGCAGTTTCTTGTGTTAGTGCTGAACCCTCTGCCTGGGATACTCTTCCTTCCCCATCATGCCACTAACTCCTGTATGTCCCGTGGGCCTTAAAATACAAGTCAGAGATGATATCCTCTAGGAAGTCATCGTCATTGTGAAATATTTCATATATGGGACTAATCATCAGAAAGAGCTTATAGGATGGACTAAGGAGGTAGTAAGTTCCCTTCAGTGCAAACAAGGAGGAATGTCCACTAGCCAGGTATAATTTATTACCTGACTTTTATGATCCAGTCCATCTCTAGGACTGTAGGATTCGTTGTCAGTAAAAAATTAAAGTCTGCTAACTCAAAAGACTTTTAGTTTAAAAAAAGAAATTATCCTTGCCACTAAGAGACAAAGTGTTTTTTTTTATGTTTTAATGTCATACTTCTCTCTAATATATAAAATAACCCAAAGTAATACACTAATAAGATGCTTTAAAAACCAAGTTAATATTTAACATTTTAAATATTAGAATACTTAAGAAATTTAAGTCCTATTTCTTATGCATAGAACAAGAGAATAAAAGATCAAATGAAATTGGATCAGAACACTTGACAATTAATCGAACTTCACTTCCAATCAGACTAAAATAAGTATTCATGACTAATTCATGTAAACTTATAGTTTATAAGAACATAATATGATTTTAAGACTTACTAATTAAAAATGGCAATGGAATAAAAGTAAACAAAATAAGAGAATTATTCCATGGGTGGGACATCAACAAAGAAAGTTATCCAACAAGACACACCAGAATACCGTTAGGGAGAAAAGATGTTCTCCCTTAGACAAACACGGCTTTATATAAGTATAAGATCATAAAACTTGTGTGCCCTAAGGGTACCGGTCCATTAATATTCAGATCAAATCTTGTTATTTCAGTATACAAAAAGACTTTAAAAACACTGAACAGATGTTATCATTTTTTATTAGGAGTAGAAGCTTACATAGAAAATGTTTGTGATTCACTAAGTTTGACAGAAATCAACAATTAAGAATTAAAATATCCCATTTGATAGTAAAAATATGTAATTACAAACAATATGCAATTCAAAAGAGGTTCTAGAAGAAAGGAAAATAAAACAATGGTTACAAACTCAGCAAAAATAATAGCATTTTCAAATCTAGAGTTGAATGACAATTTCAAAAGTGTATGTAGTATAATAAATTTTTAGTAAAATATATATTTATCAAATAAACACATGTTCATATAAAATATTCTCCACAGGGAAAAAAAAAAAAAAAACAGTGACAAACCTTCCATTTTATTGAGCAAGTCCAAATACTATATTTTACTATTGTAATATAGCTCTTTCCATTAGACTATCCTTAGGATTAATTGACTTAAACTGTTTAATATTGCTCAGGACAAAATAAACATTGATTCCAAAAGGAAACAGAAGATATTCATTTACTACTATCTGTTATTTTTCCTTTTAAAGAGCAACTAGCAATCGAATGATGAGAATATTAAATTAACATTACATCTTAGCTTGTAGCACAAGATAAGATTTAGCACCATACTTAATTACTGCATACGCATTGTAATATCCCATAATGCTGATGAAATCAATTTGTTCTTTATTTTCTAAATATGTACTAAGTGAAACAATATTAAATAGCATTTTAAGGTCAAAATCCATTTAAAAAGTAAGAGCAAATAAAATATTTTCATAAATAGTATAGGCTGTTATCACAACTTTGTATTTTGAAATGGACAATAGAAAATACAGCTCCCTGTTATTAAAAATTAATATAATCACTCATTATTAAATTTTTACGCCATCATTATAGTGATACCAGTTTTTAAAAATAATACTTAACACATTTAAAGTAGGTTTTCATTTACAATCAGGCATTATACTGATCAAACTACAAAGGAAAGTTTAAATAGTCAAGACTAATCCCCTGAAGGCTGAATCCTGTTCAGTCACAAGGTTTGGACACCAGCTCCCTGATCACAGGTGGGGTGGAGGGGAAAGGAGGGTCTGGTTCTCCCACAACAGTAAATACTGAGAAGGCAAAACAGGCCAGAGGCCAAAATTCTGCCATGTCACCCACATTTCCAATATTCCTATAATCCGTATCCATGTATTCAAGTCTCTCTCTTTGATTCCTTTCTTCTCTCCAGAACTTGGTTTTCATTCATAGCTTTCTACAAGTCCTGTAACTCTTTCAGACTGTTTCTTATACTTGAAAACTTGCTAATTTCTCTATCTATTCCATTTAT
The DNA here is from genome assembly GCF_000325575.1 of Pteropus alecto. Classification (NCBI taxonomy): domain Eukaryota; kingdom Metazoa; phylum Chordata; class Mammalia; order Chiroptera; family Pteropodidae; genus Pteropus; species Pteropus alecto. The sequence continues at coordinate 4,825,900 of NW_006439717.1, forward strand.
AGGTTTACCAATTTCAAAACAAAAAACAAAAAAAACCCCTGCAGCTCAGTTGGTTAGAAACTGAGGGCTCTTAGCCAACCACTAGCACAAAATGCCATCCATTTGAGGGAGCCATCATGGAAGAAAGGTTTTCAGTCAGGCTCTCTCATGATCATAGCCCTGGACAATATGTGGACAGCAACCTCATGAGACAGGCCATGGCAGAACCAGCCAAGCTGCTCCCAAATTCTTCACCAGAGTAACCGTGTGAGATCACTAATGTATGTTGTTGTCACAAGTCTCTGAATTTGGGGAAATTTTGTTACATAGCAATAAATAACTCTAGCCTCTATAATTATTCTGAAAGCTAATAGGAGTCACTTGAGAATCTGAAGATGAAAATAACAAATTCTAACATTATATACGATTTTATGAGGAAAGGTCTGAGACTACGAAGCAGAAATAAAGTATAATATTCATAGTGTAAATGGTTACTTTATCTTAATAAAGTATCTGACATTATGATAACAGAGCACAAGAACCTTTATAAAAATAACCTTCATAGCATGAAAGCCTCAAAATAATTGAATAATTTTAAAGGGCAACCTTTGTGTAATAAATGTCACTAATGATATTTTCTTCTGATTTCTACTATAATTCACATATCACATTTTTACCATATTTTATATCCTTTTAGGCAGAGTTTCAATCCTTACATTAACAATAAAATAATAGATATGAGTTATTTTAGAAGATCAGTATCTGTACAAATGGAACGAATAACGATGCATTATAATTTAGATGTTAAGGTTCTTCTGTCTTTAAACATGTAGGCAATAGTGCTTCCAAATTTTAATCTACTGAGATTCATAACTTATCTAAGATATAAAAAGAATAAACAAACAAAACAAATAAGGAGCCACACCACTCTCTGGGTGACCAACAAACTGCATTTATAGAAAAGAGATAAAGATATACAGCCCATTAGAATTCACAGTACCATTTTTGCTTGAAATCCTGCTTCTACTGAATCCACTATTTTATTTAGTTCTTATTTAACAGAAACTCATATAGTGTCATGGTCTTCTAGGCTGTATTATAAGTGTTCTATTAAAGAGCAGGTTATTTAATCATTATCCTAACCTTTGATGGCTATACTTTAATATTTATATAGTATAAATTGCTTTCCCATCTTCAACATCACAACTGTATCTCTCTATGATTTAATCACTGTTGAATATTACTGACGTTTATTTTTCCATATATAAGTGCATAAAAATATCTGTGGTTAGAATACTGGTATATTTCTCAATACTTTTAGTTCAAAGAACTGTCTGTCCTCAATGCAGTTAGAAGACTACACAAAATGAAATTGAATATTTTTATAGTATACTAATTCGAAATTATGACAGAAAATTTTTTTTAAATTTAATGAAATATGCAAACAGCAACTTCCGAGAGATTAGTAGGAAAAACATTCCGAATATAATCTCATTTGAATTATCCTCTTGTACATTCTTAAAAATAGTTTTTTTCAATGCCTGGAGGAAGTAACAACTCACAATGTGTTTGTGGTGAAGAATATTGATATTGTAACAGGCTAGATGTGGTTTATCATGAACACTTAAGATAAAATAGGGATACCCATTGTAGGAGCACATTGGAAATCAGTGTCACAATTGTGGAACTGCCGATGGGTGACCAGGTGCTACCCTAGTTTGCACGCTTAGATAGAAGTTAAATGCAAAACATTGCCTGATATCTCAACTGTTCCTTTTATTAAATATGTTGAGATAAATCCATTATAACTAGTCATACCATTTTTTTTTTAATGGTCAGATTATCACAGAGGTTTACCACTGCTAGGAGGAATAGCTAGTCCCTAGTCCAGGTTGTTTCATATCTGATAGAGAATGTTCCACCAGCTATAGCACGCCCAAGCTCTCTCCACTTCCGGGGGAAATGACTTACACAATTGATCATTTTGGAAGAAGAAAATTGGTGTGTCGCTTAGCGTTTTTTCTCTAAAGACCAAGTCTCTCCTGGAAGGCACCCCAAATTCTGCTCTGCTTCTCTGCAGGAGATGTGTCAATATAGTCCTGCCAGGAGCTGGGGAAGCCTGCTTAATTCTGGAGTTTAGCATTAGGAAGTCCCCTTGCCTGCAGATTGAAGCCACATTCTCACTACAGTTTTCCACAATAGAGGTAATGTTTCGGTCACCATAGGCTTTATTTCTGTCTTATTTCTTAATTTACTCAAAGCAAGCAAAGAAGGGTGGTGTTTCTTATTGGGGCCTTTTAAAGGAATTAAAAACATCAATGATGAGAACAACTGAACTTTCTATAGAAAGACAAACTACAACCACCTAGACACCAATTAACATTTTCATGTGCTCCAACTTTTATACTTATGCAAGGCACCTAGACTGTTTGAAGTCACAATAAAGAGATTCCAATAAATTAGGCAAACGTAAGGTTAACAAACTAACATGGCTTGATCAAGAAAACTTCAAAACGAAGGTGATTTTTCAGGCCAAGTAGAACATAATAATAAATAAGATGATGTCATGGTAACATAAATTCACGAAATTAGTTGCCTTATTGTAATGCCTTTGTCTTACAAAATCACACAGATATTTAAATTGTTAAGCATAATTAAACCAAAAGTATAAATGAGGAGTCAATAAGAAAAGTTATACAGAAAAACAAGAAATGCTATAGGGTTCAAATGAGAAAAGATCACATTATTTTAACAGAATCAATAAAGTTATTAGATAAAAGATGAAAAAGTGGGCAGGTTTATTATAACTGGAGCCAAGATTCCAGTTATGGAGGAAAACATGAGTAAAAGTGTAGATGTGGAAAGTATAATATTGCTCAAGGGCTAACAAAAAGCAAACAGTGTAAGATACAACGAGCAGACTACAGGAGTGAAAAGCAGAGGTAAATTAGGGTCAGACTGCAGAAAACTTCATATATCTGGCTAAATATCATACTTAATTTTGAATATAATGAATAATTGTTTCCAAACAGAAGATCTCTCTGCATTTTGCTTTAGAAGGTAACTTTAAACAAAGTTATCCACACTGTAAAGAATGAACCTTAAAATGCTAATGAAATATTAGCATTTTACTAAAAAGCACTCAAGGTTTGAAATGATATGATGGCAAAAGGAGTAAAAAGTGGGGTGGGGGGGAGGAAGAGGTACAAAGACATTTAAGGAATAAAATCTATAAAATTTGGTAACTGATAGCTTATTGAGTGTAAGGGAGAGAGAGGTCAGAGAATGGATTCAGCATTTCAAACTCAGGAAAACAGGAAACAGTAATGGCAGTAACAGAAAAGGAGAAGATACAGAGATTGACTGCTGGGGTGGGGATGCTGTGGAGAGAAAGAATCATAGCCTGAATCTGGAGTTCCCATAAAATATCAAAATGGAGAGGTCCTAAGAGAAATGGAAATATTATGAGTGATGTTGGCCCAAGAGATATAAACTTGCCTGCATCAACCTAGAGCTAATCCGTAAATTCTTAAGAGCAAATAAAGCCACCAAAAGAGAGAGTTAAAATGAGGAGAAAAGAAGGGAATAGAGACAAGAGCTAGAGACATACACCAGAGTTTCTGAACTATAGAAGCGGGTTTACTTGCTACTTGAAGAAAACTGGAAGTTAAAGAACCAGTATAACAAAAAAAAACAAAAAGAAGCAGAGTGATATAGTAGATAATGTTTATCATGAAAATTAGATAAGAAAATTTCAATTACAGTTAACTGTATCAAATTATACAGATTTAAGTCAATAAAGATAGGAAAGAGGATTTAGTGTGTAGATGGTCAACTGAGATTGAAGAAACCATTTTCAGAAGCATGGTGAGGATGTTAAAGTGATTTTAAGTCCTGATTAAGACAGACTGCTGTGGAACTCAGTAGACTGGAGGATAATTCCTACTTTTCAGGAGGCAAGCATAGAGCCAAGGGCAACAAGACCCACTTGAGGTATTGTACTAAGCAAACATCGAATTAGTTTGGAAAGAAGGAAAATAGGAAGGAAGGGAGGGAGGGAGGGAGAGAGTGAAGAAGAAAGGAGGGTGGAAGAATTTGAAGAAAAGGTTTAGAGCCCAGAAAGCATTTATCTTGAAAAATAAAATCGGAAGTAGCTTCTAACTAACTAACTACTCAGTTATACAAAGCTGTCCAAAAGGATTATCATGGTGAAATAACCTTTTGCTTAGGCAGTGATTAATTCTCAAATGAGGTTGGCACTGAAAATTTTGCTGTTAACCTTTGTAAGAATTTGATGATAAGTTCAAAAAGAGAAGTCAAAAAATCCCTGCAAGAGATATTCTAAAAATGGAACAAAAAGTATGATCGCTGATATTGTAAAACTAATCATCAGTTTTAACTGGACTACACCAGATGGAGCCTGCATAGACAAAAAGGGCACTGTCGCAAATCATAAAAAAAAGAAATGTTCCAGGCAAGGACAGAATGATGTCCCTTGTAACAGTCATTGTCACAGCCCTTGCCGGGAGTTCTGTGGCAGCATGTAGGCAATATTTTTGTCAAATACTGTGAGTGTGTCTGACAGTTATGTTCCATCACAGGCTGTGTCCTTGATAAGAGTGTTCTTGTGGAGCTGAAACAGAAACTGAAGGATTTTCCTACCCTCTAGAGAAAAACACGAAGATATAAATCTAAGAAACTCATGAGGATGACCCAATGCCATAGACTGGGCAACTGGAACAGAGAACAGAACAGAAACTACAGATCAGAACAGAAATCTAAATCAACCTTAACCAGCCAATGTCTTACATTACAAGCTAAGTCTATATAACTAGATGATAGGACAAGGGCATTGCTGAGATCACTCACTCCAGCTCCAACATTCTATGAGTTTATAAATTCTCATAAAAATTTTTGTTTTATGCCTGATAAAAAATCTAAAATAAACCTAAAATTCGGACGTGGTTCCATAATGTTGCAGTTAGCACATCTGCTTTACATGCACAAGGTCCTGGGTTTGTGCCCCAATGGAGCCATGGTCCATGGTCTACAGCCATGCCACCCTGAACAAGCCCAATGTCTAATTTCAGAAGCTAAGTAGGGTCGGGCCTGGTTAGTACTTGGGAGGGAGACCGCCTAGGAAGACCGAGTGCTGTAGGCATAAATAATAATTTAAAAAAAAGAAAACAAAAACCAAAAAAAAACTAAAATTCAAAATGAATAAAATAATTGGTTTGAAAATTCAGGTGAGAATTATGAACTTCCTGGTTTTATTTTAGCTCAGGAACTTTAAAAAATAAATAAATGAAGCTAAAAAGCTATACACATGTTTATAATAAGGAAAATGAGTAAGGGCTCAGGAGACAGACATCCAAAGTTTAGACACTGCCCATTGAGGCAGCCTAGAGCCAGCTATGTACCCTCTCCCTGTCTTTAGTTCTTCATATGCCAAATGAGAGTAATAGCATTAACCATGTCAAAGACTATTGTTAGGATTACACTGTTAGGATTACTCAAGTGCCTGACACATGGCATGCACTAAAGGTGAGTTGTTGTTGTTATTATTATTATTATTATTATTATTATTATTATTATCATTAATCTCTGTATAACTAAATCAGATTTGATCTCTGCTTACGAGTCATGACATCTACAACTGAGCAAAGAAGGTCTTAACTAAGTGGTGGCAGATAATCTGGATATGCTCTAGGAGGTTGCAAACTTAATAAGGATCTAATTGTAGCAGGAAAAAAGGACGGAGCACTGGGAGGAATAGCAGAGGGGAGTGTAGGCTCTAACATTAAGACCGTATCTAACATCAGAGGAGAAGCCTACAACAACTTGAAGCCAATAGGAAATCAAAAAGAGCCAGAAGCTTTGTCTGCCTGGCTTATGGTTTAGCCCCTTCAACCCTAAGAAATAGATGAGTCCTGCGATGGAGTAAGAAAGCTGCAATAAATAACTTTTGACTTTTTAGTCCTATTTGCTGAACAGAGAGCACCATCAGAATCCAGGAGTTGGCTATTCCAGCAGCAGTAATGCAATGACACTTCATGGTCTTTCTGACAAAGATTTATGGACTAAGATGTTCACATAGAAGTGATATAAACAGTAAAATAAAGGCAGCATCCTATGAACATCCTAAATGTTCAACCAAATATCATGGTGCAATAAGGTGATAAAATCATGCAGACATTATAATGTATTTATAAATGACATTAAATGACCTGAAGGAGTTATGATAAATATTGAATACACAATGTAAGTTCATGTTTTATAAATTCATATTTTTAAGAAAACATATTAACAGTGGTGCTCTCTAGATGGCGGGATAGCAAGAGAATTTTTCTTCTTTGACCTTGCTACATTTTCTAAATTCTACACGATGTTCTTGATTAGCTTAATGATTTAAGCAATAATTTTTAAGAAAACAGAGATTAGATTGATTGGCATTAAGTCACGGGAAACACTTGCCGTGAAGAGCAAATAGTCGGAACAGGGAATCCCTCCCCTCTCTCCATTCTATTTCCCCTTGTACCTTTCCCTCTCTGTGCCTTCCGTCTTCTGATGGCCAGAGAAGCCAGCATTAACAGGCTGCACTAAAATATAGCTGGGAAGAGAAGAATGAGTCAGCAGTTGCTATGAATTTATCTTCCTCTTTTTTCTTACCCAGTCCTCACCCTCTCCCTGCCACTAATTACCATAATGGCCACCTCAGTTCCTTTTCTAGATTAAATAGGAGAGTTCTTAAACTACTGTTGGGGGTGGTAGAGAAGGGGGAACAGTAAAGTCTGCAGCAGTAACAGTGAAACGTGGTCACATCTTCCTACTAAATTAAAAGACAAAGTCTTTCCTTACTCTCACCCCTTGTCCGCTATATGAGGACATTACATACTCAGTAAACACTACTGAATTATTTTCCTCTTTTTTTTCCTTCCTACCTTCCTTCCTTCCTTCCTTCCTTCCTTCCTTCCTTCCTTCCTTCCTTCCTTCCTTCCTTCCTTTTTTCTTTCCTTCCTTCCTTCCTCCCTCTCTTCCTTCCCTTCTTCCTTCCTTAATAATAGAAGCAAACCATCCCTTAGGCCTTACCTGAGCAGTCCTCTAAATTAGCCGATTCTAGGGCCAGCAGATAGCCATTATCCTGAAGCTAAAGTACAATGAAACTTGTTGTGACCAGGCAAGAGTGTTTGGCTATGCAAAGCTGGTCACTGAAAAGGATGTAGATCACTTTGCATAAGGAGCACAAAGATTTGAAGTTAGGATGACTTATCAGGTGGACTCACAAGGTCAAGTGGCAAAGGAGGGTAATGAAACTCTAGAAACAAAGTTACCTTGAGAGGAGGAGAGCTATGGCTGATGAATCAGGCTTAAAAGGGCTGGCTTTTACAATATTCTCTTCTTCAATCCCAGAACATGGACATATTTTAATTTGCCCGGGCTACTTTTTTTTTTTTTTTTTTTGGTGGGTCGGTAAAGGGTTATAGTGTTAAAAAAAAAAAAAAAAATTGTCCAGGCTCCATAGAAGAGAGCTGATTTTGGTCTGTCCTCTATTTCCAGCCACTGGGCACAGTGCTTGGACCGTAGGGGACAACGGCTATTCATGGGAATATTAACTGAAGGGGGAGTCTAAGTGTGAAGCAGCTTTGGTGGACGCCGCTGAGGGGTATCTGTAGGCCTGAAAGGAGCATCACTCAACACTTACAGGGTGTGAAGGAGAAGAAGAAATGACAGTAACACTGTTCAGACATCAGCGTTTTGCCCTTGGAGTCGAAGTCAGCCAGACCATCTTTTTAGAGTATAAACTGCTAAGGTTCTTGGGTAGAGTGAGAGAAGGAAATCCCAAGAAGGAGATATTAGACTTTCTAATATGTAGACCTATAATTAGTTTTAATTAAATTTGCTGGAGGGAGGGAGCTGAACTTAAAACCAATATTATAGAGCGATTCATGACTGTCATCTATGAACAAAGGCAAATACGATGAAATCTCTATCCTCTGAAGCTTCCAGCTTCCTCTCACTTTGGTCCCAAAGTTTCCATATACCCAAATGCTTTTTAAACAACTCCTCAATCCAAAACTGAATTGATGTCATGGATGAGAGAGGGGAAAAGAGAGGAGCAACCGGTGATGCCCAGTTTCATCAATCCTGGCATTCTTCCACATGCAGACTTATCAGTCAGACTGTAAAAGCAACCCACTGTTCTCTGTATCTTTCTCCCTGAACCTCCCTATCCCATGGCTGAAAGTTCCAGTGGCCAGGACTGTGTCTCTTTTGTTGTCCACTGTATACCTAGCACAACACTTGGCACATAGTAGGAGCTCCATATTTATTTGTGAAATGAATGAATTAGTTTATTCAATCACCATATTGAGTGTGAAGCAAGGATAGAGAATAAAATGAGATCACAATCTAGAGAAGAATGAGGAGTGTGTTCATTAGCGCCAAGATTCTTAGAAGACCTGCAGGTTTGAGCAGGATATAAGTACAGATGGAGAGGATGAGGAGCAGAACCAAAGCACAATCAGAGCAAGTTTACTATTCCTTTTTTTTTTTCGTCTTAGATAAATGTTGCTAGCACCAAGCCCGCCATTCCTAACTTCTCTCTAACCCTCTTCACGTCCCCCACTCTATCACATATCATTATACATCAAGCTGTAGGATCAGGGCCTGCACTTAATTGACTGAATTTAGCCAAAGCCTTCCCCTGTGATCCTTTGTCTACCTCAGGATGTACCAGAGAAAATCTAAAAAGGATAAAGCGTTTCTGTGTTTCACCTCTGTATATTTATATCTAATATGCCAAAAATTCATAGGAGAATAAAGTCTACTGAAAAGTATCGACATAAATGACAAAGCCCATGGTACCTTTCACCTATTTGACAAGATATATTTAATATTTGGTCACCTGTAATATTGCTGTTCGCAACTATAATTCTGTAAACAAGCAAAAATAACTATTTTTCTTTTGCCATGATGGAAGTGAACAAAGTGCTTAATTAAAAGGTGTCAAGATTTTCCTTTATTCTGTTATTAAAGTGAATTGTGTGAATCTGTGCCTTGCATAAATCCAATTTGTATGGATTTTCTAGAGATAATATAGTGTGACCTGTAATAGCAACTTGTTACACAGTGGCAAAAATTGGAATGACTTATAAACTTAGAGAACAACTGGTTGTTAGGTTTAAATAGAATGACAGCTGTACTTGGTCAGATTCACCTCTAATTGCTGCTGTTCCTTTTCCAGTGTCCAGTTCCTCCTCAAATGCTACGCAGACAGTTCCAGCCTTTTATAAAGTAAAAGTCTCTCATTGTTAGTTCCCTTCCCCTCAGGTATAATGAGGTTCTTTGTATCACAAAGTGACTGAATAGATACCTAACTCAAATTTCATTAACCTATGTGAACATATGAACAGTTAAAAAGTTTAAAATATGATCATAAAACAATATGACTTTTTATTACTAGACATCGTTTCACTTAATCAATAATTATTAAACATAAGGCACTTTCTGTGGTAAAGGATGAATCAGATCTGGACATTGAGCTCAAGGATTTAGAGTTTAGTAGATATGCCTTTAAAGTCAAGTTTCCTAACCAGAGTCCAAGAACCCACAGACAGTTCATGAATGAGCTTTCACAGTCCTATAAACCTCGTAAAGTAAATGTGATGTGTTAGATGTTGGTATGTGCAATGGCGGGGTCGAAGGCTGATATCAAATTTTCAAAAGGACTAGTGACCCCAGTGAAGTGAAGAACCACTGACTTTGAGTTTATAAAAAGTATTCCCTCTCTCAAAACATTTCCAGTTGCTCAAAACATTTTTAAACTTTTCTTTTGAATTGTTTCAAAGCCTAGGACACCTTCTGTGAATAATCTTAATGATGACAAGTCTTCATTAGAGGAGAGCTCTGATTTTTAAAGTCATCCAAAATCATGACAGGAAAATATGATAGGCAGATGCTGTGATGTTTATTTTTTGGTTGCAATGAATGTAAATATAAAGTAATGAGACTAATTTTCTTGGAGGACATAAAGTAGATTAACGGCTATATGTTAATTGAAAATCACACAGAAAAGAACCGATGAAAAAAACATCAGTTCCTTAAGGATAATAGTAACCAAAGGAGGGGAAATCATATTTTATTTTTTCATTCACTGAATAAATATTTATTGAATGTCTACCATGTACCAGGCACTCTGGTAAGCGCTGAGAACACAGAGAAAAATTCCTGCATTCCTGGAGCTTCCATTTTACCATCTTTGCTTAACAATTCAATTCATCTAACATGTATTGCACTACTTTGAATAAGTATTAACAGAACTAAAATTTTAAAAAGTAAAATAGAAATAAAAAGAAAGTATGCTCTAGATAAAACAATCTTTGAGTAGAAAACTATTAATGGCAAAATACGATGTAATGTTTAGCATTATATTTGGTAAAAGTGAACAGGATCATTGTAAGCAAAACATAGAAATAAAGATGTAAACAGTAAAGATATTATGGGTGTGACAATTACAAAAAATGATTCACTATATTCACTAACCTAAACAAAAGCAACAGAAAGATTTTCGGGATTTGGAAGCATAGGATCATAATATGGAAGCAATGAGAAGACTGTCAACAGGCTGAGGGATGAGTTTACTCCCTTCTCTATAAAGTTTAAGGATGTGCTAGAACCAGAGCCAAGAGTTCATGGAAAAAGTTCTTGCTCCAGGCCTAAGTAACTTTCCTAAATTAACTGAGCAAATTACAAATTAGTATTCATCTTTCTCTATAACATGAACGCTTCAAGTTATTCGTAACATACTTACGCTACAAAGAGCCCAGAAATACATTTTCTAACATTATCCTTTACATACACACAAATAAAATAGAATGAAAAATTACATGTAGTTTAAAAAGTATATGTGAATCGATTAACAGTTAATGTAATGGGAGAAAAGTCTTGCAACGAGTTTTGCCAGGAAAAGAAGGGAGATTGTCTTCTACTCCCCATTCTTATCAGGATTGCCCACCAACCCTCCCATCATGTGCTTGAAAATGCAAATAGGTGCATATTGGAATAAGAAAGTGAACAAAGAATTTTCAAGTAATCTAGCTGAAGTACTAAGAAACTCATCTGAGGCCTTTCAGTAAAACCATCATTTCAAAGCTTTCTCTGCAAAACTTAGAGAAATAGAAATCTTGAGGATACATACACACACACACACACACACACACACACTCTCACACTCTCTCTCTCTCTCTCTCTCTCTCTCTCTCTCTCTCTCTAAAAAAAAAAAACAGACCTTTTGATATGCAAATATTGAAGCAAATGCTATTCTGGAATGAAGAAACAGGGACAGTAAGAGACTCAACTGCCTGGCATAATGATGTAAAGAAGTTGTTTTTCGGAGATACAGAGACTACTAGTTGTATAATTGTTTTTTCTTCTTCAGATGGGTAGAGAATCACAGAGATGGAAGCCAAGGCACTCACCTGGGGGTGATAAATGACCAACTGGTACAAAAGAGTTGGCTGGAACCTAGGAAGAAAGACTTCCTTATAAAAGGTCATAGTGAAAACTATAGAACTGGTGATTACAAAATCAATTTTAACATTTAGGCTGTCGGTTGTATAATACCCTCATGTAATCTTCAGGCCTAAGGCATAGGTTAATATGTGCAGATCGAATTGAAATGTAAACATTTTCCTGGACTGGGTTGATTTTTCTTTCCATTGTGGAGGAGAGGAGGTGGGAACCCAAAATCATGTCTGTCAACAGGCCCCTCTGATGCAAACACAGTCTGCTCTGCTATTTGGATTTAGGAACAGAATAACGCCTTATCTGTCTAGTCATGATTTTTTTTCCCCATTAATTTCAATGCCTGTTTCACATGCAAAAGGAACAGTTTCCTAATCTTTTAAAAACCTCCTGTTTACATTATGAAATGGTTGCAAGTAATTCAAGGTATACTAAGAAATTCCCATTTGAAAGAGTAAGATATAATTTAAGATATAATTTAAAACACTAACAACAAAAAAGATTTTAAAAGTAAAAAGTTGTTTGAGGAAATAAAATTTATTTTAGTGAACTATTTAAATAATCTAGTTTATCTTACGATTTTGAAAAGATTTTTAGAAATCATTCTTTTTAATCTGTGAAGATGCCAAGTAGCTTAGGCAAACTGATCTCAGAAAAATCAAAATGCCTCTTTTCTTAAATATACTATCTGGCAAAGTGGCCATGCATTCACTTAGAACACAATACTCTGTGAATTCATGATCATTAAACATGATAGAGACAGAAGTTAAAGAATTGGGCTTTGTTTCATTTTGTGGAAGAAAAAGTTAAGATATCAGAATGATGGGATTTGAGTACATAAAGGAGTCATTGAGGCAGAATAAACACTTGCTCAACCATTCTAGGTGGTAAGAAAATTAGAAAGACAGGATTCCTGTTCCAGGAGGTCAGATAACCAGATAACCATGACTAGGCACAAAAGTGAATCAGGCTGAGCTGAGCTGCCAGATAAACAGTGTTGCTTGGGTTGAATAATCTCCAAGAAAAAGAGTCCACTGGGGGAAACTTTTAAAAAAGAAAAAAGTACAGTTATGTCAGACATTTTTATAATTTTTCTAATGTCAGGACTCTCCAAAAGCCCACATCTCAGGCTATAAATGTTCCCCTATCACTAATCCCTTCATCTTGTCTTTATCTAAAAAGGAAATAGGCTTCTTCAGTGGATCATGCTTTACAAGTGTTATAACAACTTTAAATGAAATTAAATGGAGATTATTAGTGCAACACTTGTAAATCATTCTAATAAAATTTTCTGCTGTGCCAATATTCTCATTTAAGAAAAGTAAGATGACTCATTCTGATGTCTTTTAGGCTAATTTGTATTTTCCTCTATTCTATATTCTATAACCTCCGCTTGTACTCAACTGACCTCATGTCCTCAACACTCGATTTCTTAGAAAAGTTCTTATTAAAACACCAGCAGAAGCAGTAATTATTAGTGTTTAGTGACCTTTTCCCATCCAGCACTAGAGAAACCAGATTTTTCTTTTCATAATTTCATGATACCCACTTTCCTTAACTTGTAGCCAAAAAAAAAAAAAATACAATACTTATTCTGAAAATTACCTGCCAAGTAGCACCAAGAAAGGGCTGATAAATATTTTATTCTTGTTCCAAAGGTAACAGGACTCTACAAAATCAAGTACATTTTAGACCTTAAAACTGGCAAGAACCAAGTTACTAATGTCACAGTTTAAAAATTCCATTAATATCTCATGAGTTTTCTAGAAAAGGTCAATCAGAAAATCAAGGTCTTCAATCCTTTAGTAGAAATAATTTATTGGTAGCATTTGTTTTTCTATTTAAAGTTACCGTTACACATTTATGCTTGCTAAGCTACCATTGGGTTCTAATCGTTTATCCAGTTTTTCAAGGTGATACTGAAATTTTATTTTCCAAAGTGTAAGCTACTAATTTTATTTAATGTCATTTGAGTAATTATTGGCTTATTCTCAAATTTATCAACTTAATGGAAGTGTTAAGTAGCACTAAATCTAGGACCAACTCCCCTGAGTCACCTTTATCCCTCTAACTTCTAAAACATTGATAGTCATCTTTGGATGATACTACTATGGTCTGTCTGGTTCCAATACCCTCTTATCCCCACACCTTCTCTCTCTACAGTGGAAGCCACTTAATCTCTCCTGGATGCTCAGTCTTATCTCAGGCTTTGGACCAATAGCACCCTTATGAGAAGGGAATTTTAGCTCAATATAGAGCACTTGATATCAAGTCAACCTTGCTATTAGTCCAACTCTGATAACTGATCCTTTGGCAAAGTTTTAACTAGGCTTCTGCCTGTTCCTGAAACCAAGTCTCATTGATTCTCTAGGTGTGGTAACTGGGCCTCTTGCTCACTTCCCTCTCTGCCTGGTTCTCTGTGCTAAAAAAACTATTATACCTGCTCTCTGTATACCACAAAGTACCTTCCTGAATGTATTTTTCCACATGTCTGTAGTAATGTCCTGATTCCAAATCCCATACCATCTTCGACCTCCTCCTCTAGACTCAAGAGCATGTCTAGTACTAAGTTCCAGACCCCTAAATCCTCCTCTATTCCAATGGAGTAATAAACATTGCCATGCTTAATTCTGTCTCAAGATGTAAACAACCAGTTATAAATCACCGATGGAATGCATAATTGATCAAAAAGGATTTTTGATAGATTTATAAACTTACATAGGTTGAGTACTCAATAGTCTTATCGAAGTCATGAAATGTTAACATTATCATTTTATCTCTATAATATGACCTCATTATCACCATGTAACAGAGAAAAAAGTATAAATTTTATATAATGTCATAAGAAATGATAGAATATGCCTGAATTCTAAATCCCATTTTCTCCTAGGCTCCCTAACAAAATGAGTAGGCAAAAGAGTTAATAATTTTATGAGATATGTACACTTTTTTTTCCATTTTGAAACATAGATCTAAAATATATCTTCAGATGCTTCACCAATTCTCCATAAGTCATTCCAAAAGGTAAGTTAGTAGCTCTGTGACTGTTCTGCTCTCTCATTTTATACACTAAAAAAAATTATTTCATAATTTTCTTGGTAAGGTAAATGGAAATAAGTTAAAGAGAGCCAAATGAATTATATATTTTTGAAAAAGAAGACATTTGGAGAAAAGGAATTCATATGCTACTGGTAGAAATGTAACATTCTTTTCAGAAAGCCATTGTACAATTTGTTTCCAGGACTTTTTAAAAAGTCAATTTATTTTGACCCAATAATTTCCTTTCTAGGAGTATTCTCTAATAAAAAATGCAGACATTTAGACAAAGATTTATGCACAAAGATGTTTCATTTATATCAAAAGAATAAATAAACTAGGTAAACAATGAAAAATTATAGAATATCTATATGATGAGAAACCATATAATCTTTAAAAATTATATTATCATATACTTAATGAAATAGGAAAATCCAGTATTCTGGTTAGTCAAGAGTGGTGAAATAGCATGCAATTTTAATTTTCTTTTTCATAGCTTTCCCTATATATATCTCTATATTTTTTATATTATCTATCTCTATCTATCCATATACATTTTAGATAGATAGATAGATAGATAGATAGATAGATAGATAGATAGATAGATTGATAGATAGATAGACAGACAGATTTCTATCTCTATATCTCTCATTTGGTTGTTAGTTTCCAAATGTTTTATACTAAGCATGCATTGCTTTTAAAATAATCTGAAAAAAAAAAAAAGAATTAGTGAGAATGTAGAATAATTTAAAAGCATGAGAATATCTTCAAGTTTAATAACGGATCTAACTGATTTCTCTTTTTAATTCTCTTTTTAATAAATTGGGTGATTTCCCAAAAGAGTTGTACTCAATACTCCAACTTCTTAATTTACGTCTGTAGGCTGCCCCTATAGTCAGAACGCTGTCCCAGTAGACCTCTAAGGTAGACAGATATTAAGGAAGAGGTCAGCAAGCAAACAAATATACCAAAAACAATCTATCTAAGTACCCAATTCAAATGTAATATGCTGAGGCAAACTCCAGATGTCTAATCCCAGCAGTAGACTTTAGATACTTTGAGAATAGATTGAGAAAACTGGAGATAGGCTCCAAATTTCGAAATAAAAACTCACCTTCAATTCTTACTAAATCAGTTAAACAGGAAGGGATTAGTATAAACACTTACTGAATGCTACCAATTTTGACCTGCTTTATATTAATATACATGTGAGAATTACATGAGTATATATGAATTCTTATTACAAACCTTTTCAGAGATAAGAAAGGCAGTTTGTACAAGGTCACAGATCTATGTAATGGCAAATTCAGCTCTGAATGTCTTTAAATCTCATTTTCTTTCTATTGCACCACTTAGGACTAAAGATTCTGCTAAATCAAGATAGAACAATTAAAGAGAATATATGTAAAATATCTTGCACTGTGCTGAGTGCTAAGCAAATGCTCAATGAATGATAGTTGTTTTTATAATTGCTGAAATTCATTGTACATTTTTGTACATTCTCACGTCAAAAGGAATTAAAATGTGGAGAAAATACACCTAAAATGAATTTCCAAGGTCTTCTGTTAATTAAATTGGCTTTTTAAGGAAACAAAGTACAATTTCCCACATGATTCCAATATGCCGAATTCACAAGGTGATAAATTTCTATTTTTTCAGAATGATCAAGAAACAAGGCTGCTTAGCATTGCTACTTCAAAATGCATATATGGACTACCAGTGTTTCACACTGCACACAGTAAAAGCCCCTAACATATACTGAAAATTAGTGTATCTTTTTGATAGTCCAGAAGAGAGATCAAAATCTTTCACAAATTATGAACACAAAATGCCACAGTGGTCTAGACAGAGAAGATATTCAGTAAATCATGCTCTAGATAATCCAACTTTCACTTCGTGCCTTACAAAACTCACTGCTATTAGGATGCCTTAAAATAGAGCTAAAGGAAATATTTTAGATTTTCTAATTAAACATATTCAAGACCAGACTTCAAGCAATATGAGTCTAAACAAAACAGCATAATCATCAGCTGTTCTCATGTGGTTGAACTAGAACTTGAATTGAATTCTCAGTAGTCTGAAAGATTCTTGCATGCGGGCAGGGGCTTCATTCTCCAGATCTTTTAGATCTTGCCACAATGCTTGGTTATCTGCTATCACATATACCTAATAGATATCCATTGACTGACAGCTGCTCCATGCCAAGTGGAAGATGACTGCTGTCTTCTTTGGCTGGAGTAAGAATCTGGACATTCTCAAATCAGTCGGATAGATTATTTTTCCAACTACTTCTAAGGCCACTTTTGTCTTAAAGCTAATCCTACTTTCTGTAGATCTCCTCAGACTCTGGTTCTATTACAAATGCAAACAAATCAGTTTAGGACTTGAATTTCAAGACAAGTGTTATGTAAGAGAAGCGATCTGTTAGAATACAACTAACCACTGTGCTAGACATTGTGAAGTAAGTTATTCAACACCAACATCACATGGTGCTATCACCCGTTTAGGGGACACTATATTAGGTCAACAAGATCAACTCGCTCCTGGGACTTTGGAGTCACTATTTTCCTGCATCTTAGATGTCTAAAATGGATTACAGATGAGATGAAAACAGCCTTCCATCCCACAGCCAGATCAAGGCCAGGTCTAGAAATGTGAGGTTCAAGTAAGTTCTACTATTACTAATCATTACTCAAGTAGGGTCTATTATTACTCATTATTAATCATAATATATCCTGAGAGTCTAGCTCTACACTGAAAATACCCAGAAGGATCTAAAAACATTACAGCTATATTACCAAGAGAAAAATAACACCATTAAAAGAAAATTAAAAAGTCACGAGGACTCAAAGTCATTAGATTAAAATGAGAAAGTACTTCAAAAATTATCCAGTAGCTATATGAACTCATGTGGAGGGAATGATAAAGAATTCTGTTTTGACTTTTTAAGTTTCAGATGCCAATAAGTAAACAGGAGAATTTAGGAGAGAATTCAAAGCTATGGAGTGTGTGTGTGCGTGCGTGTGTGTGTGTGTGTGTGTGTGTGTGTGAGTAATATATTTAATAGTCACCTTTATAGAAATTATGGTCAATCATTTGGACAAAGGAAATAAAGACTAAGAGCAAAACCTTGGAGAACACCCATATTTAGAAGGATTTAAAAAATAAAAGGCAAGCACAGAAGAAACTGTCAGGTGAGGAAGGAATTGGAATAATCAGTACCTTAAAAGCCAAGGGAAGTAAACATTTTGAGAATGCAGTTCTGAGCAGCAGTTTAAAAATATAATGAGAGATTGAGGAAGATGTGGACTGAGAAATTATTAATTCTGGCAATATTTTGGTCAAAGCATTTTGGATTGCAAAAGATTACTCAGGTGAAGGAGGATTTACTTAATAATCTCAGAGGCAATCTCATAAAGAAACGAAAGTGAAGTTCGGTCTTATAGGAAGTGGAACTGGAACTGGGAAGCAGTTGGACCAAATCTGTACTTTCAGAATCTCCAATTTTTCTTTTGAGTAGCTTCCTCTCCTTGCACACAGGCAAATATGGTTGCTTGACTCAAAAAAACATCTTAAATTATATAGCTATCATCAATAAATCAAAAAACAACAAGTGTTGGCAAGGATATGGAGAAAAGGGAACCCTCATACATTGTTGGTAGGATTGCAAATTGGTACAGCCACCCTGGAAAATAGTTCGGAGGTACCTTTTGACCCTGTAATTACACTTCTGGGTATTTATCCAAAGAAAACAAAAACACTAGTTCGTAAAGATCTATGCACCCCTATGTTCATAGTAGCACTACTCACAATAGCCAAGATATGGAAGCAACCTAAGTGTCCATCAATAGATGACTGGATAAAGAAGTTATAGTACATATATACAATGGAATATTACACAGCTATTTTTAAAAAAGGAAATCTTACCATTTTCATTGACATGGATGGACCTAGAGGGTATTATGCTGAATGAAATAGACAGATAAAGATAAATACTATATGATTTCACTTATATGCAGAATCTAAGAAACAAAAGAAACAAACACACTAAACAAAAACAGACTCACAGATACAGAGAATAAACTGGTGATTGCCAGAGGGAAGGGCAATTAGGGGCTGGGTGCAAAAGGCGAAAGGATGAAGAAGTACAAATTAGTAGTTATAAAACAGTCTCGGGGATTTAGAATACAGCATAGGGTGTACAGTCAATATTTTGTAATGGTCATGTGTAATGCCAGATAGGTGCTAGAGTAATCGGGAGATCACTTCATGGATTGTATAAATGTCTAACTTTTTAAAATTTAAAATAAATAAATAAACAAACAAATGAATGAATTATGAAAAATAAAGAAATATTCAATACCTATAACTAATCAACACATTCAATTTAGTAGATATTTAATAATTATTTGTTGAACTGAGTTATTTCTTCATTTTGGCATATGTTTTCTAAGAATATTGCCAAGTAAATTCTATTCAAGAAACAGGCACTGAAAATCTGTGATGTGTAAAACAACAGATTAGACACAAGAAATAAAAAGATGAACCAGCCACTATTCTCTCCCTCAAAGAATTTACAATCTAATAAGGGGTATAAGACATCTATACAAACACATATAACACCAAGAAACACTGTGAAAACAGAAATGTGAATAAAGTACTATGGTATGATAGCTGTCTCTAAGATGGCTGCCATTAACTTCTTTCCTCTCCGTATGTCCATGTCATTCTCTTGGCAAAAAATGAAGACCTTTCCCTCACTTTCTGGATTCTGGACTGGTCTGTGATTTCAGTAACCAATAGAGTATGATGAAAGTAATGTGTGCCAGTTCCAGACCCAACCTTCAAGAGGACTGTCAGCTTCCATTTTGGTCTCTTAGAGGCCTCAGCCCTCATATAAGAGCTTCTCTGAGAGCTATGAGAAACCAAAGCCCTGAAGGATGAGGTACCATGTGGAGATGGAAACAGGCCAAGAAGCATTGAGGTGCCAAACTTGTGAGTGAAGTCATCTTGAAAATGAATCCTCCAGCCTTTGCTACCCTAGCTGATGACAGATCAGGTCAATGACATAGTTGAGCCCTTCCTGTATTTTTGACCCTCAAAATCATGAACAGAACAAAATTGATATTTTAAACCAGAAAGTTTGCGTTATTTTTTTGATAGTGACAGAAAAGTGAAATATATGGAACCACAAAAGAAAAATTAATGTCAAAGTAGAAAATAGGGAAGTATTCATGGAAAGGGAGTTTTGAAGAAGAGGTGACATTTGGATACAAAAGAATAGCTAAAGGAGATTATCATTTTTCACAAGGGAACTTGAATATAAAATAAATCATGGAGGTGAGAAAATCTATCATATTTAAGTAATGGCTAGAGAGTTAAGTTGATTTAATTATGAAGTATATAAGAGGAAATTTTGACGAATTTTTAATGGGAGGAAGGTTGGTTCAAGATTGAAAATGTGTTGAAGAACTACATAGTGTAGCCAACTGGGTGACTATAGTTCTTAAAAGTAAAGTGTCATAATATCTTCTCATCTCTCCACTACTCCACCCTAGTCCAAGTCTTCATGATATCTTAAAGCTTCTAGAATAGCATTAGATTTGTCTCTGTCTTTCCATTCTTGCCTTCTTACAATTTTCCCTAGTTTTTGACACAACTAATATGATCATTTCAAAATATAAATTGGATTACATCACTCCCTGTTCAAAGTGATTTAAGAAATTTCTTAGAACACTTAGAATAAAATTCAAACTCCTTAACGTGGCTTCTGAAAAGAGTTCACGTAATCTGGTTTCTAACTATTTCTCCAAAGTCATCTTCCACTCTCTACCCTCTACATTTCGCTCTGTCTAGACTAATCCTGTTGTTTCTGGAACACCAAGCCCATTTCACCTCTAGGCCTTTCACTTGCTATTCCCTCTGCCCAGATGCTCTCTTTAGTCTCTACTAAGATCTCACTTCTTCAGGTAGGCTTTCTCTGGTGACCCCATCTAAAATAGTGTCCACCCCATCCTGTTGTTCTTTATCCCATTAAACTGCTTTATTTCATAACATTAATTACCACCTGACATTGTAGTACATTTTTTTTTAAATTTATCTCCCATTCTAAATCAAAAGCAACACAAGACAGGAATTTCATCTATTTTGTTCACCACTGTATCTCCAGTATCTAATGCAGTGCCCAATGCATAGTAGATGTGCAAAAAATATTTCATTAAGGAATGAATATCAGACTACACTTTAGGAGAAATAGGCAAAAAAGTTAACATAGCAGACCTGAACTTCTATCCTTAAAAAGGCCTGTTTAAAAAGTTGGCCCTTGGCTGGCATGTGGGAATTTGGATTTTGAAAGGGCACCATCATTCTATAATTAATAAGGCTGTCTCGCTATGCCTAAACTGTATGTATAAATAACACAGTTTATTCTGAACAACTGCTTTCCTTTTGGGAGTCTGGAATTTGGATACGTGCTAGGGGGAAAAAAAAGTGCCTATATGATTAGCCCCTAATAAAAACTCTGGGTACTGAGTCTCTAACCAGCTTTCCTGGTTGGAAGCATTTCACATGTGTTGTCACAGCTCCTTGTTGGGGGAATTAAGTGTGTCCTGTGTACCTTCACTGGGAAAGGACTCTGCAAGTGTGTGGCTGGTTTCCCCAGGATTTTATCCCATGTACCTTTTCTGCTGTTGATTTTGCTTTGTATCTTTTCTGCTGTAGCCTGGGAGTCCTCCGGGGGAATCATCAAAACGGGTTGGTCTTGGAGGCCTCGCTGCACAAGGAATATTTTACCAGCAGCTTATAATGTGCATTCGAAGACTTAAGTAATTATTGCCAAAGAGGCAATAATTACTTAATTTTACTTAGGAAAGAGGCTACTGCAATGGTCTAAGAAAAAGGTAGGATGGTATTGGTGCAAGCAAGAAGAGATAAATGTGTGATTGTATTTTCTCAAGGGAAATTTTGTAAACTTTTAAGGTAAGACACTAGATGAGAAGAGGTTAAGGAATGAAGGAGAACTAGAGACGATGAGTCAGTAAATGCAGACTGCTCCAACAATGGAGGAAACAATTAAGAGAGTATGGTGGTTTTAAGGTAGCCTGATTATGATAAAATTATATAAGAATCGTGGATATAAATATGCTTTTAGAAAGTAGGTAGAAAGCTTGAAGATTCAAGAGATATTTCCTAAAGGAAACATTAAGAGATAGAATAGAATTGAGACCATGAATGGAATTGAGACCATGAACATAATTGTGAATTATTCTGTAAGCTCAATGAGGGCAGAGACCTTCATGTGTTTTGTTCACAGGCATATTCCAAGTACCTAACATATGGTATGCACTCAACAAATACTCAACAAATGGTAAGGAAAGAAGAGGGGTCATATAAAAAAAACTTGAAATATGAAAGAAGGAAATGGAGAGATGTCAAGTATGATTATCTCATACTTCTTTGTAAAGTAAGAAGCTATTGGATGTGAAGGAGGGTGATCCTTGAAGAGAAGAGACAATGTCCACAATCACCTCTCTGGGGAAATCATTAAAGAATTAATAAAAGAGTAACAAAAATAAAGCACTGTCTTCCTACCCAGATTTCCTCTTCAGATTAAAAAAAGTCAAATGAAATTTTAAAATACTTTTAGAATATATATAACATGATACCTAATTGAACTCAACTGAATCAATGCCTTCTTTAATAGCATTCATAAGAAAATAACCCTTAGATAAAGTCTTTATCTCTAGGCCTAAAACCTGATTTAAAAAAATAAAAGACACTACTTTTATCTTAAACCCATCTAGAATGGCAGTACATACAAATGATCTTCATTTGAACTAGGAGAGAAAAGGTACTTTTATTGCAATCACGATCTAAGAATCTAGGCCAAAGTGTGGAGATAGTCAATCCACAGTAAAAGTTACAAAGGGAAATGTTAGCATTCGAAAGGAAAATACGTAAAATTAAGCTTCGACAGTTTATTTTATAACAGCTTCGAAACATAACACTAAAAATAAGTCTAAATTTCTACATTAAATGTTACTTTCTTCCTTTTTCTGAATTATATATCATAGAAGGCTGTCATGGATGCTGAGCTATACCTCTTAGAGCTCTCCCTTCAAGACCGAAGGACTTATTTACCAAGCTGCTGGGAAGGTTGTCAGCTGACAGCACTCAGCTCCCATCCCGCTCCCAGAACGGCCCTTTTTTGAAGACTGTGGCCTCACCCAAGGTCATGCTCCCTTCCCAGAGCAGCCATCATCCAGTGGTTGGGAAGTAAAAGTTTCACCTGTTGTTCTAAGAATAAAATGAAAACAGAATCTATGTATTTCTTTTTATACAATTTTAGCAAAGTAGTTATTATTGGATATACCCCAAAAGTTATTTTATGAAAAAAAAAAAACTGTAAAAAAAGTAAAAAAGCATAAATCTTGCTTTTAAACTATTCCTGTTTCACCATTCGTTATCTACATGAGCTTGGGCAACTTAAACTCTTTGATCCTCAGTTTCTTCATTATTAAAGAAAAGATAAAAAGTACCTTTATCTCAGTAAGTTGTTTTGATAAAGTGATGTACACAAAAGTACACAGTAAAAGCTCAACAAATATCACTTCCCTTCTCTCCACTCATTCTCAGTGGGCATGAGTTTAGAGTGGCTTTCCCATAACAGCCATACACATTTGCACTGATAATACAAACTCCTAATAATAAATAGCAAGCAATATAAAATGGTTTTATGGCTAATGGATGACATCTGATCAACAAAGTAGGGGAAAGTGCTATTCATATAATATAGAATCTAATAATAATAGTAACTTCGCACTTACCGAGCTTTTACAGCATGCCAGGTAATATGTAGAATGTTCTGAGTTTTGTTTTATATTTTATTTAATCTTTAAAAGAACGCTATGAGGTAGGTATAATGCTTCTTATGCAAATATGAAACCGATGACACTCAGAGAAAGTAAGTAAATTATTCAAGGTTACACATCTATTAAGTAACAGAAGCAATATTTGGACTTAGCTTTTCTGTATCGAGGCTTTTGTATTACATTACAGAATCTCTTTTGTTTTACTCCTCTTCCACAGACTTGCCCCTGTAGAGGCTAACTCTGGCATATCAGCTATATGAAGATACACAGAGCCATCTTAGGGACCTTGGCCTGCAAAATATAGCAGAGAGGACTCTGTAATCTCTGATGTGACCTTTACTGCAAAAGAAGCAAATGGTCTCACCTCCAGTAGTAGAACTTACTCTTTAATTTCATATCCACTTTGCTTCCATACCCGGTCCATGGAATCTGCCTTCTCATCACTGTTGTCCTTAAATAGACTGTTCTTTTCATGGTATTAAAGCTAATCCAGCCCTCAATCTGATCCCAAATGAGTGAAGTGCTGCCCCTTCCTGCCCTCCAGGCCTTTGTAGTGAGAAGCAGCACATTGGAGCTGCTGGAATCAGAATGTTTGTCTCTCCTACAATAGGGGACCCTGTTCTGATATCCCATCTTTGCACTGGCTGAAAGGCATGGTCACAAAGCAGACTAATCTGTAAGCAGACTCTAGTTGCACTTTTTAAAGAGCATATTTGTTTAGTTTCTTGTAAAAGTTCCTGTATTTGCCACCAAAGGTTGCCTCCCATTTAATTTTTCATGATGCTATTTCTACAACCTGCAATAATTTGTTTTAATCAGTTTTATGTACATCGGAGGAAATAGCAGGAAGAAAAGTATATTCTTTATGCTTAGCCTGTGCTAATCTTTACTCTCCCAAGGGAATAGCTGTTTACAAGATCCCAAATAACATTTTCTCCTAGGAAATCTCCTCTTGAGTACTAAATTCTAGCTTTGTCCCAAGGAGTAGTCCTGATTCCTGCTTTGGGAGACAGTGACAGCAGATACAGCCATTCAACCCGTCGTTGAAAATAGGTTAGGCCCTTAACTCTCTATCAAAAGCAAAAGAACAGAAAGGAGGGAAGCTGCATCCTGTTCTCTTTGAAGCACTCACGTGTGGACAGCAAGCCTACACGGGTATGGGCCACCTTGATCTCAAACCCCACCCTTACAGAGCCCGCCTTGACTAGGTCCAAGACACACAAAGCTGAATTGTTCAAGTGAAAAGAGGCCATGTGGCCGCCCTGCTCTCAAGTGACTATTACTGCTACTAATCTATGAGGTGTTTTTTGGCTCATTGCCTCACTTTCACAAACAGGATGGGCTAGGAAAACAAAAAGAGTAGGAGTGGAGCAAGATATACGGGAGAGGGTTAGGACGGTTGTTTGGAAGATTCCACTTGAATAGATACTTCCCTACCAAAAAAAATGGTTGTCTGTCAGAGAGGACATTGGGTCAAGATCTCTTATCAGAAGCCTTCATTGCAGGCTGTGAAACAAACAAAGATTTCTAGAAATGCCAGAAAGAACTGAACAATAGTTATCACTAAAACTAATTATTGTAAATTTAAAAATTGACTTTTTGAGGAAGTGGGTTTAAAAACATTTTTATCCTATTGAGAATTTGCCTAATAAATAATTAACAGTAGTTCCACATAATATTAAATAGGGGTGTAAGAGTCTATTACCTTTTTATTAATAAGAAATTCATGAAAGCCTTTTTATTAATAAGCCATAGACAGTAATAATATTTCCATGAGAATGAAACAATTATTTCAGCTTTTCTTTCTTAATATGGGTAAATTTTGGCCACTTTTACGAACGGAGGAGGCCATTCTTACTGTGTTTCCTTCCTTAGGATAGACTTGGTTGGCTAGCTCTTTGGTTTTGATGGCTTTGTCCTGGTATTTGTGTTATGCTTTCATCACCAGAATGATTTTTCATATTATTGTTGGGTTCCAAAGAAGGTAACATGTATAAAACAAGCCCAGTTTTAGAAATGGGCTGCCAGGATCTCCATGTGAAAGATAAATCCAACCGATCCATTTCCTTATAATCACACTTATAACTTCTTCCTCTTACACATGCCTGAAAAGGCAACAAATGCTTTGGAGAATTCTGTTTAACTGATTGGCTGGATGTTGGCTAATATCTTAATAGTTTTATTGGACTTAGTTCACGTAATTTCAAATCACAAGAAATCTATTCTGTTCTCTGTATTAAGATCTCTGTGATTTGGCAGCTATTTTCGGCAAACTTTGAATATGTAATGTGATAATGAGGTATGAATTGAATAATTCATCTTTATATATACATATAATACCTCAAGAAGAGACATAAAAAACAAGAAATACATGAACCAGGCCCTTTCAACATTGTTTCCCTTTTAAAATGCATGTCTAGGAAATAATTAAAATCAATTTTTGAGAAAATGCATTACTCTTTCATATCTTTTCTTCCTCGTTTATTTAATGAAGCTTACTTGTATGGATTAAATAAACACCTGCGAGTTTTATATAGGAAAAGGACAAAAACATAGAACTCTGCTTCTTTTTATAATAAAATACAAAAACTTCATTTGGGAATTTTGGGAGGAAAAAAATAGTCCTAAAACTTGAATAAGAGCTTTGTAATTTTAAAAAGCACTCAAAATCATAATGTTCTTATTACATCGCCTCTACCCTAACATTTTATAACTAAGAAAAATAAGTCCCAGAATTGATATGGGCTCCAGTTATGAAAGAAGACGCTGCAGAGAAGTAAACATCTTTATCGTTAGTCTTAGTTTTTTTTCTCCAAATATCTGAAATAAATTATTTGCCTCTCCCAGGATCTTAACATCGACAGCCGAAATCTAAACTGCTATACTCAGTATATTCCACAAGACGGTGCCCTCTCTCTAGGAAGAAGAGCCTCTATAGACACAGCTAAAACAAACAACTCACTGACCCAAGGTGAATTTAAAATCGACTTTTTAAGAATGAAACCTCTAAAAGATGAGCAAACTCTTGAAGTGAGTCTAGTGAAATTTTAGATGTAAGACAATGAAAATTAATGTAGAGACCTCTTTAAATTGCTCTCAAAATCAGGGGTAAGGTAAAGTAACTTGATAAAGGGAAGTATCTAAATATAATACGTCTATACCAACAATGTTTAGAGCAGTACTATGTATTAGAGACACAACGAGAGTCTCATATGCAATTTTATGTTCTAGCAATCATATTAAAAAGTTAAAGAAAAAGTGAAATTGATTTTAATATATATAACCAATATATCTAAAATATGTCAAGATTTAATTAATACAAAAATGATCAGTAAAATATTTTATATTTTCTTTGTGCTCATTCTAGTGTGAAACTTATACTTCCAACACATTGAGCTTAATCATATTAGCCTCATTTCAAGTGTTCAATAGCTACAGGTTGTTAATAGCTATTGTATTGGACAGTGCAAATCTAGAGAATCTAACTTATTTCACTTAGCACCAAACTTAATTTCTGATTTAAAAACTAAAATGTTCATCATATATCTCTTAGTCCAGATAATAGTACAAGCAAAAATGCAAACAGATGTTTTTTTATGCTTACTACCAACACACAGGAATGCACAAATATTTTCTTGCTATAAGTCATATGAAAATAATCGGCCTAAATTCCCTTCATCTCTATAATCTTTGGACGGAAGAATAACAGATAGATATAAAATAAAGTAAATCCTGGCATTATTTAATATCTGTCACTAACATAGCAAAGTATAATATATATGAGAAGTTATAATAGACCAAAAGTTGCAAGCTCTCACATACATAAAATGGCTAGTACATGTCACACGTAAAATTTTTTTTAGAAAGCATTAAAAAGTGATTTTAACAAGTATCTATCTCTTCATTATGGGTCTTAGAATTCTCTATTTAACCAGCTCTGTTACTTAGAACTTTCTGAATCCCAGCAAAGTATAAACGGCCTATTTATCGTCCTGATTCTCTTTCTTCATAATACACTATACTTCTACACGAAGAATGGGAAATTGATACAAAAACATTCTTAACAAAAATGAAAAGGATTGACTTCTCGTTAGGCCAAGAGGTCCTGAAAGGAGACTGGGTTTTATTTTTCCTGTCAAGCAGGAGCACAAGTTTAAAAGACAACCTTGTTTCTTTTACAAGATGTGTTTATGAGAGCAGTGAAATACAATCACTTTGAGAAACTGCAGCAGGAAGAGGTCACACCACTTTGGCTTAGTGGAAAAATGGCTAAAGAAAAGCACTGTCTCTGGGCCTGCGGGTCAGTCTTCAGGGACCCCTGTACCCAGTTCCAAGGCACCCCCAACTGAAACTGAACAACATAACTTTTTCTCTAAGAATTGCACACCCAGGAGGAGCTGGCATTTATCCGCAATTACTCATGCTTGCCAAGCTTCTGCAATGCCTCACCTACTTAATTCTGCAAGATGATTTTGAAATTGAACACGAGTAACTGACAGGCTGATTTTCTTTTTGCACAGGAAAAATAAAAGAGATAAAAATTCAAGTTAGTAAGAAATAAATTTTTTTTTTTAAGTACTCTTAACCATTTAACATGTTTGGTTATATGTTGTTGTATTGAAATAATAGCATATAGTTCAAAAAGTTATAGAAAATAATAAAAAGGCAAAACAACAACAACTACAAAAAACACTAAGAAAGAAAACAATGACTTAGAGTACTGTACACATTTATGATTTCAGGAGCCTTCACATCCCCCAAACTACTTGTTCCTGACAAAACTGTAGAATCGAGGGCAGATATTATTACTTTATTTTATAAATGACAAAACTAAAATTCAGAAAGTCTCCCACTAAAAGTTAATGAAGTACCACATGTAAAAAAATGCTACTTGAAAAATCTTAGAGACATTCCAATGACCTGAAGGAAGCTTTAATTGATATTCTTTACATATGAGTCATTCTTCTATCTTGGTGGAAACAGATTTCCTTCCTAAGGGTCTATTACAGCCTTCACGTATTTTTTTTTTCCTAGCCAGCTAGAATCACTTTCAATCTTGGTGAAGTAAAGGGAACCTCTTGGAGGCTTAGCAGCAGCTTCTGTAACAATATGACTCTGGGTACCAGGATGCTCTCAATTATTCAAGATAACACAGAAAGGCCTAGGGTTAGATTACCCCCAATGCACCAGAAACAAATTAACAGTTAGCTGAGTTAGATAAACTTGAATAAATGAATGTTTTAAACTCTGCATACTGATAAAATGTTCACTGGTGAAATCTGCAGAGAGGTGTCAGGGCTCTCCTAAAATTACAGCAAGTGGGTACAAGATGACAATTTAGAACCCAGACTCTCTATGGAGAAACCACAGCACTCATCAGACTCAGAAGGAGACGGTAGCAGGAACTGCACCTCTCCGCATGTTAGCTACACACACTGATACACTTGCCCCACCCAAAAGCAAAACTTTTTATTTACTGCTTTGGGACAGCTTATACAGGTTTGCTTCAGAGTGATAGGGCACTTCTGCTGAGCTCACCAACGGAAAGCAAGGGAATTGTGTACAGAATTACATACTGAAATACATGACAGTCACCAACAACTGCCATGAACATTTTTCATTTCTACTTCAGCATTCAATTTCATTGACATTAATAAAAAATTTTAAGTTTTATGCTCAAGTTTTAGAAAATATAAAAAAGTCTATCCTATTTTTTAACCTGTTACCACTTATTTATGACTTATGTTGAAATTATAGTAAAGTTTAAATTCTGAGACAAGAGTAGAATTTCAGCATTTGCCTTGAATAAAGCTATAGGTGCTTCAAAAATATACCCATATTAAAACAATATGAACATGATAGTGTGTTCATATCCCTGATCTAGTAATGTCTGACAGACTTATTCACAAGCCAGTATGTATAATTAGCATTTATAAATTAACTCAAATATATTTTGTTGGTTAGCTAATCAAGTATAAGCACATCTTCCCAGAAATTCCTTTCAATATTTTCAAAATATCATTGGTACACATTTACAAACTGATCACCTACTATGTTTAAGTTACTGTGTCACCATCTCTGTTCAGGGGTTTTCGATTAGCAAATCTATCTATGAGCAATGACCATTTTTACTTTTTCTAAATGATGCATTTATTTTACTTCAGTTCCCTAAATTACTAAAATTTCTCACTTTAAAATGATTTTTATATAGTGCTACCAGGCTTTGAAATTTCTGATATACAAAGGTTTTTTCCTTTTAATAGTTACTGCTCTCAGTTAAAAGGACAAAATTTTAAACATAATCTCCAATAACCTAATGGGTTATCAAAAGCACACTTTAGCTGTCCCCTATTGTTTCCACCCTATTTGATTCTGTATTTTTAGCTACTGCAAAATTTGTTCCTTCCTCGTATCTATTGAAAATTTTAGATTATTTCTGAAAACAATTTCCTAAATTGATACACTTTTGCTATTTCATCCTCTATTTCCTCTTCTGAAAAATTGGTTGTTTGATATGAACTAGACCCAAATGTGAGCTGACCATATTTTCAGCAGCCTTTCTGAAAATGATTACTTCTGAGAACATCAGTAACTAGAGAAATCCCAATAGTTTAGCTATTACCTTGTATAAAATAACATACAATTAAGTTGACTATAAAAGTCATCCTGACTTTAGGACACATTCTTCAAAGCCCAGAAATTCCTCTGGGAATGGCTGGAAGTGCTCTAATTTAAAAAGCAGTTGGCAGAAAACTTAGAGCACTTTGTTAGGGCTGTGATTTTTGTCTTTATTTTTGTTACTAACTTTTTATTTCGAAAGGTAAACTTCTCCATTGTAGCATGTGAAACAATACAGAGAAGTATTCATACACTCTGCATAAGATACAGTTTTAAAAACCTAAATGTATCTTTCACAGCTTTTTTATATTCAAATAAATAAACAAAATACATACATACATAAAGTGATTACGTGTATGTAGGAGAGAGCGTGTGTGTGTGTGCATGTGCATGTGTGAGTGTATTTTGCTTTTTAGGTTTACAAAAATAGAATCATACCAAGCACATTACTCTGCAATTTATACTTCTCACTTAGCATTATGGACATCACCATGAGTCAATAAATATAAATATTTTTAATGATAACATAATATTGTATAGCATGGATGGTCTACATTTTATTTATCCTTTTTACTATTTTTAGTCATTCACATTGATTTCAGCTACTTGCTGCTACAAGCCCGTGATACTGTGATTCATAATAAGATCTATATATTTGGTCTTCCTCCCTGTTTGTCACAGAGCTCCTAAAATCCAAGGAATTTCCTAAGTGAGGAGATCCAGAAAGGTGACTTCTGTAATGATAATGAAGTGACTTCTCGCCCCCACCTAAGGTTGGGAGATGATTGCCAGATGAAACCACGGGATTGGAGGGTTGGAGGTTTCAATCCTACCCACCCATCCTACCTCCACGGCTGGGGAGGGAAAAAGGGCTGGAGCTTGAGTTCAGTACCCAAAGATTTAATCAATCACGTCTATGTAATGAAGCCTCCATAAAGATCCAGAAGGACTGGGTTCTGAGAGTTTCCAGATTGGTGAGTATGTGTAGGTGCTGAGAGTGGCACATCCTTTCCCCCATGCCCTGCCCTATGCATCTCTTCGGTCTGGCTGTTACTGAGTTTATGCTGTTATAATAAACCAGTAATCTAGTATCTACAACGTTTCTCTGAATTGTGTGAGCTTTTATAGCAAATGAATTCAACCTAAGGAGAGGTTTAGGGGAACCTATGATTTATAGCCAAAGAGTCAGAAGCACAGGTAATAATAATCTGAGTTTGCAACTGGCTTCTGTAAGAGGTACAGTGGGAAACAGTCTTGTAGGACCGAACTCCTAACCTGTGGAATCTGATGCTATCTCCAGGTAGACAGTGTCAGAATAAAGTTGAATGGTAGGTAGGACACCCAGCTGGTGTCTGGAGAATTGGTTGTTGGTGTGGGGAAACCTGCCCCCACACATTAGAATTGGATTTGGGACCTCAAATAAAACCCCATAAATTATATATATGTTTATATAAAACCATTTTTACTTCTATAGGATAAATTGTCCCAATTAATGAGTCAAAGATTATGGCTGCTTTCTAATAAGAGGATATTTCTTCATGTAAAACAAAGATCTTGGGTGGGGGAGAAGGGGGGAGGAAGATGGGGTAAAGGGAGTCAAATATGAGGGAGGGGAAGGGTGATGTAGGTAAAGGGGATCAAATATATGGTAGCTGAAGGAAACTGGACTTCGGGTGATAAACACAATAGAATATACATATATTAAATTATAATGTACACCTGAAAATTATATAATTGTATTAACCAATGTTACCCCAATAAACTTAATTTAAAAAAAAAAGTTCTTAGGACAAATTGGCATTAAATACCAAGTCAAAAATTTGTATGTCCTTTGACTTTCTAGAAATTTTTCCTAAAGAAATTATTGAGCAAATGAGCATAGATTTTTTAAATTGTATGTACATGTATATTATTTGAACTTTTTTATAAAAGAAGAAAATAGGAAACAACTAAAAATTCCAGAAAACTATTAAACTATTAGACACACTCAATGGAACACTAAGCATATACCAAAATTGAGAGTTTACTATGCATTAAAAATTATGAAAATATATATTTATTGACATGGAAAGATGCTTATAAAATATTGCTAAATAAAAAGCAAAACACCTAATTGAATTTCACTTTTGTAAAATAATTTCAAAGGGAATGATAATGAGGAAAAAGATATGCCAAAATTCCAAAAATAGTTATTTCTCAGTATTAAGATTATTTTTTATATCATTGTTTGTCCATTTATTCAAAAAAGAAAACATAAATATTTATTGTTTATCTATATATCAGGCATTATGCTCAGTATAGTGTTGAAAAAAGTAGTACCTTAATGAAAATTTCTCTGTGTGTTTGTGAGGGCAGGAGGAGACAGGGGTCTCAGGAACATTAAGAGGAGGGGCTTTAAGAGGTGAAGAGCATAGGTCACGAAAACAAAAAAATATTTGAAAATTGAAATAATGTAATCTTTCTAACAAGCCTGTAAGATATTATTATCTTATGTACTGTAAAAGTTCTATAAATTGCCTAAGGCTATTGAGCAAATAAGTGATAGAAGATTAAGAATCAGATCTTAAGGTTGCAGTATTTTTCCAAAGAAGACATACAGATGGCCAATAGACACATGAAAAGATGCTCCATATCACTAATCATCAGGGAAATGCAAATCAAAACCACAACATGGTATCATCTCATGCCTGTCAGAATGGCTATTAAGAAAAAGATGACAAATAACAAGTGTTGGCAAGGATGTGGAAAAAAGGCAATCCTTGTGCAGTGTTAGTGGGATTGTAAATTCGTGCAGCCACTATGAAGAACAGTATGAAAGTTCCTCAAAAAATTAAAAATAGACCTACCATATGACTCAGCAATTCCACTTCTGGGTAGTTATTTGAAGAAAATGAAAACACTAATTCAAAAAGATATATGCACCCCTATGTTCGCCACAGCACTATTTACAATAGACAAGATATGGAAACAACCTAAATATCCATCAATGGATGAATGGATAAAAAAGATGTGATATATGTACAATAGAATGCTACTCAGCCATAAAAAAGAATGAATCTTGCCATTTGTGACAACATGGATAGATCTTGAGGGTATTATGCCAAGGGAAATATGTCAGAGAAAGACAAATACAATGTGATTTCATGTATATTTGAAATCTAAATATGTATATACATACATACACACACACACACACACACACACACACACACACACACACATATACATACACAAACAAAACAAAACTCACAGATAGATAGAACAGATTAATGGTTGCCAGAGGGGAGGGAATTTGGAGGATGGGTAAAATCAAGAGATACAAACTTCCCGATATAAAATAAATTAGGTCATGGGGATATAATGTATACAGCATGGTGACTATAGTCAATAATACTATATTGCAAATCTGAAAATTGCTAAGGAAAGCCTTAAAAATTCACAAGAAAAAAATTGTAATTTTTATGGTGCCGGATGGTGGCTGGACTTATTGTGGTGATCACTTTGCAGTGTTTACAAGTGTTGAGTCATTTTGTCGTATGCCTGAAACTAATATAATGTTGTCAATTATATTTCAATTTAAAAAAAAGATTCCAATATTTTCATCAATAGAATATAAGCATAAACAATGTATGCTACTTCCAGGCAGAGGTAATTAAGAAGTTAAGTTTGGCCTTCTTCATCTTCTTGTTTCCATCTGGCAATGAGATATGAATGAGTCGGGTGCCCTTGAAAACCACACCTTGAAGATCGGCCTCAGTTTCTGAATGATGCTAAAGATGGTAGAACACCACCAAAGGAAACTGAGTTCAGGGCTGAGGCTAGCCATAGCAAAGACACAGTGGTAGGAGCCAACAGGTGAATTTGTCAGAGATCTGGACAGCCAAATCAGCCAAGGGATACTACCAAACCTAAATAGTCTAAGAGAAACCAAATCCTGAGCTCTATGAGCTGCTAATCTTTATCCTAAATGCCAGCAAGACAAACAGCAACCAGAATGAAGGGACAAGGCCACAGAGACAGGATGAGCCATTGGACACCATGCAGATCATGAAAGGCATACTCTTCTATCATACCCCTAGATGATATTCTGGAGAGGGAGTAGAAGAGGAAATCTGAAATAATTAATATTTTGGCCAGAGGGACTAAATCAATCAAAACCACACCAACAGGCATTCAAGTTTGAAGTCTAAAAGTTTAAGCTGTTCAAATTCTTCCCTATGAATAAATTTACCAAATGAAATGAAATGCAGGGATTTCCAGCCATGTGGTGGGTGGGTCTTGTGGACCCATATTCTGCAAAAAAAAAAAAAAAGTAATATATAATGAGAAGGAGAGGAAAATGAGACATAAAGACCAGGCAAAGTGACCTCAGATTTTTTTTTCCTTTGCTAATTATTAGCCAGACCCAGCAATGGTATGATAATTTGTCATTTTTCCTTCCAACAATAAATAAGCAGCCCAACATGTTTTTGTTCTAGGCCCTGTCCCAAATTAGACTCTTTGAATTTTAAGCAGCTACATAATCAATCCGGCCAAAGTCACAGTCAGGGGAAAGGGAAAAGAAAATAATAAACAGAATGAGAAATGAATTTATGAAAGAAACTCTATTGGACATGATTCTGCATGACTTTTAGAAAAAAGAAAATGAAAAACATATAAGCCAAATTGAATTGCTTGAGCTACTGAAAGTATAAAGCAGTAACATATCTTAAAAGCTCAGATGTGGATCTCCAACTACCTCAAAAGAACTCGTAAACCCGGTCCAGGGTTCTGAGCACCCAGAACTGTCAATAGTAGGAGACATATGGCTTCTGGAATTCCTAAAAAAGTGCAGTCAGCTCCCAACACAGCTTAGGGTCAGCCTTTTCTGCTTATCCTCTTGTCTTACCAGACTCTGAATCCTTTTATACACACATAACATCTACACTCATACACACTTATGCACACATGTACGAGCATACACACATCCCCACCATACTTTTCAGTTCCTTGTCTTGAATTTTAGGGAGGAAAAAAGCTAATATTTTTTCTTCAATTACTTTAATGCTGCAAAGAAATTATTTGTATTTCACTTTTTAAAAATACATCATTCATAAAATAATTTGGGGCAAATTGTATCTTAAATGGTTGAGGCTAACTTGTTCTTTACAGAGGAGAATTAATACAATTTGTATTAACCAGTTCAATTCCCTTGGGGATCCCCTATTACTTTAGAAACTAGAAAAGAAAACTTATCATATATCAAATGTTATTTACTAGTGAAAAAACATAATTCCCACTTGCATCCCCAGGGGGATTTTGGTTACCCTGGCTTCACTCCATCCCACAGGGTCCAATTTGATAACACCAATACCCTTCCAAAAGGGGTTTGAGTGCATATTTGGTGAAGAAGCAAGTACCTTAGATAGTAGCTTGAATTAATTCAATTGATATATGTAGAGTGTTTTTTGTGTGCCAAGCACTAACAAAGGACTTAAAGTGAAGAACAGTAAGAATGCAGGATCAACTATCCAAGAACCTGGGCAGATTTAAAACAAAAAGTGGGAGCAAAGGTTGAGGAAGACAGACTAGGTGAGGCTATCTTCCAGGATTTAATATGGTTTATATCTTTTTGACCTCTCACTGCTGAAGAGAAGAAACAAACTGAAGTATAATTCTCTCCTATTCACTGTGATGGAAAAGTAAAATGTTCTTGTCTTCACCATTTTCGTTCCCTCCTTCCATGTTATAAAGTAAGAAAGTTCAGTATTACAATTCCAAAGAGAAAAATACCAAAGTGAGGAAAACTAGGATATAAAAATAAGAACAAAAGAAATAAATGAAAAGAAGGAAGTCAACACAGAAGAGTGAAAATATATATGAATTTTTAATATATCTTCTCACATAGCTCAGACTAAAAGCAAGCTAGCTATAACAAAAACAGTTACAACTCACTGGCTGTAATGATAAATGAGTAAAAGATGGCTGGAAGAATAAAAAGAAATGAACTAGAAAACAAATATATGCAGATAACTTTAAGGTAGAATTAAAAGAATCTAAGAAACAAAAATAAAATAGTAAAACTTAAGTATTGATGTTGGTAAAGGACAAGAAACCGATTCTCAGCATGAAACAGGAAATTACCATAAAAAGAAAGAAAAACTAACTGGAAAAAAGAATACAGTAACAATAGGTAAAATGGTAAAGAAAGAAACCTTTAAAAGAGTAAAATGAAAGTGAGGTGTTTTCTTTTTTAATGACATAAGATGAACAAAACTGTCTTCCTGCCTCAGCATAAGCCTCAATTTTTGACTATTATCCCTGGCAAGCAAATTGTTAAATTGTTAAATTGTTAAATAATGAATTGTTAAACAATTCATTAGAACTGTGAACATCTGAGTGTGTTGAATGAGCTTGATTCCTATCACACATCGAGTTAACAGAATTTCAGATATATTTGTAAAATATGAATATACTCTCATATACTAAATGGTTTTGATTAAAATAGATTCTCAAATAAATAATTAACTTTTAAAATAATCCCTGTGCTGTGGAGCACTTATTAAATGTGCCTGCTTACACTATACTGGGCTTATTTTTTTTAAAAATAAGATTTTCCTTCATTTTTAATCTGTGAGATAATACGTTCAGAATTTAAACCTATAAAGTATTTTCATTCCATAAAAAAGAAAAAATGGAAGCAGTTTTGATTACAAATTATCATCTCTATTATAACTCTCATCATGTTTAATGACTCTCTTTTGCAACATCTTTCTGTCATAAAGCATTCATTGCTATTGGGCACCCACTTCTTAAAATTTTGTTTCCCCTGGCATCTTTGATGTAGTTCGCTACTGGTCTTCCTACATTGTTTTGAATATTGCCCCTACATTTTAGACTCTGTCTTTATAATCTTCTATTTCAAGATATTTTACAAAAATGCAGTGAATCACCTCATCTGTATCATCATTTCTTTTCTTTCTCTTTCGGCCAAAAAAGAATCAAGAGAAGAAAAGTAGGCTATAATCTGTGGATAGTATAGAAATTGCATAATATGATTAAGGGTATTAATAATTCAAAAACTGACTAAATTTTATTTGACACAATTTCTTTGCACTATGAAGCAAGACATACTACTTGATGATAGAGTGTGGAAATATATTATTATCTTAAATGTCTTAACTGGAAGATAGAAAATTCAAAATTACCTTTTCAACTGGGGGATTATCAACAGATCATGCTCAACTTCTTCCAATACAATATGTCACATAATGATTTATAATTTTCCATTATTGAGTAAGCAAATTCTCTGGTAACATTAAAAGACACACAAAAGCTCTGTAATGAAAATTATTTAAAATTTTCAAATTAAAATTAGCAAATTAGATGCCTACAAGAAAGTATCTTACAAAAAAGAATTTCTCTACTTCTAAATACCTGCTGTGTCACTGAGTTCCACATTGTCCAAACAGATGCAATGCCTTAGTCATAGGTTTTCTATGGTTAGAAGCACAATTTTTTCATTTATTTTTAGAACAGTATCTATGCTCATAATGATGGTCTGTGCCAGTACTGTTTCCAAGCAAATCCTTGATTACTACAGGATATAAGCCAAAAATGGAAAATGATGAGCCCGCGGTTGAGATAGGTAGCAGGTGGTTCTGAAGATAGGAAACTTTGAAATGCCTTAGTCACTATTCACCCTATGAAACAGCAGAGATTGCCACATTTATTTACATCAGTAACCCTTGAGCACTTATGATTTAAGATTAAGCACAATTATACAGAAAAATTAATAAATATATTAACTAAGGAATTAAAGTAGGACCCAGAAAACTCATCAACTGATAGGTTTGGTGGTGTTTTCCTATCAGAATAATACCTGGGCAAATGGTAAAGACTCAATAGGGCCTAGTATGTAATCTGAATACAAGAAAAAAAATGATTCCTCATAAATGCTTGACAAAATGTCTCCAATTAATCTCCTATGAAATATTAACTTCTTGTTGGCATACATCAATTATCAAATCAAATCAATAACAGGTCAATTCATTCTTAAGTGTTGCAAAATTGCTAAACACTAGTCACTGTATTAAACAGTTGGACTAAACACTAGTCACTGTTGTGTAGACAGCCAAACTAGAAATGTTCTTAAACTCCTGCAATAGGCAAGATGATGAGGTTTATATCAAGTTATAGGGTAACATTTGGAACAAATTTTGAAGAACAGATCTGATAAATAGAGATGCAAAGGAACAGAGAGCATGAGTTAGAAAGGCAGAAAAGGATGAGGCAAGGGCAGAGAACAAAAAACCGTCCAACTGGGCCTCATATTCTAGGCTTTAACAATGTTCTCTATGCTGCATTCAGAGGTAAAACGAGAGAAAGACGTTGATTAATTGATCATACCATCAAACTGCACATTTGAAAGTATGTTCTATCGTGCCCACAAATTTGTCACTAGTGGGCAGAAAACAGCCAGAAAAGTTCATTTCTGTTGAGTATATGGCATATATTGCAGGAAATGAACATTCCTGAAATTATGCTTCATCTTTTCATGTCCCTACCACCATATACATGGTCATGCCATTTGACAAGTTATTTGTAAAGTGCTTAGAATAGTGACAGGCACATAAGAAGTAGTATACAAAATTAAATAAATTACATATAAATGAATCCTGATTCTCTCTTTTGCTTAGGAGATAACACCAAGTCCTCAAGACCACTAGAAATGGAACAATTTAAGCCAGGAAATTTCTCTGTGGAGAGATTTCTGATATTGAATTCAATTTATTATCTAGATATACAGCTATTCAGATTATTTCTCTTGGAGTCAGTTTTGTTAAACTGTGTCTATCAAGGGTAGGCCCTTTCCAGGATTTCCTTCATTACTTTCCAACTGCTATGCCATTCCTGAACTGCACACTCTAGTTCACAAATCAAGAGAACTGTGGCTTTCTACTGCAGTACTAGATGGCCCCATGCTTAATGCACTGAGAAATACTGTCAAGGTTAAAACTACATATCATATCCATAGATCTCTCCAGTATGTTTCTCTTTTACTGAGGTTGAATCCTCTCCTGTTTCTGCCTTCTTTTGGTCATTCTCCAATGTC
Organism: Pteropus alecto; assembly: GCF_000325575.1. NCBI lineage: Eukaryota > Metazoa > Chordata > Mammalia > Chiroptera > Pteropodidae > Pteropus > Pteropus alecto. The sequence continues at coordinate 4,865,020 of NW_006439717.1, forward strand.
TTAAAATAGATATCTTTTGGGGGGGGGGAGGGGGAGGTAAGATAAGAGGTTATAATTTTTATCCAGAGGAAGATTAGTCTGCTACAAACTACTTCATATTACCAGAACTGGAATCCCATACATACCCGAATTGTACTGAACAAGCATTTCAAATTCAATGTATTCAAAATAGAAGCTTGATTTTTCATCCCCAAATCTTTTCTTCCTCCAATCTCCCAACCTTATTAAATAGCAACGGAATACATTCAATTGCTCAAATACATACACAAGCGCACACACACACTCACAGACACACACACACACACACACTCACACATGATCTATCCTTATATCTTGAAATTATCACCCGCATCCATCATCCAGTCCTGTGGGATCAATTTCCAAAATGCATTCTAACTCCATTTCTAACTTTGCTCCATCTCCACTGCTACCATCCTGAATCATATCACCATACTCTTTCACGAGGACTAACACAGAAACTTACTAACTACCAGTTAGAACTTAGTCTTCCGGCTTTCATTCTTTCCCGCATATAGCCATTTTTCCCCGAGCAACCTGAAAATCACTATGAAAACCTAAATCAGGTCATGTCATTCCTCTGCTCAAAATCCTAAGATTGCTTAGTCTTAAAATGAAATAAGATGTCTTTACCATGATCTACAAGTCCTACATCATTATCTCCTGTCTCTTTTTCTTCCTCCTCCCTCGTTAGCTTTCAGGAACATCCTTGATGTTTTTCAAGCTGTACCAAATGTTTTTACCCCCATGGATTTTTTTCATTTGCTATTCCTTTGATTTGCAGTGTGTTCCTTCCACATCTCCACTTGGCTAGCTCCTTCTTATCATGCTGGTCTTAGTTCCAATCCAACCTCTTCACAGGGAGTTAATCTGACCACCCTGTTTAGAGGAGCCTCCACACTGCACCTCGGGCATTTAGTGTCACAGCTCCCTGTCTTGTTTTCTTTACAGAATACATCATTATCTGAAATGATATTATCCCTTTTTAAAAATTGTGTTTATTTTTAAGTTTCTATATCAGTCAAGATAGGCTAGGTTATGGCATAATAACAACTCCAAAATTTCAATGGCTTTAAACAATTAGGGTTTATTCCTTTGTCCTACTACACCGATCCATTAAGAGTCAGCTAAAGGCTCTACTCCACATTGTCTTCACTCTGGAACTCGGGCACACAGAGCGGCAACTATCTGGAACACTGATGGTTGCTGAGGAAATGAGGGGGGAAAGCTAGAGGGTCTTATGTGTGCGATCAAATGCTCTAGCTTAGAAGTGCCACACATTACCCCTGCTCACATCTACCAGCCAGAAGTAATCATAAGACCAGGAAGTATAATCTCATCATGTTCCAGAGATGGGTGAGACAGAAATATTTGATGAACTATATGAATGACTACAATTGTTTATATTTCCCCCACCTGAGTGTACATACGACATATGAGAAAAATAAGCCGGAATGTTTTGTTGTTGCTTTTATTATTATTTGCCGTTGTATCTCCAGTTCTTAATACTGGGTTTCCCATATAACAAGCACTCTAGAAATATCTCTTGAACGAATGAATGCATAACCTTTCTTGTATTTCTAAGTCTAAAATATCTAGACTTCCTCCCTGAAGATCTTCCTCCACCCACTGCTGATAGTTTTCTGGAAAGGAGTAAAAATATTCTTCTTTCATATTCAATTTGATCTGCCATTTAGAATTCAGCTATTAAGTAAATTCTCTGTCCTAGTTTAAAGGTGGATTGTTAAGTGCTTGTGTTTACAGAATTCAGTGAGGGGACAGAGTCTAATAATCTAGGAGAGCGACCTAGAAATAAATTGATACAATCATTTTTCAGGTAGCTAAACTAACAGACTTGTGCCAGGGGTCATAATGGGGAAAAAAAAAACTGGGGAATTCTGGCAACTCCCCATCTCTACAACCTCCCCATGTGGACAGAACATCTTTTCATCCCTACAAAAAAAAAAAGATGCTTTTCTTACTCTACAGGAGGGGGATGGATCTGAGACTTGGAACTTTAAAAGCAAACAATTATGACTCCCTCACAACTGCTGCCTATGGGACCATGTTCCCCACCTCCACTGCTAAAAATACCATTACAGAGTTAGCACTGCTGGCAGGGATGGGGGACAGCCGCGGAGTAGAGACATTCTTTTAAAGTATTAAATAAATCACCATTAAAAAAAAAAAAAAAAGCAGCTTTCTTCACTTCTATGTCTCACTGGAGGGAGGGAGATGGGGTGGGAACCCCCATAAAGGAGCTATAACCAGGAATTCAGAAGAATAAAAAAACTGCCAGAATAAAAATCATTGATTGTGCATTATTTCAGAGTAAACTAAGAGGCAAGGCTCAAGGGTTTTACTAAAATGTCAATTTTAAATACAGTGTGTCTATATTAGAAACTAAATTCTTAAGGTTATGTAGATGTACTTATTCGTATGTTCTTTTTACTTTAAGGGAAAGGGATATTTTTACATTGAAATGTCTGTGATCTTGCTATCCCATCTCAATATACCCCACTTCTACTCTCTTCTGCTCACTTGGCTCTAGCCATTGGCCTCTTGGCTGTCCATCAAACACTCAACGTGCACGACTGCCTTGGGGCTTCTATACTCACCCTGCTCACGACTTGGGTAGTTTCCCCCCAGAAGGCTACTTGGGTTGTTCCTTCATCTACTTGAGGTCTTTGCTCAAATGACCCCTCATCAGATAAGGAAGTCTGGCAACTTCCCAGACTTTACCCTACAGTCCTCTGCTTTCCTTGCCCCACAGCATTTACAGGCCTCTGACATAAAATATGACTTCTTTATTTATGTTCTGTCTTTTCCCATTAGAATGTATGTTCGATCAGCACAGAGACTGTTTTATTCAATGCTGGATTACCAGAGCCTAGAAAATGCTCAATATGTATTTGATGAGTAAACAAAATATATTTTTAATGCTATATTTTTAAGGCTCCTATACTTTGTAAGTGAACTGAGAAAAATCAATGGGCATGATCCAAAAAAAGTGAACAAATTCAGGCAAACACTAAGCTTCAAAAAAGAAATTCAGTGGCATCAATATCTTCACAGCTTAATATATTTATATATGAACATAAATCTGCTTTTTCTAAAATTCTCTTCTTGTGTTACAAATAACCAGAATAAAACATTCATTTCTTTTAGCAAACTTAGAAAAGATGATCTAATGTTAATAAGTTTCCAATTTTAGAAACAGATTGCTATGCCTTATGTTCAGTAAATGATAAGAATGGACTCAGGGAACAGAAGTTCTTGAAGTAAAGACATTGTTTTTAATAAAAGAACAGTGTGCTTAAGCTATCAGGTCTTCCTTCACACCCTTGCTTCCCTCCAGTCCATCCTCATTGTCACTTCTAAACAGAGCCTTCATCACTGGAGGTCAACTGCAACACACCTCCTTGCCTCAAGGCCAGGCATCCTGCATTCACATTCCTATTTGATTTTGTCATCCTTCTAATCAAAAACTTTTAATTTTCTTCTTTAATTTCCCATATTTGGGTTTTTGTTTTTTTTTTTTTTTTAACAACAAGCTTGTACTACTTTTGTACTTGAAAATTTTAAAGGGAGGGACTTACTCCATGGCTTCCTATTGTTTTCAGAATAAATTTTAAGCTCCTGAACCTAAAATTCAAGACCCTCCACAATTTGCCTTGCAGCTTTCCTTTCCTGCCTCCACTAAACCCAAATCTGCAGATGCAGGAAAATTGCTCTATTTATACTCTATCCCAAAACCATTTGTCCTTTCCTTCCCCAAAACATTGTGCTTGCCATTTGTCCAGCTTGAAATGCCCTCCTTCTCTTTCCAACAGAATTCTACTGGAAGTGCAAGGCAAAGCTCAGAATCAGACCCAAGAAACTATAGAAACTGTGAATGGACACAGACTTCCTAGGAGATGGTGAGTTTGCTATTATTAGAGATACTCAGAGACAGGCCGAAAGTGTAACAAGGAAGCTCTCACCAAATCCATGCTTCCTGAGATGCTAGGGTTCCTATGAACTCCTACTTGTACTGAGAAGGCTTATTTGACCATTTCTGTTGGGAATGACTTCTTGTCCCTTCAGAAGAGACTGTCCATCTCTTTTACATGGCAATTATCATATGCTGGCAATTCAGTTATTTTAGAGCTGTATTTTCATATGTCAGTGTCTAATCTCCTTAGCTCACTGCAACCTCCTGAAAGAGAGTCTCATGGTACCTAACGCTGTTCTTTGCAAATGATAGGTACTTGATATGTTTGTCAGTGATGATGCTGAAAAATGGTATAGTTCAAATAGGAATAAATTGGGAAGAACAGAAAACATTGCTTTATATTCTTTCATGAGATGATCAGTTTCATGTGGTCACAAGAGAAGACACAGGAAGAAAACAACAGTAATTGTACTCACAAGTCCTAGAGAGACAGAGTCACTGCGTACCACGAAAGGGCCATGTTGGGGGGAGGGGGCGTTAAGGACCAAAAGAGCAGGCTTAGCCAAGCAGGTGGGGAGCCCAGAGAGTAAGGACCCATGGGCAAGTGCTTTTTGGGGAGATCAGGCATATATAATCAAAAAGTACAAAGAGATTTCATTGGTGTGTTTGAATGTCACTAGGTCACAGTGGGAAGAGGGCAAGAAAGGGAAGCATTATCATTCTGGTAAAACTGGTCAACTGGGCAGGGCAGGGTGCTCACAGCCTGTCTGCAGGAATGTTGAGGCAAGAAAATATGAAGTTTAAAAATTTACAGTATAAACATTAACTTCCCTAGGTAGCTGGAAGGTAAGTTCAAACTTGCCCTCTTGAGATTATGTGTGCAGTTGCTTGTCTTCTCTTAGCTGGTCTATCCATGTCTGTGGGCATGTCCTCAAGGACACACAAGTAGTATAACAAGCATGGACCAGCCTAGGGAAATCTTGATATGTAATCACATTCCTCTTGAATCAAGAGAAAAAGTAAAACCCAGCACAGAATTTAAGGTTACTGATGGCTGCCGGGGCAGGAAGCACTGTGTGGGGAGCTTCTGGGTCAGCCACGAAGACAAGCTTTGTTCTGGAGCCATACAGTCTCTAGTGGGGTCAACTAAATAACTTTTCTTACCCAAAAGAGAGGGCTGGTCAGGCAGGAGGTGTTGCCAGAAACTATCCCTGAGCACAAAGTGGAGCAAAGCTGCAGGGAGTGGCCCAGCACAACCCAGCCCTGAGGGCAAACAAGGCAGACAGGTTTGTTGGCTGCCAGCGCACCATCTGGGACGCCTGAAAAGGCACCTGTCTGGAAATCAGGAGGATTCAGTTTATGTTCTAATTTTACTGCTGGCTATTGTTGTGACCTTGGAGCCAGGCAAGTCACTCCTGTACGTTTCTGTTTATCCATTGACAATAAGTATGGGTCGCTGGCATGATAAAAATGCAAATCAAAAACAACAGAACTGTTTTGACTATCATCAATACCAAAATCAAATAGACACTTTCATAGCCACCACTGGAAAGCAACTAAGGTTTGTTTTTGGAAAGGCTATGTACCCCTTATTCCAGCCTGATGTCCTGTGGACCCCTGGGTCTTCTAATATTCTTCCCCCTTCTACCCAAAATCTGGCACAGAAACACAGCTACTAAATCAGAAGAGTCTCCTACATCCTCCCACCTACCAACACTTACCCTTTGGACCTAAACCTCACAATGATGCCAACTGTTAACATCCTTGCTCGTTCATCACACCTCCAAGTAGCACAATAATCTAGTGAATACGTTTTTAAGAAATGATTCTAGTTGTAGGAATTAATGATAGAAAACAAACCAGGGAAAACTTTTATTTGTCAGTGTCTTCTCAAATCACACTCTTCTTCCACCAAGGACTATTTACCTCATTATTTGAAAAACAAACAGAATATCTATCAATGTGGTTTTAAAGAATCAAGTGATCAAGCACTCTTCACTTCCAATTTTACTCCGTATTGTTTAACCAGTTGTCGAATTCCACCCTGACCAGTTACATTCCACTCATCAGTAAAGTGGTTTCTCTCAGCACCAGATGCTGGGTCTGCCTGCTGCAATTCCATTTGATATGGCTTTCAGAAGAAATTCCTACCATTACTTCCCAAAGGTGGGAAATGAGGAGTGGAGGTAATAATCGGACCTGGTAAGGAAAGTGTGCCTTGGTCCCTGAATGACTCATCTCTATCAAGTACAGTGAAAAGTAGCTATAAAGGCATGTGGTTAATAATTATTTAATTACAATGCTCTAACCTGAGTCAGTTTTATTAATAAGTCCTTGAGGCATTCTCTCATAGTGTCTGTATCCTCTGTCCTGCAGGAGCTAGAGCAACCAGATGATCCTATCACATTGAAAGCTGCAGCTGACTGCCCTGTAGTGCTAATGGATGCACAACTTACTGTACTGCAAACTAATGAAGGCATCTAATCAGCAGGTGTGGGAGGAAACAGCTGTGTACTTGGGATTTCCACCCTCGCCTTCCTTTCCTGTTCTATGAGAGAGACCATTAAAGTAATTGGACAAGTTTTTTGTAAAGGGCGACCAAGTTCAATAACTTAGACATCAAATTTATCTATGAAGACAGGTGTTCCTTGGTGACTATTTTAATCTAAATGTCAATAATTTCCTAGCTTACCTAGCTTTCGTCTAACCTTTCATGATCAAAAACCTTGATTTTTTTCTTTATGTTAAAGGCCACTCCAAGCATGAGAATAACATTTTTCTCTGACTTGAATTCTGTGGTCACTTCTGACACAAATTATTTTACTCTACGGAAAGGAATTACATGTTGACAATTCAAGTATTGAGAAAAATGAAGATTCCGGCAGTCAGTATACCTTGGTTAAGAATGAAGATGGTGGTAAACATTTAAATAATATCTATCATGAGTATCAAATATTGTATTTTGTGAGGACAAAGCTTAAAACTATAGATATTCTATCTAAGTAGGAATTGGCTCTATGTACAGCATTTGTTCCAAGTAATTTTTCCAAAATAAAAGTCCTTATCGCCTTGATAGTACAATTTTCACAATAATCAATTGTTGGCAATCGCCCTGAGTAGTGTTAATATACATTTTTTAAATTTACTATCAACTATCAGAATAATTTTGAGAGTCATTTATACTATTCAGCTATTCAGATCTCAAATTAACACAAAAGAGGTAAAATCATACTCACATCATTGCATTAAAATAATAGTTTTCCTTTCTAAATATATGATTAAATCTGTTTTTTTATGCTTTAATGTCTTATATCACCATGACTATCTTGCCCTCAATTTCCAGAATGTCTAAATCTTTTCTATCTTAAAATGATAAAGTCATATGTATAGCTCAAACACAAAGAAAAATATTCAAACTAGATGTAAGCTAAGACAATAGGAAATAAAAAGCATTTAGCTGTATTAAATTCATTAAATGACAAAACACTGCCGAGTTACTTGGCCTTTTATGGGAAATAGCCTTTTGTTAAAATAAATCAAAAGAAAAAGATTCCTAGAATTTGTTTTCTCAAATTTCTGGATGTATTGAGAATGCTTTATTCAGAACTTCCTGTTTAAAACTAAAACATAGGTACACAAAAAATAGCAAACTCTTAATATTTTGCATAATATAAACATAAGAAAATATACTTTCAACATGTATTCTTTTATAGACACCTAGTTATCAGTCAAGCTATTTTTTTTTTTTTAAGACAAGCTTCTAAAAAAGAATCATGATTTCTATGCAGCTGGATATTTGGGGGGAACCAAACACATATATTAAATGTTGCTTATAGTTAAGCGTAGGTCCAGTATCTAGTTTCTGTAATTCTGAAATCCAAATGACTCTGATCCTTGTAACTGATTTTTTGGAAAGACCAGACCAAACCTGAATTCATTTAGCAGCAAAACCTAATTTGAGGCTGTTTCTAGTTTTGATTGATACCACATCGTGTGAATACATATATATTCAGCTACAGATACATTCACGTGTTTGATGATGGAGTATTTCCTCAGTCCCATAGGGTGAGCTACTAAATATAGGCACATGCACTAAATTCTGAAATACATATTGTCTCAAGGTTTGGATAAAACATGGTGGGCCTGAATTAAGTTTCGTAAACCCACACCGTACTGTTCTGAGCACTATTCAAGGTAAATGGGCCATCACCTACATTCTCATTACCTGAACCCATCATTTACTGAACTCATTATCCTAACTAGATTCTCCTAATGATTCTCTCCTTTTTTAAATGAGATAATCATTCCCTTAGTCACCCAGCCCAATTTTCCTATTTACCCATAATTTCACCCATCTCCTCATCTCCTCATATCCCGTTAGTTGTTGATGCTTCACAAGGTTCCACATCTTGCCATCCTGCTGCCCACTGTCCCATCTGTATTCCAGACTGGCCCAAACAATATCAAGCTTGAATGACTGAAAGAGGCTCCAAAACTACTGTCCTACTTCCTTTCTACTCCACTAATCTCTCTCCAATTTCCTCTAGATCCTGATTCCAGATTAATCTTGTCATCATCTTCCATCTTGTTCAAATACTTTCCTTGATTCAATTATCATAATGGAAAAGATAAAATCCAAAGTATGAGACTGGCATTAAAAGACCAAAGAATTTAGACTCAGCCTACCTTTCTACCACACCTTCTGCTCTTCCCTAACACAAACCTTTCACTCCAGTCAAAATGAGCATGATCTCCTCAGTGTTTCCACACTCCAAAAATAGTTAAGTTGCTCTCATCTCTTTTGCTCACACCATCTATGCCATGGCCAAAAATTTGTAATGAATTCTTTGCATCATATCTGATTATTTGAATCCCACTCATGCTTCAGACTCAGCTTAGATCTCACATTGGCAGCAAAGTTTTCTTTTGCCTTCCTGGCCCACCACGATCTCCCTTCTTGAACTGCCACAGCTCTCACAGTCTGCACTATTCATTTGATGCTTGATATGTACTTCTTTGTATTATCAGAGTAATTAATTTTTCATGCATATGTATCTTGTCTCTTTAACCAGATTTTAAATTCCTTAAGAGCTGAGACCACGTCTCACATTCTATGAATGAACAAATAAATACCCTTCTAAAGCTTACTATAAAAAGGCAATATTAACACTGGCAAATAAAACGTGTAAAAGACAAAGAAACATTATTTCTTCATTCAAATGTATCAAATACTACTATGTTTCTGGCATTATTTAAGTACCGGAGATTAAATGATAAGCAATACAATATAATCTCTGCCCTCATAAGGCTTATGGTATGGCTAGGAAACCATATATTAATGAAAATTTTATATAAATATATACACAAATATATATGTTTTGAAAAAAACAATGTGTTAAGATAAAGAGAGGTTCAGAATCATTTTCATATGTTATACCTGTCAATTCATTCTGACTGGCCTACCCTCAAACCATGTCAAAAAGAAAACTGCAACCAATAGAGGCTCTCTACGCTTTAGGGGAAAAAAAAGAAAGAAAGAAAGAACGAAAGAAAGAAAAAAAAAGAGAGAAGATAAATAGCAAAGAGAGTTTGTTGGAGAAATACATTTGTCCCAATCTTGATGTTCGAAGATTTATCCTTGAATAAAATTACTCAATCAGAAGGCATTACTTAGACTTTGATCATTTTGCCCTTCATAGAATTACTTTCGGGCACTATGAACGTCACAGAACTGCTTTCATGCTCAAAAGTTATACTCTAAACTTTTGTGAAAGTTTGCATCAAGATACAAGAATATAAAATCCATTTCTGCATTTCCCACTTCACCATTCAGTGTCTCCTGTACGAAGCAAAAAAAAAAGAAATTCTTTACCAGAATTTAGAGCAAGAAAATTCCAGAATTTAGTGCAAAGAAAGTTTTCCCTTATAAAAGCTTGCAATTTTTATCATTTCTAATATTTAGAGCTATATAATGTATCACATTTCTCTTTTTGTTCAGTCTCCTAAGAAATAAAACCAACAAAGTAACAAAACTCATGAAATCAAATATATTAGATTTTCTCTCTTTTCTGTGGCCTCATTTTCTATTCCTGTTTTATTAAGCATATATGTTAGTGTAAATCATTTCCATTCTTTTTTGGAATAAAAATAATTTCTTGAATAAGCTCAAAAATTAAATTCCCCTTTGTATGTCTTATCAGCATAATAATTTTAGATTTCTCTAATCATGGATATCGCTCATGTATAATCCTCCAAAGGCTAAGATGCCGTTTTTTTGAGCACGTTTCTTTTTTTAATGAAATATTCCAAACAAATGGAAAAGGGAGGCATTGGAAGCATAAAAACTGACATTCCAATGGAATCCAATTTTCATAAATCCTAATATAATACTTCAACAAGATTCAGTATTAAATCTAAAGAAATTTTTCTAAAATACATCAATTCTGATTTCACATGTGCTCCGAAATTATTTTCCACTTTTGGGAAATTTGAGATTTGTGACAAGTCTAAAATCATAAAGATTTAGTGCTAACCAACTCGCTCATGTTATTCTGATCATACAGCAAAGGGGAAAGGGAAATAATTTAAAATAATTTTTGTCTCTGATAACATGGACTTTCAAATTTGTAAGAGTCACCATTTTTATTTGGGATAATTCTCACTACAAATTATAAAGCATCAGAGGGTTTCATGTTGCTAACTGAAATAGACACAAAATTGTTATATTTATATCATTAACAAATAAAACTTTTAACCAATGAACTAGATTAATCATGTGCTCACAGACTCAATCATTCTCCCTCATGCATGCTTTAAATTGGCAATATTGTGTTGTCCTTTTGGAGTCTATTAAGAGACCTTCCATAAGAAAATAAATCAGAGAAGACTCACAAATTAATGAAATGAAAGGGGCAATAAAAGGGATAGTGGCATTCTGTTTAATATTTGTATCTGGCATTTCATAACAGAATTACAAAAAAAAATGTTTAATTGATCTCACAAAATGATTCTGATTATTTTGTAAATCATTCCAATATCTATAACAAAAATTTCTGGACTTATAACTAACAATCCCCTTTTCAATATACATACACCATCATTACCATCACCATCACTGACCACAAGTTTATATTAACAAATTGTTAAGGTTTAAATATGGCCTTTAAAAAATTAATTATGTTTAAGTGATAGTTACTTGAGAACAAAGGTGGAAACATTTACTACATTCCAAGCCAATAAGAATAACCTTTATGCTTGCATTAAATGTTGGATTCTTTTCCAAAATGTTTCATGGCTGTCAGTTCCAGAGTATCCTGATATACTCTCTTTAGTGCAAGTGGACACAAGTGGAACCCAGAGGGAAGATAACAGACTGGAGAGAGTTAAAGAAAGTATCACAGAGGAGATAATGCTTAAACTTGAATGTGAAAAGATAAATTAGCTGACTTAACAAGGAGAGGATGAGCATGATAGCTACTGGAGAGCACACTTGCCAAGGCACAGAGGCATGAGGAAACATGAGAGGCTATTTCTGAGGAACCAGGGTCTTTCTTTCTGTCCTTTCTAAGGCCATTATTTCTGTGTCCTAAGTCACAGATCAAAGAAACCTTCAGAGATGCTGTCTTTCTTCTATATCTTTATCTACATTTCAGTCTAGCTCCTCCTCTCACAAGTTGGAGAACAAGCAAATAATTCTGCACAATGTGGAATGTCAAAAGATCAGCTTTGAAGTCAGGCAGGAGTAGGTCACAATAAGCTTTAGACACCAATCAAAGGAGTTAGATTTTTGTTCTGTAAGTGATAGGAGCCATTTAGCCATGTAGAAAAAATTATTCTAGTAGCAAAATCCAGAATGTGTTAGGGAGGAGAGAACTATTAGAAGCAAATAATTAAGAGTTTGTGAATGAAGGAAGAAACAATGGCCATAAAGAAAGATGAAAGGAGACAGAAGGAGAAGACAAGTTTCAAGTTCATTAGAAAATTCCATCGGGAGTCCATTACCTTATCCACTTATCACCAATATTTGCAAAAGGCTATCATTCTTTCTCTAATACCCCATATAATTTTGTAGACTTTTAGTAAGAAAAAAAAAAAAAAGCGGAAGGAAATTGCCATGTTGCCAAGTGGAAATGATAAAGCTGATTATGTTATAGAATCTTTACTACAGTAAGCAAAAATAAATTAAAAAATAAGACACTTTTTACACTATTTTAAAATAATTTGTACTCAATATACCACTTGGAATCTGGAGTTAATTTTCAGGGCTGAATTATTTATACCAACAGGAGAATTAAAAAGTAAGCTATGACTGAAATGTGATTTTAATATAATAGATAAGACTCTGCAATAGAATAACTTAATAAGATGTAGCAACTACAAAACCAAATGATCTGTCCTTATTATTAATACCATGACTTTGACCATATTAGTCTCAATCAGTTTTTAACATACAAAGAAAGTTTTTCCCCAAATTGGATATTTTGGTTTAAGTTTGCCTTAACTTTCCACACTGAACAAATTTCATGAATGAGTTACAACATATTCAGTCATCGCTTGTGATGGATATGTATTATTTTGTCTGCCCAGCCCCCTCCACTCATTTTTGGAAAATGACCCTCGCCCCTCACGCCAGCCCCATCTTGAACCACTTCTATCCATATGGTTACTATGCAGAGCACCATGCTTGTTCAAATGTTTAGTGGGAATCCCAACTAACACCCAGGTCCCAGATATCCTCTGTGTCAATGACCTTTCTCACCACCTTCCTTTAGCATCCATTCTCTGAAGACCACACCCTAGTTTGGAATCACTACTAAAGAAGGGCTGTAATTCTGCTATAACATGTCATCTAACCACACCCACGAGGCCTTTCGCTTTTCTTACTTCCATTTCACCTGTTCAGTTTCTTTCAAATCTCCAGGCCCTTACCCACTCCTCCCAGATTATCATCTTCCTCAACTCCTTTTCATGAACGGACAGAACCCTTGTTAATCAAATCAATAACTCTTTTATTAGAATCCTCCATTTATTTTCTATCCTTTGTTTTCAATACAGCAAGCCTGAGCAGTCTCCACCCAGATGAATCACTCTCAAATTCTGCTCCAGGTGACTGAGTCTCACAGAGAAAACTGTTCAACAATGTAGACTGGTGTCATTCATATTCATAGGGTCTAACCTCAACACTCCTCAGTGATAATCAGTAACCCTTTCATTTGTCCCTAGTCTGTTCACTTACACACTCATTCAGGTTACTGTGCCAAACCTTGACCACTTTCTTAAACTCCTTGTATCATCTAATCTCTCCATCTTTATCTTTAGCTCCTCCTCTTCATAATGAAAAAGAGATCACCATAAGAAAGCACAAACCTTTCTACCCTTCCACTTCAATCTTACCTATTAGAGAACCAATCTTTATCTCACTTATGACTATTTCTGAGGAACCGGGGTCTCTCCTCTTGACTTCTCTAAGGCCACTACTTCTATGTGTGTCCTATGTCACACAACTAAGGAATCTTCAGAAATGCTGCCTTTCTTCTATATTTTCACCTGACTTTTATCAGCTCTTCTTCCCACAACAACGAGCAGATCAGTCTCACTTCGCAAATGAAACCATCACCACCAAAAACAAAAATCAAAAAACTATTTTCGGTCCTTCTCTCATTTTTAGCTACTTCCCATTTCCTTCTTCTTTTTCCTCGCAAACTTTTTAAACTATGTACATGTATAATAAATATAAAATTTGAACATTTTATATATTTATATAATAGAACCAGATGGCAATAGTTTGAGGAGTAAGTAGAGATTAAACAGAACATATACATAAGTTTCTAACCAAATTTCCAGACTTGCCTTTTTGATTCACTATCTAGAATAGTGCCTGCATGTAATAAGTAATCAATGAATATTTGTTGGATAAATATCACCCACCTCCTGACCAAAATCAATTAGGCTAGAGATGAAAACCCAAGCCAAACTGGGTTCACTTCAGTTTCTTCCCTGAGAGTTGAAACGGGATCTAGAGCGTCAAGCCAGTTTTTCCATGTGGATATAAAATGATCTTCACCGTGAATGGTGAATAAAGATATGATAGAGAAGTCAAGATGAAGAACACCCTCACAAAATTCAAACTCCTGGTTCCATTTATCCCAATTATTAAAATGCATTCTATCTTTAGTCTCTGTGAAATAACCCAATACCCTTTTAGTAAATTATCTTTTTCTCTTAAACTAATTTAGTCTCTTTTTCTGTTGCTTACTCCCGAGAAATTCCTTACTAATATAGGCTCAAAATAAACATCTTAAAGCCAATTCTGATTTATTTATGATACTATACTTAGGTACCATTTACAGGGAAAGGGCTATTTTCATGTCTTCTCTAGATAAGACTATGCATACATTCATTTTATATCTGCAGCCATTTTTTTAAATAAAATTCAGCATTAATTTTACCTCATGCTAATTTCATTAAACAGAGAATAGCTGAAGAACCTAGCTACAGCAGTGGGTAACAAATTATGGCTGAAGAGCAAACTGAAATGCATTTTAATTTGCCATTTAGAAATAACAAAGCTCTATCCTGAAGAATAGAAATTGAATAATTATCAACATTGCATTTCACAGGTACTTACCGAATAAACGCTGATGAAACAGAAATTTGCCAGCTATTAGTCCTGTGAGAATGGCGAGTAGCCACAGAAGCACCTTCAGAAGCCTCCAGCCAACTCCTCTAGGGTATTTATTTGTTACAAATGAAAAACAGTTTCCAACAACAATAACATTGGCTTCTGTTTGGCTATGAGAAACTGGGTCCTCCGCAAATATTAAGAAATTAAAGAAGATGACCAAATAAGCCACAATCATGCGAGACCAGGGATGCTGGAAATAATAACGAAAGTCTTTACCCATCCTTCAAAACTTCAATTCCGTAGTTTACCTGCATAAGAAAAGAAACATAGGGTTAGAGCAGAAGAACAAAAAAATCTCTCTCTTCTTGTTACCTGTTCAGATGTATAATGGCTCAATAAAGAAGTATTTGGAAAAGATGATACCTTTTCCTACTTATGACATCAAGACAAGCCTGAGATTGAGGAAAGTAAATATTGTCCCTTCCCCATTATCTAATTATACCTATGATGATAGTGAGATTTAGGAAAGAAGAATAAAAGAGTAGAGGGAAAGGACGGGATAGGAGATGGCAGAACATTGTCCAAAATTTGGATGACTGAGACAACATGTAGAGGTCATTTCAAGAGGAAATGCAGAGCATGAAAGAGGAAGAAACAGAAAAACAACGCAATACTTTTCATCTCTTAAATTATTTTTATGTCACAAACATTAATACAAACTCATTTAAAAATTAAAGCAACGTAGACGTAAACTGAGCACATTATTAAAAAATAAACATCTTCCTCTGCCCAAATTCCTCCATTATTAATTCCTCCAAATTATTAATGTCCATTAATAATTTGATGGCTATACTTTCAGATCTTTTTCTCAACATTGACAAATGTACGAACATGTATGGACTTTTATAAAATATGTTCACAATCTAGTTGTCAAATAATTTCAACACAGAATAAGTTTTATGAAATAGCTAAATTTATGGCAGAATAGTTGCACCTAGGTGGGGCTGGGCAACTCTGCTTGTGGGAAGTGAGGAAAAAGGGGAAGATTTCGCAGAGGAGGAGATACCCAAGTTTGAGAGTGGAAAATTAGTAGGATTATTTTCCCCAAGTGACAAAGGCAAGGTTGCTCAATCTAGGCATATGCAAAGGCACAGAGGCATCGAAAAATAGGTGACACACCTACAGCGGTGAGTCAAAAACCTAGATGTGCACTGGAAGTACAGAAGTTTTCTTAAAATGCTGATTTCCAGACCCCACATCCAAAGTCTCGCTCAGCTCCTCTCTTCCCTCTTTGAGAGCCAGCCTGCACATTAACAACACAAGCCTTACTAGGTCCATCAGAACTGTGACTGGGCGATTAAGTCTGATTCTGGGGTTCAGTTTTGGTGAGCCCGCATGGTGCTCAGACTAAGCGATATATCTTTTTTTTCTTCCAAAAATTAAACTGATTAAATCTGGGATAAAAATGATAATAAAGATAAAATTTGACCACGATCTGCCAATTCTTTCTTCTTCTTCTTTCTCAATTTATTTAGAAAGAAAAGAAGGACCCTTACAAAGCCAACAGTATTTGATATCCAGGCTCTATATTAGATGTCTGCATGCCTTATGATTTCATTTTTGTCATAACAACCCTCTGAAATACTGTTGTCACTTCATTTACAGGCAAGGAAATGATGCTCACACAGATTATGTAACTTGCCCAAAGCCACCCAGCAGTAGAGCTCTGATTTGAGCCTCTGAAGTCTGACCCCAAGTCCTGATCTCTATCCCCTGCAGGCAGCCAGATCAGCTCAAGGCATTTTCCCTGCCTGAGAGGGCAGACCCAGGGCCCAGCCTCAGAGATGTCATCCTTGAATGCCTTGTAGAGATACATTCTTCTCTAAAGATGATTATATTAACTCTGTATACTTCTATAACACAGGAAAAAAAAAATATAAGCCATATATATGGCTAAAAGTACAAAGATCAAGCCACAAGTCTGAAGTAACTCTAACTCAGTGAAAGATCTGAGAATAGGTTCCAAGGACCTCAAATCCCAATCCAATATTCTAGGTTGATGACTGTCAATTAAAGCCACAATCTAAGTTAATGAAGACTTGTCTTAAGTATTTTAGAAAAGCAATGTAAGCACACAAAAGCATTGACAATAAAATTCAGTAAAACAGTCACTGTGACTTGGATTAATCATTGAAGTAATCTCAAGTCCCTTGTGATCTTTGTGAATACTTTGAAATATGTTCCCAGGGGCTGCAGCTCAGACACTTAGTAATGGTGATTTTTACAAGTTTCTTTTCTTTTTTTAATGTGCAATTTATCACTCAGTACCGCAGCAGAAACCTGTGTGGTTCTCACACCAAAAAGAGCAGAGAAAGCAATAAAGAACAAAAATGAATACCATGTATATTTATGGCATTCAATATGTAAGGATGTCAGAATGGGTCAATTGTCAATTGAATTTCATGCAACATCTTTGGAAATGTCCAAAGACCACCACAACAAGAGAATTACACAGAAATCATAACAAGGCCAATGAGTAGTTCCTACATGCCATCAGAACTGGATAGGGGTATCATTTAAGAAGTTGCTTAACAGGTTTCTATGTTGTTTCTCTTACTCGTGAGGAATTCTGATGTAGTTGGACCAACATCTCCCCTGCCCCAACCTACAAACAATCAAGGCAGTAGAATTTAGAACACGGAATACATATGATCTTGATTCTTTTTTTAATAAATGCTTTGTGGAAGGCTGGCATACTCTTAATCTATTGTTGTTTTTAACTTCAGAATCTTGCTTCGTGAGCTAATGTCTTCATGCTCAAACTGATTTAGAACATTCAAAAAAAAAAAAAAAGTGAGTGATAGCTGTTCCTCTCCACTATGTATATTGTTTCGAGAGAGAGAACTATAGTATTGAGCAACAGTCCTAAAGTAGTACAGATTTTAATTCCTACTGTATTGCTAGTATCACTTCCATGTTACAGGGAAGAAAACAAAGGCTTAGAGCAGTTGCTGACTGTTTAAGTCACGTAGCCAGGAAGTGGAAGAGCCAGCATTTAAATCCAAATCCATTCCTAGCCCTGATTTTTCTAATAGACCTCAAAGCTGGAAGTGCTTCTTCCAATAAGGTATTTCTCATCATGTTTACAGTTTATTCTTAATTTCCACTAACAGATTCAGTGACTTAGATATTAACCAAATGAACAGGGACCTGTTATTGATCATTTGTTTGTTTGTTTGTTTTATTTTATTCTAAACCAGATGATATTTATTCTTGCCTTGTACTCTAAAGCTGAAGCGATGTCTTCTAGGGATTCTAAATTTCAAAACCTACAAAATAACTTGAATAAAACCTCTGCTGATCCTTACTTCTGGATTTAATACACAGGGTTGCCAAAAACTTGCCTAGGTATCTTGGCCCTGTTTTCTAGTTCCTTGGGTACCAGATATTCAGAGCACCAAAATTGTTTTCACTTCTGTAGCTCACATAAATCTTTATGATCAATATGATCATCTGGTGACTCTAATGTTAACAAGCCAGGATTGAGGTTGTTCAAACTGACTATGCTACACAGTATACATAGTCAGCAAACCCTTTTAATTTTTTTAAATTCAATTCTACAACCTTGGACGAGCTTTTATCTTAATGAAATGTGCTTTTATCTTGGCTCTTAGCATATCATAGTAAGGTGATCTATTTATGTGTTTCTCTTCCTAACTAGATCATAGGTCCTCAGAGAGGAGACTTTTACTTCCAGGGCACAGCACAGTGCCAATCATAGTGGGCTATCAACAAACACCTCCTGGATGAGCTGAGTGATACGCTCCAAAAAAGAAGCCTTGTCATTGCTTAGGAAGGATGAGAAGAAGGCAGAGAAACCTGCCATCAGCTTCCATTAAGGGAAGAGAAGAGCAGGGGAGGCCAAAGACCGCAATGATGTGTCCCCACCCAACACCATCTCATTTCAGCACTAGACTCTGCATTAACACTATGACTAAGGCTAACACTTACTGAGTACTTACCGTATACCAGCCACTGTGCTAATGAGCTTTACAAATATCTCATTTAAATTTCATAGCAGCTCAGTGAAGAAAATACTCTTATTTCATAAATGCTGAAACTGAGACTTAGAGTTTAGTATCTCCTACCAAAGAACAAAACGAATCTATTCCGGAGCTGAAATTCAAATCTGGGCCACCTGGCTTCAACACTCAATGCTATGGCCTTCACCACACCAGGACATCAATTCCAAAATCTTGCCCTTTACATGTTGTTTAAGAAGTTCCTAATAACAAAGCCAACTGATATAAGATTTACAGTACTTATAGGATGAAATTGTCTACTTTACTATTCAAAATGACCGTGGTAGAGTTGATCTGATCATCCTTTGGCAATGCATCACTGATGTTCATTCTGTGATTTTCCAGTGATGCTTATAGAAAACACTGAATCTCTGAAAACTAGACTAATCCACATCGTTTAATTCCTGTTTGTAAGTAATGACATCATTTAGGTAGATGCAACTATCAATATCCTGGAAGCCTCTGCTTTTTTCATGTAATAGCAGTGATGAAGATATTGGTAACTCCAGGCTGAAACATTATATACTGCCTGATAATCCACAGGCTTTCAGTCATGGTTTTCAACTCTAGAGTTCTAATATTTACACTAGATATTAGAAATGCTGCACATTTTATTATAAGCCAGTATTTCACCTGGTACTAAAGGTTAAAAATTAAGAGGAATTCAAAGGAAAAATGAGAGAGGAGGAAAGACACTCAGGTTGGGAAGATACTTTGAACAAAAGCACAGACAAGAGCGTCTGAGATGGGTATAGAGGTGTATCAGCAGTTCTGTGTAGCTGGAACAGAGAGCACTTGGGGGTATCTTGTGAGAGTTAAGAAAAATTTGAGGCCACTTGAAGGATGACTATATAAAAATGTTATTTTGCATTTTACTGAGAAGAGAATAGGAAATCAAAAGTTTCAGAGCAGAAAGGCAATATGATTGATTGGAACAGGGTTTTGAAAAGATTTCTCTGTCAACTTGGTAAATGATCAATGGTGTGAGGCATGATGTAATGGAGAGACTAGTTTAGAGGCAAGTCCAACAGTTTAAGTAAAAGATAATCAGATACCAAACCAGGGCAATATCAATGCCCTAATAATTGTAATACTTTGTTTGACTGAACCAGATTACCCAGCCTTCTTTCCGTATTAGGGTCTTTACAAATAAATAAAACACTCAAGGACTTGGGAGTGTGAATTTCATTTTTCTCAACAGGGACGCTGGCTCAGGCAATAGTCTGTATATAATGACAAGTAGAATCAAGATGGAATATATCACTTACATTAAAAAAAAAATTAATGATGTGTATTGAAAAGTCCCTGATGAACTAATAAAATATGCTATACAAGAGACATGATTACTAGTCAAGTAAACTGCCCCAAAGCACAGCTCTGCTAATGTCTTAGCATCTAGTAATATCTAACCAGGTAACATCAACAGAGCATTATCACTATAGAGCTCTATTATAGGATTAAAAAAAAAAAGAATCTCTCCAAATTTCTTGAAGCTCCTTGGTATTTATGTCCGAAAATTCACCTGTGGGCCCTCTTAGCTCTTATTAAAGGGTTGTATTCTGTGCCTGGACTCTGCCAAGAGTATGAACACTATCTCAGCACCTTGAATCCAATTTCTTAAAAAATAACTTTTAAAAATACCTCCTTTACTTTATTTTTTTGTGATATGCACTTTGTGATTCATATAGCTGTTTTAGACAGTTCTTGGCTATATTAGTTCAAGACAAAGTTTAAGGCTACTTTCTTCAATTGCTTAGTTGTAGTATTATACTAATATACGTGAAGTTCTTTGTAGTTAACAGAACACAATTTACAATAATTTCATTTAATCCCTAGAATATAATTAGTTTTAAAATTATATGTCAAAAAGGGAGACAGAACTTTAAATTATTTAATATTTTATCTTAAAAGATAAACAATAGTAAAATATATTTATATCACATTTTACCTTAGTGTTTTTAATGGGCAACATCACACCATTAGCATGACATTATAATGATTCAAAGGAATCATTAACATTTGCTTTCCAGAAGGCAGCCTAAAGTGGTAGGAAGAATATGGTCCAGTTCTACCTGACTCTGCTATTTACTAGTTCTGTGACCTTGGAAAAATCTCTAACTTTTCTGAGATTCTATTTCTTCACCAGTAAAATCCCCATGAAAGTACTTTTCTCATAGAGTTGTAGAGAAGACTAAAGCAGATTTCATATGTAAAGTGCCTGGTCAATTCCAGGTACTTCCTACCTGAAGACCATTGTTGAAATACAAATGACTCTTGGTCACGCCCATGAAAAATGAGCATGAAAATAATATCGACTATATATTACATTCACTGAGTGATTGTGTATGCTACTCTCATATACAATTCAAGGATTTTAATATAACAACTCTATAAAGAAAGGATGAATATTTTCCTTATTTGAAACTGAGGCTCAGAAAGCTTAAGCTACCTGTCCAAACCACATATACAAAGTGGTGAAGTCAAGATTTGTTAATTCCACAATAACATTCATCATTTGTTTGTTCAATATTTACTGATTGTCTTTTTGTTCTAGCCACTGGTCTATGTGTGAGGGTTACTAACAACTAATGCCCCCCGTTGCCTCGTATCTTATAGTCTCATTGTAGGAAACAGACATTAAACAGAGAAAAATTAAATATACAGTATTTTAGAAAGTTATAAGTTGATGGAGAAAATTAAAGCAGGATAAAGTTAATAGGGAGTATTAGGAGTGAGGGAAGTTGAAGGTCTCATTATAAGGTGACATTTGAACAGAGATGTGAAAGAATGGAGGGAGGCAA
>NW_006439717.1:4886532-4889332 GCF_000325575.1 Pteropus alecto
TGAGTGCATGATTAGTGCATTTAAGGAACAACAAGGGACAATGTGACTGGATGGGTGTGAATGCAGGGGAGTATGAAAGGAGATGAGGCCTGGGAAGTAGCATATGATCGTGATCAGGACTGGAGGCCACATTATGCAGGTGGGCCCTCCTTCTGTGTGATATGGGAAGCAGGAGAGTGACACAATCTGATTTACATGTCAGAAGATATAGATAATATAAAAATAATTAACATTTGTGAGTGCTTTTTATGTTTTGGGCTTCTGGTAAGCACTATTCATGCATTATCTCAATTAGATCTTATACCAACTCTTTGAATTTACCAGTGAAGAAAGAGAGATTGAGAAAGATTATAATCTGCCCAAGGTCATACAGCTACCAAATCGCATAAACAGGCAGAAATATCTCTTCATGAACCCAAAGTCAATACTCTTAAGTACTATTGTGCTCCCAACACTGAGAAGTATAGTTCCATCAGGAAAAAAGTAGGAGTACTAGGAAATAGTAAGTGCTAGGTAATGACTTGCACCTAATAGGCACTCAATAAATATTTGCTGATGGATGAATAAATGAAAAACTAAATGTATGGGTGATGGTTGAATAACAGATGAGCTTTGAGTGAGAAAAAAAAAACACTGAAGATCCCATTCCAGAGAGAGCAGACTCTAGATAATGGGATATTCACATTTTTAAAAGGAGAAATGGCAGAAAGGGGGAAACCATATATACATTTGCCATATATACATAAGACTTCTTCTTACTGCATTATCTTGAATTGTTAGATGAAAAGGCAAGCATGATGAGATGACACAGAGCATTTTACATAATACAAGTGCTTAATACAGGTTTTAAAAATACAAATTTCAATTATAACAGAAGTCGAAACTTCTTACTTTCAGTCCAATACAAGAGACCTCACAACATTTTAAATAAAAAAGCAACCTTTTAAGTCAATCAATGAAACCATAAGTGGCTTCAAGTAGGTAAGAGGAGGGTATTGGTGGGTGGCAGCTTAGCTAATTTGGAAGATCACATCCATAAATCACTTCCTAGACTTTTTCTTCGCATTGCTTCAACCTTTAAGTGATTTTCTTCCCTTGTTCTTATCCAGCAGTTCTTGGGATAACAAAGCACTAAACCAATGCAAGTTTCTGAAGCTGAGAATCTGAAAGCAAAGTAGACCTGGGTTCTCTTCTAACCAAGACATTGCCAACTCTTCATTAAAATGGCAAAATATTTTTGAGACTTTTCATGTTATAAAGTTGAAAAATAATCACCAGTTTTGAATTCAAGACCTCCTTTTCAGTGACATATGTTTATGATAATCTAAACACCAAAGAAAGTAACAGTTAATAAAAATAAAGTTCATTCATATCTAAAATTATTTTTTAAATATCGACAGTTTAAAGAAACAAATTACAAAAACAGACAAGAACTGGTTTCTGATCACAAGGGTCAGATGGAGGTGGGATGGGGATAGGGAGTAAATATCTGAGTCAAAATCCATAATTACCTATATGGATTAGGAAGTGCATGGCAAAAATTTAATGTTACAATAAAAAAAATACCTTTTACAGGGATTCTACTACTCTTTATATTCAATGAATTGGAAATTTTTTCTAAAGACAAAACAAAACCTTGAAATCTTCCTAAAAGTCCTTTATATATTTCAAACAATATATTCATTTAGAAATTAGGGGGAATATCTTTATTCAACACACTTCCACTAAAAAATATATATATATATATTTTTGTTCGCGAGATTTGTATCTACACATAAGTACTAAAATAAACATGCCATGTTTACTACCATTCTCTTCTCTTCTCTTCTCTCTCTCTCTCTCTCTCTCACACACACACACACACACACACACACACACACACACACACACTGTTTATTGTTCCACAGCTGGTAGAATGAACAATGGCAGCCAAAGTGTTATCACATGGGTCAAACACACTTGTGGGCCTGTGGTATTTTCGAAAACAGGTATCAACAATAGCCTTATTTAGTTATGATGAAGTTAGTAAACACCCAAACACTCAAATATTGTTTTGCTTTTAAAGAGAACACCCGTGAACTGCAACCTGTTAATTTAATTAACAGACGATAGATAGGGCTTCTATTCAATTCCTACCCCAGGAATCAGTGAAGCGAGGAAAGTTCAAGGTCTGCTCTGGTGACATCCCTTACCCCCTTGTTGCCCAGGAGTTTGAGGGTTCCCCGCCAAGAGCCTTCCCTCTAGGAGTCTCCTCTGCCCTCTTCCTGAAGGGCTGGTGCGTCTGCCCCCTCCTAGACACTTTACCCTGCCTCTTTGCCTGCCATCCTCGGGAAGGGAGAAGGAGAGGAGCCGGGGGATTCGGGGTCGGGACGCCTGGCCGCTTCCTCATTCGCGGGCAGGGATGAGGAAGCCGCCGGGCTGCGGGCAGCAGGCGGGAGGGCTCCGCTGCGGCTGGACCGCGCGGCGGGAGGCGCGCCCAGCGCGGGGCCGCGTACTCACCCGATGGGGCAGCGCGGGCTCGGGGCGTCTGCACACTGGGGACACGGCGTTGCACAGCTGTCCGCCGCGCCGGCGGCCTCACTGGGCAGAGCGGCGAGACAGGCCGGCGATTCTCTGTCGCCGCTGCTGTCACCGAGCTATAAATACCCGCACGGCCCACACCCGCCGCTGCCTACGCCGGGCGCCCTCCGCAAAGTCCGCTGGCCGCGGGCCGGGCAGTGGGAGCACAAGGGCAACGGCGCCGCACAGGTGACCGACGTGGCTCCAGCTGTGCGGCAACCTCGGCAGCTGGAGGCATGGC
>NW_006439717.1:4889387-4894437 GCF_000325575.1 Pteropus alecto
CGCTCCACGGCGGAGCCTGCCCGGACCGGGCCAGCTTCTGCAGAGCTCGCGGATGCGGACGGGGGACGCCCTAGGAACCAGGCGGGGCCGGGGGCGGCAGGCTTTAGCCTAGCGTGTCCGCAGCTGTCCCTTCTTCTTGGGGGGAGTCGACAGACTTCTAAAACCCACCATCCTGCAGGGAACCAAAGAGGTTCCTAGGTGGAATGTCCTCAGAGAGCTGCAAAGTTTGTAATGCAGCCTCTGGTCACAGAGCATCCTTTCTGCTTTAGTCTATTGGTAGTATGGAGGTGAGGAAATTGAGAGAGACAGAGCCTGAGAGGAGTATGAGAAGTCTTATACTTACTTTCCAGCCTGTCTGGTCTGACATACTCATGCAAATATATTCACACATATGCACACATATTTATAAGCACACACACATTCATATATACTTAGAAAATAACATATATATATATACACACACACACATATATAACTACACATATAAAAAGCACACATACACATACACAGTTTTTAACCTTTCTGCATCCTGAAGCTCTCAGGAGCCTATTATTCTGCAGTGCTTAAATGATTCATCTGTAGCTTGGGAGAAGAAGACACTCTGACTGCATTTGGCCAATTCCTTTATTCTTGATGTAATCTTTTTTCCATCGTATATATGTGTGGCCTTTGTTTCCTTCCACACCCAATAACGACTGCTACCTCATTTTATCGGTTGCTTATAATGTATTAAAACCTGCTATCCAGCATACTGATGTTCCATGCTAATGGAAGTGATCGCTAGTTTGTATAACAAATGGGAAAGGGGATAATTCTTATATGTCTACAATAGCAAACTTATAAGGAGAGAACTAGTACTTCTGTACTGGCAGCATGATTCAGAAATGGGATGAGTAGCAAGAGAGAGAACTGAGATGTTAGCAGATTTTACAATGGGTTAGAGAGAGCCATTGCTAAGTTTTGCAGTGTAGATAATTGACACAGGGATAATTGGGAGTTCACTGCCATACTTCTCACAAGTTTGACATCTTTCCCTGCTTCTAAGAATGATCACATACATCTATTTTGTAGTCATAGTTTGTGGAACTATCTGATAGAACTCTGAGCTTAGTAAGATGCTCTTTGGTGAGGCTTCCAAAAGTTTTCTCAGAGTCATTACCTATGCTAGCACTTGGTACATTTAACTATGATACTTATTATATTTTGCAACATCTTTTTCTTCCCTATTAAGCTATAAACTCTTTGAGGGCAGAAACAGTCTTTCTCACTATGGTATCCTCAACAGCTAATATAGTGAGTTATAGTAATGGGTCAATAAATAGTAGATTAATCCTAGAGATTAATAATTAAATTCTCCTGTGCTTTTATAATTATGATTAGGACTATTTTACAAAGAATTACTGTTTAACATGGGTTTCATGAGCTATATTTTCCTCGTATCTCCATTTAAAACAAGGAGTCTTCAATCAATTGAAACTAGAAAATATTAAAGCTTCATAAATAATGCAGCATAATACTGAGGTCTGGGCTTTGAACAGAGAACACAACTCCTATCGTTGAAAGGTAGTCTGTAAAACATTGTATTTCAAAGGCTAGTGGGGTAAAAATCATTGAGCAGCTCCTTCTCTGTCTACTTGAAAAACAGCTCTCCATCCAGTCCATTGTCAGTTGGATTACATGGGTGTCTACTAGAATGAACACAGCTAATCAAAACCGAAATATTTAGCTTCAGTTATGTGGAGTTCGTCACCATTCCTTTGGATCCCTGTCTTAATACAGTCTTGCTTTCTTTGATAATAATTTTAAGAATAAGCTCAATCAATGCTCACTATTTGCTCTTATTTGAGAGCTCTCAGGGTTTAAAGAAGATAGTTCTCCAGAACTACTTCAGTGCAAAATATTGAAATGGGCAAGGTTTTCTTCAATATTGGTATTCCTTTTATACCATTGACCAAGAAGCTTGTGCCTTTTGCTTCAAGAGCCACCCAGGATCTCCATTTTAGCCCTATCTAAGGATCAGACAGGGGAACTATTTCTATACTTTATCTTTGTCACAATAGCATGTAGTGATAAAAGCTCAACTTATTGAAGGCTTATTGTGTACCAGGCTCATTAAATGCATTAGAACATTTAATCTCTGCCACAGACTCATGAAATAGATTCTATTAGTATCACTTCCATGTTTACCTTTGAGGAAAGAGACACACAGAAACTGAGGAGTTTAGGCAATATCTCAGGCTAGCCAGAGTGATGCGCGAGGATCAGAAGCCAGATAATGTGGCACTCCAGCCCACATGTTAACCCCTTACCTTATACTTCTTCTCAATGTACCAGGAAAGAGATGTGGGTTTTATAGTTAGGAGACCTGGAATAGGGAACATTGGTATGAATTTGGGTTCCACCACTTAGGAGCTACAGCCCTAAGCAAATTGCATCTATAAAATTACAATAAGAATCCCTAGATCTGCCTTTCTTCACCATTGAATTTGTGAGATGTTAGACTTAGGGTTCCAAAGAAAGTCATTTGTCCTGTTTAAGGACAGATTCTACTCAGGTTTTGGCTACTGTTCTCCCTACCCTCCAGCTCCAGTCTCTTTCCCGATCAGTCACTACCAGGCAGACCTGTTAGGAGTTTAAAATGCCCTAATATGTGTCCGGCACCTATGCAGTATCAGGTACATAAGCGGTGCTCAATAAAAGCCATTCTTTCTTCCCATTAAAACTTACTGTTCTATAAAAACTGTCCTTAAGACAAAAATCTATTGATCCAGTACACAAATGGTGATTACTTACTCACTTAACCATTTCTCCAGTATTGGTCAGCAGTGTTTAAAAATGGAAGAGATAGAAGCTCTAGGAAGAAACTAAAATGGAAGAGCTTCAGATCTCCCAATCGCCCCATCCATATTTTAACCCAGATAGTTCCATTTATTTTCTATATAGGAATTCAGCAAATTGGCCACAATTTTAGAGTGTCAGGACAATCATAGAAATAGTTTAAGTAGGAAACTCTCAAATCACACTATCCAAACATATACCTACTCCACCTCTGCATAGTCAACCCTGCAGACAGGCTTAAAATGTGTTTTGTTTACACATAATTTCTTTGTAAAATCTGAGTACAAAAATGAGAAGTAACTACATGAGGTGATTTTTTTTGTTCATCTCATATATCTCACTCAGTAGGTTGAAATACATTGTATTTAAAAAAAAAAGACAAACTCAATATGCATTTCAAAAATTGGTAAAAATTTGTATTGTGTCTAAAATATATCCCCTCTAAATGGCCCTTTTAAAGCAAAAGGAAACTATAGCTGGAAGCATCAATAATCTCTACCAAGTCAATCGGTAAACACTTTTATCAGTGATTTGATGGACTACAAGCAAAACTATTTTTAACTTCCAATTGCTCATTAAGATGATGCTAATTAATTGTGCACCCTAAATATAAACGGCATTATTTCCTTATCGCCAAAGAGGCAAGAATAGAAATTTGAACATAATCCATAATTTTCTTCTGGTATTTAAAGGCCAGTGACTCTCCTGGCCAGGATTTTCCTCAACAGTCCTAATTGCAAATGTCCAGTCTTATTGGACCCAGTGGACACTGATATATTTGAGGTCATATGTCCTGAATTTTGCTTGGGAAAAGATGGTCATCACACATCAACTGTTTGGAATACTAGAGCATGTGGCCTGGAATTCTGGTTCTTCCACAATGTGGTAATATAATATTAAGTAAATTACTTAATTTCACTGTACAGTACAAGTACCTGTCTCAGAGGTTATACAGGGATTAAATAATGTGTGTTATATTCTTAACATTTGGTCTGGTACATATTAAGTTCTCCATAAATGCTCTTTTTATTATTATTATCATTCATCTCATCCTTGTCCTGCTTATATTCTGCATGTACCAGAGTTTCTTTTACCAAAGGACTGATTCATCTAGTCTTTACTTCAGCCTACAAATGGCTGGGCAAAGGGATTTTTCCGTACAGTTTTTAAAGTGAAGGAGTCATGCAAACGGAGGGTGAGGTAGCATTCTTAGGAGTAGAGCTGTCATTTGCTTGATGGCAGCATCAGCCCTGACTCACATGGACCTGTCTCGAAGAATCTGCATAAATGCAACTGTTCTGTCAGAGTCATTCCTCTTGTGATGACAGAGAGGGGCAATTTTTCACTGCCCACTCCTTTCAGATTCTTTCACTGCCTTTTCTTGCCTTCTCCTCTGCCCCACATCCACTCTTGCATATACAGAGGCCCTAAAAACTGGCCAGTGCCTCACTTCCAGGGAGCAGTGTTTAATAGAGATTGGTGATGACTTCATCTCCAGGATGGTTTTAAATGGCAGATTTGCCTCTGGGCAGCTTTGACCTGACCTTCTCTTTCTTCTTATTTGGTTTCTTCTAAAACAAATAGTCTTCCTTTTTCTGTTTCCAATAGACCCACTTAGACAAGGTTTGATAGACCTAGCCCAAGGCGGGGGTGGGAGAGGCTAGATTTGGGAGAAGACAAAAATATACTGGCTTTCAAGAGACTTGATTTCATGTAAAGTACCAAATACACCACCCAATCAATAAATATATCCAAAGCAACTAGTCCAGCAAAGCACTACAAAATGCTGAGGTTTCAAAGATAAATACAGCGTGGCTGTTTCCTCAGGAAACTCATGATCTAAATGAGCAGACAAGAGACAGCTTATAATAACCATAAATAATAATACAATTGACATATGATTGGGGCCAAATGCATTTTACTGACCATAAGGGCAATAAAAGTTTGAAACGGAGAAATAAAATTGTCCTTAGGAATTGCTATAGGAGACAAGATGGAAGAAGTAGCTTGAGGCAAACATTGAATGATAAAGAGAATTTAGATAAACAGAAAAAGAAGAAAAGAAGAAATTCCAGCCAAAGGGGCACAGCACAAAAACAGTGCTCATTACCCAGAAGATTCTCAACAAATAGGACGGAAGCAGGGGCTAAAACAAGAATGAGATTAAGAAAGAAAGTGGGGAGAGGCGATAAAGGAAAGGAGCCAGGAGGAG
>NW_006439717.1:4894458-4902387 GCF_000325575.1 Pteropus alecto
AATGCTATAGTCCATTCACAGGAGTGGATAGTAAGAGATAGTGAATAGTCATTTGAGGAAGTAGAGAAAGCCAAGTTGTTGAGAATGGACTTCTCAGTTCCAGCTATTTTAGTGGTAAGGGGGTGAGGGTAAGGAAACAGGATAGAAAGGGTAACACGAAAAGTAAGAGAAATACTTTGTACCATAAATTTAAATAATAAGAAATGGAAATTATTTACTTCTGAATATGGAGACAATGGACATACTTTCATGTAACCATGAAATGAAAAACAGTAAGCCTCACCCTCGCTCCACAGACTGGAAGGACAGTTTTGCCCACCCGGCTTCCATGTCCCAGTTCACATGAAATAAGGGGCTTGGAATGCCTTTTTTCAGTATCAGAGTCCCTTCTTCCATCACAGTTGATCAGCCAGGATGGCCCACTCCTCTGAGTTTTAGTATGTCGTTAAGAAAATGAATCTCACATAGAGCTTTATCTTCTTATAGTGAGCACTTATGTGTTGGATATTATAATAATGAAATTCAAAATGTTGTAAACTAACATGTATGGCACAACCTACATATCCTCCTATCTATGAGTCAGCAAATATTTCCTGTCCTAACTATATTAGTTTCCTCAACTGCCATAACAAATTACCAATATAGTAGCTTCAAACTACAGAAAGTTATTTTCTCATAGTTCTGGGAGCCAGAAGTCAAGGTGCCATCAGGGCCACACTCCCTCCAAAGCCTCTAGGAGAAAATATTTCCTTGCTTCTTCAAGCTTCCAGCGGTTTCTGGTATTCCTTGGCTTGTAGATACATCGCTCAAATCTCTTTCTCCACCTTCACATCCTCTTCTGTCTGTGTTCAAATTGCCATGTTCTTTCTCTTACAAAGACACCAGACTTTGGATTTAGGACATGCCCCAAATCCAGGATAATTTCATTTCAAGATTCTTAACTAAATACATCTACAAAGACTTTATTTCCAAATAAGATCACATTCTGAAGTCCTGGTAGATATGAATTTTGGGAGGACACTATGCAAACTACTGCAGTCATAAGTAAGCAAGTGTTTCTCATCTGAATGTCATAATTTGACTTATAGTACTGGGTTATTTTCCCAAGATAGGTTAAAAATACATACGAGAAATGATTTACTTAATGATCAATTTTTTTTGTAAATATCTCTCCAAATAATGTTATCAAAATCTCTCACATTATGACTCCAGCATTGTACACTGCCGAGTTTTGTTTTGCTTCTATTTTCAGGGATTTATTAAGCCTCTAAATGCTGAAGTGTTGTATGTTATTTAAGCTTCCTTTCCAAAATGTAAAACTGCCCTTTTTATTATTATTATTTATGCCTACAGCACCTAATCTTCCTCAGTGGTCTCCCATCCAAGTACTAACCAGATCCGACCCTGCTTAGCTTCCGAGATCAGACATTGGGCTTGTTCAGGGTGGCATGGCCATAGACCATGGATCATGGCTCCACTGGGATATGAACCAAGGACCTTCTACATGTAAAGCATATGTGCTAACCACTACACTATGGAACCACGTCCCAAAACTGTCATTTTTAGGAAACTCTTCTTTGTCAGATACTTCCAGGTTCTGGCAATATGGAGGTGAAAAAGACCAAGTTCATGCTCTCACATAGCTTGTTCTAGTGAGTGAACAGATGGTAAACACAAAATGCATAATGACATAATTTCAGATGGTGAGACATGCTAGTAAGAAAAGTAGGTAGAATCAGAGCATTGAGAAAGGGTGACCAGTTCATGTTTCTCTCAAGACCTTTATGCAGAATAATTAAGCTAGCTGCTTGCTGCCACAACTTTATGTCTATTTCCTCCATTGTATTTTTACTAGAGGAGCTAAACAGTCCACATATTACACGAAACATAATCTTCCTGTAATATAATCACAGTTCTTTCTGTCAAAGGGGTGTTCTGGTCATTGCATGACCAAACACAGATTGATGCACCCATGGTGTATCTATTCACAATTAACTGCATTCCAGGCACCATTCTAGGTGCCTACAGACACAGAAAATAGACATCAAAAATCTCAGTATCCTGTAAACTGCCGTAGAATGGGGCTTACATTCCAATACTAGACATGAAAACAGAAAACCGAGGTTTAATCCTCAGCTCTAACTTTTACTTCTCCCTTACCCTTAGCAAATCATTTTATGGTTCTAGACCTCAGTTTCTGAGTCTGTAATGTTAGGAAATTGGACTAGACAATCTTTGAGTGTCCTTCTGACTTTAGCAACTCCTTTATTTTAGGATGGACAGCAACCCGATTTTCCATAGCTAAGGAGCCACAATTATCCCTGGAATCATGAGTAGAAAACAATAGCTTGGACCTTGGGATCTGTAGTTTGGTGGGTGGTATCATTGTGGGGAAAGATGACATTACCTATATGGAAGCAGAGACTCCAGCTTGGAAATATGGGGAGCAGATCTAGCCTCAGGGGGTACTGACCTGCCAAACACTAGACAGGGAAATCAGTGGCTTCAAGAAAAGATTGAATTAATGTATATGGAACACTTAGAACAGCGCCTGGCACAGAGAAAACCTCAATAAATAAAATGGTTGCTATTATTGGCTTGTTTTACAAGAACTGGATTACACTTAGAAAGCCAAGGTAGAATAATTGAGCAGCCAGGGTAAAGCTTAGATAGGAAAGCAGCTACTTGGTGGTCATGCTGGTGTCCACCGCATACTGCCTGCAGCCTGAATGTTAATCCCCACCCACCAAAGATGCAAATAATGAATTTCTGATTTGGGCAACTAAGTCCACATATTCAATGAAACAAAGAATATAAGTCTTCGTGAGGGCTTTGAATAAAAATATAGTCATGAGTCACTTAACGATGGGGACGTGTTCCGAGATGTGTTTATTAGGCAATTTGATCATTGTGTAAATATCATAGAGTGCACTTACACTATCTAAGATGGCCTAGCCTACTACACCTAGGCTATATGGTATAGCCTATTGCTCCTAGGCTACAAGCCTACACAGCATGTTACTGTACAAAACATGAGATTAAATCAAGCACAAGAGAAAATGATGACCCAAGACACATGGTGAACATGAGATATAAGAGGTTGCTGCTGTTGTAGCATACTGTTTTACAGCAAATTTTTTTATAAGTAGAAAGAGTACACTCTAAAATAACAATTGAGAGTATACTGTAGTAAATACATAAACCATATAGTAATATAGACATTTATTATCATTATTAAGTATTATGTACTGTATATAATTGTACATGCTATACTTTTATACTGCTGGCAGTGCAGTAGATTTGTTTACACCGGGCCTCTCCACAAACATGTGAGTAATGCATGGCACTAAGACATTACAACAACTATGACACCATAAGGTGATAGAAATTTCTCAGCTCCATTATAAACTTATGGGGCCACCATTACATGTGGGACTGTTACCGGAAAGTGGGGATCCTCTCCTGGTGCGTTGTCCAGGTTCTTGATGTCTCGAACAAAGAATTGAGCAAGACACCAAAATACAGTAGAGAAGAAAAGCTTTATTAGAAGGGAAAGTACACTTCCAGACATGGAAGAGGGCCTGAGCAAGAGAAGCGTGGCTCAAAAGGCCTGGTAACAAAGCCTTTGGGGTTTTTATTCCTATTCGCTGTGGGTGGTTACTTTTCTTAGAGGGGTGGCCTTTCTTGATTGACAACTAAAATTGACAGGACTCAGTGATTCATCATTTGCTTTCTGAGCATGTTCGTTCCCAGAATTCAGTCTGTTACAATGATATTAATGAACTTCTGGGCATATGTATCATATTATAATGATGGTATAATGAGACTCAGGTGAGCTGAAGACCCTTGGGGTCTTCATTACGCATGTGCGAGTGACTGGCTTAAACTGGTACCTAATTCTCTGCTTACTTGTTTCTTTGTGGAAGTTATTTTTAAGCCTAAAAATGCCTTCTGGCTTGCTTAATTGTGGGCAGATTAGGGTAGACCCCTTCTAGGATAGGATGACTTCAATGTCTTTGCAGGCAGACCCAAAATCCCCTAACTTTACTGTATAACTCTTTTCTAAGAGCCATGAACCCCCTTATCATTAATAAGGATATTGAGGGACAGGAGTCTCTTCTTCTGCATGTGCTTCCTGCTAAGGAGGGTCATTGTCCCTGCCTATTGGGGTTTCATGGAGCTCTTTCTCTCTCTGCCTTAGTCAGGATGGGGTCGGGTATCCCACCAAAATGCTTCCTCTTGTTATTGAAATCATATATCTATTAATTTCTATTATTGATTTGCCTAGTGAGTAAAGGGAAACAAGCTTGGTTAAAAGCTTGTTTACTCCTTAAAGAGTAAAAAAATAAAGACCTTTGGCCTAAAGGCTCCTCCTCTCTCAGACTCTAAGGGCCCTGACTGGCCTAATACTATTTCTGCTAACAATTGGGCGATAACCCTTATCAATAGCCAGAGGATCTGAGTCACCAGTTTCAAGGCAATTATCAGGATCTGAGGGAGGGATAGGGCCTTTTTTCCCAAAGAAAGGAGGGGAGAAAACTTACCTAGGTTTACTAAAAAGATTAAGAACTCTGTAAGAGTTCATTTCTTGCTAAAAGATTAAGAATTTTACAAGTGATGTCCAGTATCAGGGCCTCTCATTAACTGAAATATCAATATGGATATGCAATGCATGGCTGTAATAAATTGGAGTTTAGACAATAATTTTGAGACACCTAGGTAAGGATGGTGAATATTCCAGCAGGCAATTGTACACACAGCTCTATAACATAGGCAAGAAACTAGGGCTGACACAACAGATGTGCCAGCCATCAGCTGGCACCGATGAGTCAGTGTTTCTAAAATGTGGTCTCCAGACCATCTGTGTTACAGTAAACTATGGTGGGTGTTAAGAGCAAATTCCAGAACCCACCTACTGCATCAGAATCTCTCGCAGCAGAGTTTAGTAATCTCTCTTTTAATAAGCTCCTGAGTGATTCTTATGCATATTTGAGTTGGAGAAATATAGTCAGAGGAAATTATTGATTTTATGGCTCTATTGATAAAGTTGCATAAGGAGAATGTAAGAGAAAAGGCAGTCATGGAAGCCTTTTGATATGGCCCTGTAGCACCTAGAATTTAGTCACTTCACACCACCTATTGAGTAGGACTCAACCTTGACTTCACATTAAGGTAATCTGATACTTAGGATCCATCCCAGAGCAATGAAATTCATTATCTCTTAAAGGGAATGAAGTAGGTCCTTTCACTCCACAGTCCCAAATAGTTGCCCTACACCAAAGCTTGCAAACTGGTAGCAATTTGGCCAGTGAATTATTTTCTTTGACCCTCACACTACTTTAAAACTTTAACTTAATTGCAAATATTTAAAAGCCGATCCACCTCACATTAGAAAAAGAAAAGAAAAAAAAAAACCGAATGTAAATCTTCTTGTGAAAACCTGAAGAACTGGCCTTGCTGGGCCTACGTTCTTGAATGGCAAAATAGCTGCCCCAACAGGGCCTTCTGCAGTCATTTAAATTACCCGCCTGGTCACCTGACCTCTGAAGGCATTGCACACTCTCAGGGGGCTTTAGCACCTCAGCTTCCCCGACGCCTATCTTGCATCCCAGTCTTCATCTCAGCCTCTAGTCACAGATCCCGACCGTCCCTTTAAGCATGGCACATAGTTTGGACAAACAACTTGAAAGAGGCCTCGCCTTATCTTTGGATTTTATCTTCTGATTTCTAGAGCCCATGTCCTGGAGCCGTAGTTGCCTAAGTGTCAGGTCACAAGGAGAGAACTGATGCAGCTGGTGCAGCTGCCCTGAAAGCAGCGCTCGCCTCGGGCCAAGATGAAGTCCGACACTGATACTGACACTTCTGCATTCTACGGACAGGGCTAGGCTCCCTGCTACCCACAAATCTGCTGGATACCCAGACTCCCCAGAATGACCCCTGGCAAGCCCCTCACCTCGGTGAAACCACTTTTCTTTGGGAGGGAGCAGCCTGCCTTGTTTGACCAGACAGCTTCCCTAGGTCTGTGAAGGGTTGGATTTGGTTAGCAGAATTTGAGAAGTGTGACTCTCCCTGTAATAATGAACTTCCTCATGTCTTTTTGTTTGTTTACTTCCACAAACATTAGCTAATAAACTGATCATTATTTTTTAAAATATCAATGCTAAACATTTGCATGTAATTTTTGGTGTTTTAGTGCTATGAGAATGTATATATTAATGTAAGTAATTTGTCACTTAAAACTAGTAAGCTGACACGAAATGTTTCTTATCTGCACTAACAGGAAAAAACTTGAAAATTAGCATTTGAACTAATGTGGAAAGCACTTCAATTAATTCACTATCAGCATACAAAAATTAAAAATAAAACTCACAATTTTGTTTAAGATAGTTTGCAGCCTTACTCAAAAGAATGGGGTTATCTTTTTCTTAATCATCTCATCTTTCACCTTGAGTAAAAGTGTAGCGTGATTAAAAAACGGTAAATTTTTGGAGATAGGTGGGCCTGGATTCTTATTCTACTTTGCTACATATTCTATCTAAAATAGATATCCTTGTCTAAACTATTTGACTAATAATATATAAGTTATGGACCACAGTGAGAATTAAATGAAATAGTGGAGTAAAACATCTGACACATCCTGGCACATCTATTACCGTCTTGATAGATCTTTATTCATTCTAGCAGATTATAGATCTAGTAGAAGACCTCATACTTTTACAGTAAAATTCCTGTATGAATACTTCACCAAAATTTTAATGAAAAAACATTATCATGCCCTCTGGGTCCATGACTTTTATTCAATACCTCTTAACCATGTTACATAGGTTCAATTCGTACAATAGATGTGATATTGTTATAATTACTATTAAATAGAACTC
Source organism: Pteropus alecto (assembly GCF_000325575.1). Lineage (NCBI taxonomy): Eukaryota > Metazoa > Chordata > Mammalia > Chiroptera > Pteropodidae > Pteropus > Pteropus alecto. The sequence goes on from NW_006439717.1 coordinate 4,901,337, forward strand.
TTTGCAGAGGAAAAGATTTTCAAATTTCAACTGATTGCCATTTGCTTCAAGCAATATTTCATCCTTTTAGGAAACATTGACTGTCTACTGTAGGAACAACTAAGATAACATTATTCCTGCTTATCTTACAAAGAAAAAGACAGGTAAACATATTATCATTGTACTACAATATAGAAACTGAGGAATAGATATCCCATGAGAATACAGAATACTGAACCTCTCGCTTTACCTAGAGATATAGAAGGATTCACAGAAGATGTAATAGGTGATTACAAGATCATTATGAAAATAATTTTACTATCACAAACAAAGGTTGTTTTCATGGCATTTTACTTATATAATACTTCACAAAAAAGGCTCTTTAGATCTTTGAGGATTTAATAAATACTAAGCTATAGCCACTTACTGAAAAAGCATTAATCATGAATTTACTTGAATCTGAAAAATTCACTCTAGAAATGGGCAAAATAAGATAAAATACTGTAAAAATTTTTTTTTTTCTTGGGAGGGCCAAATCCCCTGCCCTTCCCCACTAATGAAACACAATGATTTAATAATTCAGTAGCCTTGCAAATAATACATTTGAAGTGTAACAAAAGGAGAATTAAAATGAGAATCAGAAAAGCTGGGTTTTAGTCAGCTCTGTCACTGCCAATCTGTGTCTCCTTGGATGAGTTTATTAATCTCTGGGCCTTCGGGGTCTCAATGCATTTTTTAAACTTTAGGAGATCCTGCATTTGAGGGACTTCTCTGTGGGCACCCAAGTTTCACACCATATACTTGTGTGTATTTTTACTAAAAAACAAGATTTCTTCATGTGAAAAACAAAGGTTTTGAACACACAAATAATTGTCTATTTAATCCCTAAAATTCTGTAGTTCTAAATAATTTATATCAAGTGATAGTGAATGCAAATTTTATTCATTTTCTGTCTCAACTCATAGAAAGGAAAGTTTGGAGAAGATTTAACTCATTTATTTGCCTCTGTATGTTTGAGACTAATTTGTCTTATATTTTTGAGTGAGCAGTGTGCTCTTCCTGCCATCTTCCG
>NW_006439717.1:4902424-4935474 GCF_000325575.1 Pteropus alecto
GCGAGGACAAAAGTGGACAAGACACATAAAAGTGCATATCTGCAGAGTAAAGAAAGCTTGCCGCTTATTTTTTACAGCAATGCATTGATTCCACTTGGAAAATATGCCTTTAATTGCATGCTCCTAAGAACTAGAGAGCTGGAATATCTGAAAAATATGTAGTGGATAATCAAGTTTTTTTTCTCTTTTTCTAATTTTATTTTACCAAACTTATTCAAATCCTTTATCTGGGAAATATAAAATAAAGTGCAATAAAATTCTTTCTAGAATTCAGCATCAGTCTATAGTTACATGCCGTAATAAAGCATATTTCAATTTAACCACCCAGTCATGACTATGATAATAGAGAAAATCAATGCTGTTGGGTCAGACATCCCTCCTGAAATGTCATAAGAAGACATGCAATACTATTCTGAGAAACAAGATAGGGAAGTTCATCTTACAGTGGAGTCTGACACCAATCAAACCATCAACCAAGCTTTAGAATCAAAAAATAAGAAGTACCTGCAATAAATAGAAAGACTTGGAAATATTTGGAGGCCTATATTCTTTTTTCCGTAAGCAGCATGAAAGCAAATAAATGTTTGACATAAACTGTGTCTACACACTCCATAGAAAGTGAATTATTAGGTCAACAATCGAACAATTGGTTCAACAAGCCCTCCTCCCCCCACATATTCAGTGACTTAATTGGTAACTGTCAACTAATGTTGACTCTTCCCCTATAATTCAGTCTTTGGCTTCATGTTAACCTGGTGTTGTCAGTTGTGCCCATCACAGAGAATTATGAAAATCCAATCGGTTTTGCTAGAGTGATGTAATGCTGATGGGTATTTCAAGCTGAAAGGACAAATTGCATGGAAGGAAATGGGAAGTCATGGAAAGAAATAAAAAAGAGAGGTATTATGAGGTCTGTCTTTCCTTTAATATATTATAGACATACATATTTCTCTAATCTCTATGTCTCACCCCATTAAAAAAAAACAACAACAAAAATCTGAACTGAGACCATAGGGGAATAGTAAAATGTTAAGATCAAGAGAACAGATACAAAATTAAAAAGAGAAGATGGCTTAAGTGGTGGTGATGTAAGTGCAAAGTGCTTGTAAGTCAGAAAAGAATCATTTGTCTAAAAGTTCATTTTATTTTCCAGTAAATGGGAGGGAAAAAAGTCAGCACTTACTATTATGTGCTTTCTATTCACCATGGGAAATCTGATTCACTCAAACACTTAGAACTCATCATACATAAATGGGTAGAAGTGAGAATCTATCTGAAAGTTTTAAAGTGCGTGTCAAAAAAAAAAGAAATCCATGCCCTTTTTTTCAATAACACTATAAAGTTGCACTGAAGATTCTACAAACTCATCAGAGATGCATCCTTGAAAAATGAAACCTTCTTTCCCGTATTTTCAAGCTGCTAAGTAAGTGCTAGCATATACCTGTTCTATAACTAAGTATACATTTTCAAGTAAGCTAAGCCAAAAGTAAACATAAAGTCTCTTTGCTTCTATATGTTTTGTAAAATAGCATCATTACTCATGAGATAAACTGAGAAATGTCTCTAAATATAGTTCATGAAACTAACCTCTCTGAAGAATAAAGCTCTTATGCTTGTATTAATATAACTGATATAAGTAAATTTCGTGTTAGTAGGGAATAAAGAAATAATCAAAGTCTAAGCCTGAGCTTAGAAAAAAAATGTGTTTTTATTTATTCTGCATCGATGCTAAGTGGAATCAATGTAAGTGTCCCTTCAAAAATATTATAGGACGATTGTGTTCATACATTAACATAATTTATAGTCTGAAAAATAAAAGTTGATTTTAACTCAAAAGATGTAGTTCCTTCTCAGTCAACTCTAAAATATTTAAATAGTTTCCATTGCCTTCAGGAGTACTGGAAGAGTTTCTTAGTGGCTGTCTAAATATATAAAAATCTTAAGCTCATTCCAGTTACTTAAGGCCATAAATTTAAATTTTGCTCTTGTTAAGTCAGGACTCCAAATAAACATAAACAAATGTACATATTTTTTAAAATCATACATCAAAGAGAGTATCTTCTAACTCATCCTGATTTCCCCCCAAGTGGAATATTTATTCAATCAGTGTGTTTTAAAAACATACTTATTAACAGGAATATATTTCCCCAACCAGCTCACTGTTCTTTCAGGTAAGGCCAAAGTCTGTGATGGAGATCCATAAAGATTACTTTTCTGAGGGCAGATTAACAGGCACATTTTCTACATAAATTGCTTTTCCTAATAATTTACAACTATGTGAATTTTTATTCATTCCATCATTTATCGTTATTTTTAAAAGGGCATATTAAAACCAAGATTTATATTTATTTAAAAGTCTACTTTTTAAAGACCTGTTATCTACTCAGATACTGCAAGAATCCAGTATGCTTCTGGACAGCTGAAACGGCCGGGGCGGCTAGGATATTTGTGTGTTTTTTCACAGCAACTAGTTCCCAAATAACCTCAATTTATTCTAAACTCTTCATGGTCTTCGGGTTGTATAAAATTTTAATTATACCATTTTGCATTAAATTAATGTATATCAGATGTCAAAGAAAATAATGCCAGCATCACATCATAGTTGGGTTCTTAGGTAGTTTATTTTCAATAACTTCAACAATTAATATATCACTTTAATGACCCTGTAGTTCATGATAGATACGTCATTTTTAAAAAGGTACTAATCATAGCGAAGTTAATTACAGAAGCCTAAGGCATTTGTAGGATTCTCTTTGAATCATATAACCAAAGTGGAACACTGGCACATGATGGTGAAGTCTTTTCTTTCTTTGCAACTAATTTCTAAATCCCAAGTTTACCCAAAACCCTGTTCTCTCAGCTATTCTTTTATCTCAACCATCTCCAGATTTTAGTGTCATGGGTAGTGGGAAGGAGGTGAATATAAATAATAATGAGAGAACCGTGGAGTGGAAAGGAGTGGAGTGACATCCAGTGTAATGGAGCAGAACACTACACTTCACAATCCAAACAAGCACATTGTCTGTCTCTTCCTTTCTCCTAGAGCTTACAACCCCAAATGACTGCTCAAATGCCATCTGAAGTGGTAGCCCTAGGCTTTGAGTTTAGATTTCTGTATAATTTGTACACAAAGTAAGTATTTTTTAAAAATTCTCACAACACAAAAACATCCTACCCTAGTAGAAGGACTACTCAAAGTAATGTACAAGAATATGCAAATGAGCAGATGTTTCATTTAGGCATTCAAAATTCGACACACTAAAATTTAAAGCCATAAATATTTGAAAAGTACGACACAAATTTAGATGGCAAACAAAATAAACAGATAACTTTATTCCCAATTTCTTTTGCACTCCCCTACTGCCCTTGTGCATAACCAGTTATCTGGTCTCCTGATTTATCATTGTCCCCTATGTTCCAATGATGCCGCTGAAGGCTGACGATGTTGCTTTGTTTGTGTGCAAGTGTGGCAAAAAGACAACTGCACAGCCAGCAGTTCTCTTCATCCAGCATATGCAGGAAGGCAGCTTTGGTTTACGGCTCTTGTAGCAATTTTCACAGCCTGTTACAGTTTATGGCATTAGGCTCTTCGCCTCATATGTTACCTGATATTTTGACTCCAAACAACTGACCTACTTTTCACTGCATGATCTGCTGTTGCTCTTCCTTGGCATTTTATAGCCAGGCTGTCTCATTTGATAGCATACCTCTGTGAATCCTTATCATACCTCCCCCGTGTCTTCAGCAATTCCCTCTGCTTCCATCCCTCAGACAGCTGATCCTTGGGTGCTCTACTGTCAGAACTGAGACAACTGGTGCGGTGAGAAGCAGGGAAAGATCTCCCTGACTCCTTGAATGTCTCTCACAACCTGTCGCAAGACTTAAAATTCTCATTAATTGTTAAAGCACTGGCAATTTTTATTCAAAGTTAAAGTGTTAAAAGTCCCTATAAATGACACGTGGAAAGGGTAGCCAATAATAGTATAACAGTCACTATTTATTTAACATCTACTATGAGCTACCCATGGTATATAATTGTCCTTAAAATCCAAAAACTCCTTCGAGGAGTAATTATTGCCCCCATTTACAGATAATTTACAGATAAGGAAACCGAGACATCCAGAAGGACTAAGTAAATTTTTCCAAGATAATATCTAGCAAGTGACAGGGCGAGATTCAAACCCAGACCGTGTGACCCTAAAGTCCAAAGTTGCCACACTATATGCTGATAATACAGCCAACTGGGCTTGGTCAGTCATTCACACCTAGCACAGGAACCGAGGTGCTGGATAAATGTTTGATGAATCCATGAATGAGCACCTTGCTGTGAATTACTTTAACCGATTGGCTTCCAGTTCCTGGCAAGTATTCTGAACAAGTGAGACCCTGGACAAGTTAGGTGCAATAGGAGAAAGGAAAGGTGCAGTCTGGCACAAAGGGCCCAGCACCAGCAGGACTGGATAAGACACCATCCAGAGAAGCCAGGGGAAAATCACAAAATTACTGTAATGTTAGGATGGCAGTGAGGAAAATAGAAAGAAACAACCCAGCAAAGATAAAGAAGTACCAAAAACAATACTGGCCTCACATTTTGGCTCACAGACGATTCTGCTGCTATAGTCCTTTCTCTCTTCCTTTTGTCATCTCGTGTTCAGCACTGTGCAACTAGGGAAGTCAGGGAAGTGAGATTAGAACTTGGAGCTTTTCCCATTGGGAAATACAGCCTCCCATAAGCACAGACTTTAAATTCTTAAAAGTGCCATTTACCTCACTTTGAGCTATATTTTTCTCAAGATCATTACCCATTACCTGAAATATATTTCTATTCTAGACCTGAGCTGTAGAACAGAAGGATCTGTATCCTCTTGAAAACTTATTCCAGCTCCATTATAAACATCTAGGTATAGTATATACTTGAGAATGCACTGGGAGATCTCTCCCCTCTGTTGCACTTCACTGTTAATGAGCCAGAATAGTCACAGGGTAAAAAACAGGAACTGACAATGATTGTGGGAGGAAAGAAGGGAGGGGAAAATAAAGGAATAAAGAGACAGGGGGAAGTAGAATGGAAAAACAATCTTTAAAAACAAACAGAATAAAAGTGAAAGTGTATTGGAGGTTATCATGTCTAGAGCCAGGGAAAGTGCACTGTGGTTTACCTGAACTTATGTTGTTGTTTTGTGAAAGATCATTCAGGAAGAAGTAATGGTCGATCAGTAAGGGCCTTGAAATGAGCTTCTTTGAGAGGAAGTGTAATGAACCCTGATAAGAGAAATGGATGGATAAGACCCATGTGACTGGCCACAACAAAGGGCTAGAGTGTGAAGAAATAAGCTGCGATTTTACCTGAGAGAAAGGGGGAGGAAAAAGTTCAGGATGTGAGAGATGAGAAGGAAAACCAGTTGAGAAAGCCTGAATAAAACGCAGCACCCAGCATTGTTAGAAGTCTGGTAAGAGTATTACTATGAGGGTAAATGGGATGGACTCACTGAGCTAGGGAGTCAGGAGGCTCCAAGAACAGTTCTCTAGTGAGGCCAAATAGAATTGGACCTGAGAACCAGAGTAGCAGACTCCCTTCTCCTTACTGAGAAAACCCAGCATTGCCCCAGGATCAAAGTCAATTGGTTTGGTAAGAGTGATCAGAATTGCCAAGTGCAAAGGCTAGTGATAAACTGGGGGCTAGAAATGAGAAGTGCATGGAAAAGTCTGGTTAACTTGTGAAACCTTGCCAACCCAATAATTGAACAGCACAAAAGTAAGAATTTGCCATTTCTCTCACTGGCATATCCATATATCCTTCACTTTCCTCTTACTGTAGTTAGCCCAAGGTGCACATTACTTGTATTTAAATGTGCTGCACCGCAGTGAGTAAAGAGAAGGACAAGGTGGTACAAGTCCCCATGCTCCTGAGGGAGGATTCCTTAGACCCATTCCACTCAATTGATATCTGTTCACAGTACTATTTGGCAAAAGTAGTCAACAAGTAGACTTCTAAATATACATAGATATTATATATTTTTAAGATGGTGAAGACTTTTCGAATTCCTATGTAACACTGGGTTGTGTCAATATTTAGAAAAATGTTAAAATTCAAAACATGTCTTAAAATATTTCAATTACTATAGAAGTCTCATTAAAGTTTAATTTTTTTAAAGAATAGAGAAATATTTACATATTTTGGAAGATCTATAGTTTTTAAAATCTGATAAAAATGCATATCTATCTGCTTTTGTACAATATTTTTAGGTGTAGGCTGATTTGATTCTCATATTTAGCAAAGTTATAAAAAAAAATTCGCCACTGTCTATTTTGTTACATGCAGGAAATACAGAATATCAACTAGTTTAATTTTACGTATATAAAACTATGTATCCCTTGCTGTCTAAATTATCAGGAATTGCTCTCCAAAATCCAGAAACCAAACAGATTTGGATAATATATCTCTCATTTTACAAATCTGCTATCCAAGTTCTCTACAAACTAAAGAACTGTATAGTGAGGAATATACATAACACTTTTGGTAAAGTAAAATATCTCATTTATGATATATATTTGGCTGCTAATAACAGAGACTGGAAATAATAGTGGCCTCAATAGGATGGAAGTTATTTTTCTTAAATATAAAGAAAGTGTGGAGATCGGTGTGCCAGGTCTGAGATGGGAGAGCCACAGTCAAAGGGGCCCAGGTTGGTCTTCCTTTCCACTTACCTGATTTGTGGCTTTTATCATCAAAGTTGTCTCAGGTCCAAGATAGCAACTGAAACTCCAATCTTCACATCTTCATTTTAGTAGAAAACAGGAGGAAGCGGGAAATAAAAAAGAGTCCTCACCAGCTACTCAGTCTTGTTTTATGGAGCCTTTCAAGAAGACTCACCCAACAACTTTTCCATCTTGTTGGCCAGAACTTAATCACATGGCCACACCTAGATGCAAGGGAGGTCGAAATGCAAACATTTGTCTGGGCACCTTGCCACACCAAATAAAATTTGAGTTTTCTTGGTGAGGAATAAGAATATTGTATAGTACCTGTCAGTTTTACCACAAGCTATTATTAAAGCATTAAAATATACATTAACCAATTACAATTATTTTAATGAGTTTTGAACAGTACCTTTTGTGGGGTTTATTGTACTATTGTTCCCATTATTAACATATCAAATGCAAGAGTTAACTTTCTATTGATACATCCCTAAATAAAGGTCACCATACTAATCTAGCCTATCCCTAAAAAACAGAATAGATACATTGAAGGTTCGGTCTAAAGTCTTTATTATGGAGCAGTACTTAGTAAAAGGTTAATCCAATTTGGATCCCAACCTTGAGACTACAGTTTTCAGGCATCTTCAAAGGGTAGTTTAGAATAGAGGTGAATGGGGCTTTAATGCTCCCCAAATCTCGATCAACTCCAGTCCATCCCCGATTATTTGATATAAATGGTTTTCTCAAATTTCTCTCCCTCTCTCCCTTTCTCTCTCACACATGCACACATGTGCACTCACGAAACCTCCTGCAATATAGGCTCAGTTTCACAGTCCCCCTTGCACTGATTTTGAACCAGATTGCAGATTCCAGCCCTAAATTTCTCTAACATGGAAACACTGGAGTTGCCTCTGTTGTGACTAAAAAAATACTTAAAGGACATAGAAGATTATCCCCTATTGTGGACTCAGTATTAGAGGGGATTTTCTGTGCACGCTAATTAAACGTTAGAGGAATATTTTTTAGGTATTAATTGATATCTCTAGAAAAGACAGAGAAATGGGGAAAGAGAGAGAACACTATATTTTCAAAGTGGTTTGCAAATATTCCCATTAGTCATTTTAACCATCCTACCCACTTGAAAGACATTAGAGATTATGAGAATGAATTTCATGATGCTGTTGCTAAGGCACTTCTCTAAAGCAGGGTGAAAATTCTGCTATAAATAATACATTAAAAAGCTGTTTGCTTTGTACTTTCCTGCACGTTAATTCTAATATGCATCCTTATCATTATCAACAACTCTTTTGAACCAGTGTTCTCTGTTTCTTTCATTAGAAAGTATGTATCACTTGTTAAGATTGCTTCAGCCCAGATTTCACTCAGGGGAGAGTAATAAAGAGAGATTATTTGCTTGAACTGATCTTTAATCTGAACTCATTGTTCTGTGTTCTCCATGACTCATTCAAGCACCACAGAGCCTGACAGGAATGAAAGAATCTTCTGTAATATATTCTATTGTGTGAAACGTTTTTAGCAATTTTGCCAGGTGTTTATTACAGATTGTCGAGAGTTACAATTACATGCATATAAAAAGTTATCTAATGCTTCACTCTCATTTTTTATGAGTTATTTTGTTATTTGCTGATCTATAATTCTAAGGAAATGTTAAAGAAGACAGCAGTTAACAGTCATATTTTAAGAAAACAACTAGTATTATGGAAGAGGCAAGGAAAGAGACTTCCCTAGAGCCTCCAGAGGAATGGCAGCTGGACTGATGCCTTGATTTTGGACTGATATCTAGAACTGTGAGAGAATAAATTTCTGTTGTTTTAAGCCACCCACTTTGTGCTAATTTGTTACAGCAGCCATAGAAAACTGATAAAACATTCGAGAATAAATATAGTTGATTTTGCTATTAAAAAGGAAGACACTAGTCACATTCAAGAAAATAGTTTCAATAGAGTGGTGTAGAGAAAACCATATGCAAAGGTTGTAAGGCTGAGGTTTCCGAACTTTCTCAGCTTATGGAGCCTTTTATAGCTCAATAATTTTTTCGTAATGTTCCTATGTCAAAAGAAATACTCACCGGTTCAGTTTATTAAGTAGTCAGTTCCAAACAACCTAATCAGTATTTATGTACTAGCAACTTAGTAGCTGTTTGAAAAAGTAATACATATAAATTCAAGGAAAAATAATATTTGACTTTATTTTAAAATAATCACAATTATATACTAATGGGATTCATGCGCCTGTTACATACTACGTGACTTTTAAACTTTAGAATTAGATTGACATCAGCCACTGTCATTTCCTGTTCCACATTGATTTTTTTGTCCCATAGTTGCTTTTATCACAGCAACCACTGAAAACCTAGCTCTGTCAAGATATGACATTATGGAAAAGAATGTAGAGCGATCTAGTGTTGAAACAGTAAACTGTTTCTACCTCAAGCTAATATTTTGTGTGATGTCAAAAAGACATCAAGTATCTGTTTGCAACATCCCCTAGGCAGTTCAGATGTTCACTATATCTGGGGCACCTCCCACACAGTTTGGGAACCATGGATTTACAGAGTGAGAGGTGAGAAAGTATATAGACAGAAAGTATAGATGATATTTATAAGCTATTTAGTAGTAATTTATGGAAGAAAAACTAGAAGATATGCAGAAGATTAGGAGCATACTCTAAAGATAAGGAGAAAAGCAACAAAAAATAAAAAAGATATGCCGGACTACATTAAAATTATAAACTTCTGTGCACCAAAGGACACCATCAACAGAATGGAAAAAAATCGAAAGAATTGGAGAAATATTTGCAAATCATATATCTGATAGGGGGCCAACATTCAGAATATATAAAGATTCCTACAACTCAACATCAAAAAAAAAAAAAATCAAACAACTCAATTTAAAAATGGGCAAAGGACTTGAATAGATATTTCTCCAAAGATATACAAATGGCCAAAAATATATGAAAAGATACTCAACATCACTAATCATTAGGGAAATGTAAATTAAAACCACAATGAGCTACCACATCACTCCCCTTAGGATGGCTACTATAAACACAAACCAAAAAGTAAACCAGAGAATAACAAGTATGGATGAGGAGGGAGAGAAACCGAAACCCTCCTGCACTGTTGGTAGAAATGTAAAATGGTGTGGCCACTATGGAAAAGAGTATGGTCTTTCCTCAAAAACATTAAAAAGAAAATTACCATACCACCTAGCAATTCCACTTCTGGATATATGCCCCCAAAGAATTGAAAACAGGGACTCGAACAAATTATTTGTATACCCACGTTCATAGCGGTATTATTCATAATAACCACAAGGTGAAAGTGAAGGTGTTCATTGATAAATGAACAGATAAACAAAATGTGGTATATACATACAATGGAATATTATTGAGCCTTAAGAAGAAAGGAAATTCTGACACATGCTACAAAATGGGTGAACTTTGAGGAAATTATGCTAGGTGAAACAAAACAGTCACAAAAGACAAATAGTGTATGATTCCACTTATATGAGGTACTGAGAGTAGTCAGAGTCACAGAGCCAGACAGTAGAAAGAATGTTGTTTGCCAGGGGATTTGGGTTGGGTGTAAGTAAGTGTAAGCTATTTAATAGATATAGAGTTCTAATTTTGCAAGATGAAAAGAGTTTTGGAGTTTAGTTGCACAAAAAGGTGAATATATTCAACACAACTGAATTGTACACTTAAAAATGGTTAAGATAATAACCATTATCTTTTAAGTTATGTGTATTTTATCACTTTTTAAAAGAAGTTAAGGGAAGTCATATGATTGGTATCAAATTTAAGATGTAAGAAAGAGAATAAAAGGGCAAGATTTCTACTATAATTTGTTCTCTTAAATAGCTAAAATATGTGCATCACTAGCACTCTATATATTCAATAAATCTTTATTCCCAAGTTAATACAATGCCAAACTTTAACTCGATCTGAAGTTAACATCATACATAATAAATCAGTGACATTTAAGTGTATTGTCAATATTAACCATAAATATTTTCTTAAAACATCCTATGAAAGCATCAAGAATCCATTTTTTTATGCATACACAGAATATAGTAAAATAGAGGAAATTATTTAAATCTATGTAGAAATGCTGATGGGCAGTAAAAAAAAAAATCATTTTGGCCATGCTCTTTATAGCTTAGCAAATATTTTCCCCTTCTCAGATTCCCTCTTTTGCTCAGAGGAACTTTTGCCATTTCAAAAACAATGCACCCAAGATCTACGCAGCTTTTAAAAGTCCAATTATTGTACTGGAAGAAAATAAGCACTTTACAGAGGATGCCCGGGTGAGCCCACCCAAACAAACTGAACTTTTCCTTTTGTCAAGACTGAGCATACAGTGGTCCTTTTTAAGCACAAATATGGGAGTTATGTTTTTCTCGTCAGTACTTTTGAGCAATGCCAACTTCCCTAGTCAGCAGGACATGAATCAGTCAAAAAAGTGCAGACGAACTCTACAATTTTCTCTGCTCAACAATGCAATCAAAACTAGAAAATCAAGGTGAACCGTTGTGTCAGAAAGAATTTGGTTAGACTGAAACTCCTCTCTAGATTTCTTAAATCCAAACGTTATAAAACTCAGATTAAATTTTGCTTATTTTGGAATATGAGGATGTTTGAAGAAGACTGTAATTTTGTATATTTGTCAGTTCAAGGCTGGCTCTAGAAACAAAAGTCTCAGCTTTCTACCTAGAAAAATATAATCTAGGAGTGGAAAAAAAGAAGTAAAAAAAAAAACAAAAACAAAAAACCAACTACTGAAATTACTCTTAAAAAGGGAACTACAAGTCCATAAAAGGGAACTATGTGTCCAAAAAACAGAAACAATTTTAAATAATAATCTTCTGTTGCCTTGAAAAATTAAGTAAATCACTTATAATTACTTAAACAATAAACGGGCCAATCTAAAGCAGAGCAGTATTATAGTTTGCAATGGTGGAATTGACCACAGAGGAGTATTCCGGTCAGCTATTCTTGCTCTCAGTGTCTGTCTCTTCTTGGAATGAAGAGAAAGGAAAACTTGGTCTCTAAATGCGCCTAACTGAAAAAAGAAAAGTTAACAGTCGGAGATTAATTTAAAAGCGTGAGAAATTTTTGATGGGAGACTGCCTATCGTATACTCATTTTTTAAAATAGGGCGGGAAGTGACCTTTTACATTAATTGTATAGATCACAGGAAGAGTAAACCAAGAAGTATATTGTGCACATCTTTTTAAAGCTGAAAATGTACGTTTAGTAAAATGGTCATTTCCGTTTTTGAGCATCTTTTTGCTTAACCAGTGAACGGCGGTGTCTGCAGAGGCGCTGGTAGCAATGCCATCCTGTTTCACCACGGTGGAGGGGGAGAAATGGCGACAAGCGCCGAGGGCAGGGACCCGGAGCAGAGAACTGGAGGTGAGGACGGAGGACCCTGGACGTGGACCACCGCCAACCAAATACCGCGCGGGTGGCGAAGGCAGCTCCGGCGCGCGAGGACGCCGTAGGCCTCGCGGGGCGGGGCGACCGCTGGTCGCAGGCTGATGACGCGCCGGAGCCGCCGGAGGAGCCGCCACTTCCTGGAGTCGCCGGCCGGGGCCGCTCGCTGCTGCACTCAGCTTCGGAGCCGGGAGCCCGCGGCCGCCGCCATGTCCCACCAGACCGGCATCCAAGGTAACGGCGCCCGGCGCGGCCCGCGGAAAACGGGCTCCGGGGAGGCCTCGGGCGAGCCGGGCGGGCTGCGGACAGGGCAGGGTCAGAGTCGGGCCAGGAGCGCGGGGAGTCGGTCTCGCGGGGTGGCCGGGCCTCAGCGCCCCTCTGCGCTTTCGTGTCCCGGGCGCTCCTGGCCTGCGTCCCTACCAGACCCGGCCGCCGCCACGTTGCAGACGGACCCGAAATTCGCAGGAGCGAAGGAAGTTTGTTTTTCAGGCGTCCCGCGTGAAGGGGGCGTGCCTTCTACCGCCCCCGACATTACTCCAACTTTCCCCTTTTTATCAGGTAGAGAAGACCTGAAAAGGTAGATACGGCGACTGGGGCTTCTTTTGCTGTCGAGAGACGGGAGAATTTTCCTTTTTATGGTCCAAAGGAGATTGTTGTAGGATGTTGATTATAAAAGGAAAGGTGATGGAATGTTTTTGGTTTCCAGTATAAGGGTGCTTCCCAAACTCTTCCGCATTTTCTTCCAAAATGGGAACGTGAACTATATTCTGAGAAATCCTGAGTATGGGGTGTTTTGATGATAGGTACTCCTCCAGGAAACTGAAAAGTCTGTTCTTTGTGGCTGCTTTTAATCATCCCATGAAGGCAGTTGAATGTGCAGTTATATCTCACGTCCATCATTTCCTTGTTTGAAAATGAGCAGTCTGGAAACGCTCACCTCATCACAAATAATATATCCCGAGGTTGCTCGCGATTACTTAAGGAGTTCTAATATAAACGCAAGCTCTTCCTGTTTATAGGCAGCGAATCTTTTCCCTAGATGAACACTTCATTGTGTTTTGTTCTTTAATGGTCTTTGACATTACTTTACACTGCCCCTGAACACACAAACAGCAGAATAGTCTCAAATCTAAAAGTGTTTTATTTGTCCCCGTTAGTTTTGACATTTAAATATGTAATTACTGACTTTCATACCCTAGCCTTATTACAACCACTCCTTAAATAGTGGTTCTTACTGTCAATATGCACCCCAAGCACAGAATTGGGACGAAATTGAAGCTTTAATATGAACACAGGTATAAGGTTATTAGATATATATTTGTTCAGTGAGCTTGCTTCAGCTTTTTGAGAAATACAAGCTAGAAAAATGTCACCAGAGATAAAAGCTTGTATGCATTTTATTGCCTTTTTCTTCAATCAGGATAGAATATCTGATATTTACTGTTTTAATGGGAAAATGTAGAAAATGATGGTGTTTTTATCATAAGCCTGAAATTGGGTTGGATAGAATGGAAGCAGGTTTTTATCATTTTCAAACAAGCAATAAAGGTGTTTTCAAAATCGTAATTTGTTAATTATTGGGTTTGAGTAACTTTGATATATTCACTCCCAGTGTTATTTCTGCTATGAAATTAGCTAAAACAGATTAGAATTAGTATAGTTTTTAAATATACTTAATGTTTCTTATGTGTACAGTGACCACTATGTATTACCTTTAAGTTTTATAATTTAAATTACTTATAAAAGGATGTTACATACTCAAGATATTTTCCTTTGTATTATAATTATGTCCTCACTTAAGTAGCAGGAGAGAGTATTAATACGTAAGTATAAAAAATAGGTTTATGTTTCTTTGTCTTTTTCCACAGCAAGTGAAGATGTTAAAGATATCTTTGCAAGAGCAAGAAATGGAAAATACAGACTTTTGAAAATATCTATTGAAAATGGTTAGTTTTAAAATATTGCTTGTCCTTGGATTATTGGATGTTATATTTTTAAACTTTTAAGTTGTTGTCACTGATTTGAACTCTTAATGTGAAGCAAGTTCAAAGCTTGCTTTTATGTTACTTGGATCCTGTACATTTTGGACCTGTCTCATGGGACTCTGCTTAGCTTCTGAATTCTAAAGCTGACTGTGGGGAAAGAGAAAGATGTTTTTTGGTATGACATCTTCCTCTTTTACCTTTTGTCCCAGTGTCTGCACCACAGTTCATTTCTAATGTCAGTACTTGCATCTCTGGAATGGAAATCAGTAAACAGGTGGTTATCAAAAAAAAAAAAAATTATTTATGAATTGTTATTCAGTAAGGTTAATTCTGAAGTAGAAACAAAGGATTTCAAACTCTCCCATTTTCTCTACTTGATTGCAGTCTGTACTGTAGAAATGATTCTTCTTTTGGGAAAAAGTTATTGAGAATGCAACAAAGTATAAATTTATTCTTTCAAAATAATTCTGTAAGCAGGAGAAAATTGGTTGGGTAGGAGAATCTTTTAATTCCATTAGATTTGAATTCGAACAATTAGTATTGTAAGTACTTAATCACAAATGAACATGTTAAAATATTCCATTGGCCTAATTTCTTAAATACCTTGAAATTTTTTTGCTTTGGAAAAATAACTTGTTTTCATAAACCGGAAGTAAATATAATTTGTTTCCATTTTCTACATATATATTAGAAGCACCAGAATAGTTTGAAAAATATGCACTTGTTTTACGTATATTACCACACTCAACAGGAATAAACATAAACTGTAAAGCAGCATGTTTTAGAAATATTGAGCTAAAATTTTAAATGCCATCACTTCCTGACTAATTAAATAAAATGGGCAAGTTTTAACTAGAGTCTCTACAGAAGGAAAATTACACTATTTCCTAAATCATTATTTTCTGACTTTATTTTTGTTTTGAGAAAATTTTTTTTAAATTAGGAAATTACAAAGAATAATATAACATTCTTCCATATCCTCTTAATAATTGCTATTAAATATTAATAGAATTTTATCATCTGACTGTGCCACATGTTATATGTTCGTTCTCTTGATAACACTTAGGCTATTTTCATTTTCTGCTATTATATAGTGTTGCACTGAACACTTTTGTCTATATGAGCGAGAGATTCTCTATGCAGAATACATTCACGGTTTTACTTGATTCTGCAAAATTATGCCTCACAGTGGCTGTACCAAATTACACTTAGGGACAAATTTTTTAATTTGTAGCATTATGACCAAATAGGAGCTAAACCTGATTTTATTTAATATTTCTTAGTGTACAGTTCATGTTAATTTCAGAAATTATCCTTTGAGTGGTAGTATACTTATTTAAACATATTCTGTTGATAACTTATAGCATAAGCATTTTAGAAAATAGAATATAATCAGCTGTTCTTCAACTATCCAACTCAACTATTTATGGTCATTTTTATCTGTTCTTTTGTTTTATATGTAACATTTTATTAACCGTGCTAGTCATAAAATTGTTGTAGCTATTTTTAATACTACTTTATATCATAATTGTTTTTTGTGTTGCAACTTTTTTTCTTTCAACTTTTTTTCTTTCAAATAATTGTAATTAGGAAATAACTATTAATATATTCTTCATTACTCTACTATTTGGTATTTTATACCATTCATGTATCTTTTAAAAATTGTTCTTCGTAGAGAAACTTGTGATTGGATCATGTAGTCAGCCTTCAGATTCCTGGGATAAGGATTATGATTCCTTTGTTTTACCCTTGTTGGAGGACAAACAACCATGCTATATATTATTCAGGTTAGATTCTCAGAATGCCCAGGGGTATGAATGGATATTCATTGCATGGTCTCCAGATCATTCTCATGTAAGTAATTTTTTTCTAACTTGTTTAACATTAAATACCAGGAAAGTTTCTTCTGAAATATTCCCAGGCAGAGAGAAAGTTAATAAACAACTATCATTTACCATAGAAGGGAATGATCATGGAGAAAATCCTTGGTTGGGTAATGTGGAATTAGGAATAATGTGCTTAGATTCAACAGGCTTGCCCTTGTAATCAGTGGAATTATTATTGATTTGAAATTTTAAAATCTGTGGCAATTACAACTATGGACCTCTAAAGCATAAAGCTAACTACTTTGGTCTGAGAGTAATAATTGTATTAATCCTGAGAACTAATTGAACTACATTAAATAGTCTTAATAGCTGCCATTCAAGTGATACACACATCTTTTTTAAAAAAATAAAGTTAGTTAATAGGTTGACTAAATAGAACAAAAGACAAAATTAATATGTGAATACTGCCCAGTATTTAAAGAGTAATTCTTTTGTTTCTTGTAAAAAAAATAATAACTTGTAAAGTTACCTAGATATCAGTCTCAAAAGTCATCTCTTCCTAATTTCATATATCTTATCTGAAAAGAATACTGGATTTGACCTCATAGGATTATGGAATTATTTCTATTAGTTGGCAGTTATCTTTAGTAGATTTCTGTAGATGCTACTAGAGTCTTTAATAGTAGTGTATATTGTAGTTCTTTTCATTTGTGTGTCCTTACAATGATAGATGCCATAGGTTTGCTTTGAATATTTGATTTTTAAACACTTAGTGATATCTAATCTAGATTTGCTTTTAGTAAAATGTTAGTATCGAGAAAATTTCAGTGTTTTCTTCCTCGTTTTAAAATAGTGTTTTAAGTAGTTTTTTATTCTTGAACTCATTTTATACTTTGAAAAATGAGTAATTTTTTTGATATTTAGAATTTTTCTACTTTTTGAAAAATATGACATAAATTGAAGTAAATTGAAACCTAAATAGCCATTGATAGTTTAGATACTGGTGTTATGATGGTTATTTTTAAACATATGCTTTAGCATTATTAGAGTCAGTGGATTTCAGCTTTATTACAGTTTCTTTTTAATGTGTATGAAGACTTTAGTACATTCAGAAAGTGCTTTCTTTTGTAATGATAGTTCGTATCTATAAACTTTTAAGCAAACTTTCACACCTTACTAGGTTCGTCAAAAAATGTTGTATGCAGCAACAAGAGCAACTGTGAAAAAGGAATTTGGAGGTGGCCACATTAAAGATGAATTATTTGGAACAGTAAAGGTATAAAACTTATATATTTATAATTATACGTGATTGAAGAATTTCTAGGTAATGGGTAGTGATGCAAATTCAGATTGATAAATCTGTAAACATTAGAATAAGAAAATATTGTTATATTTCACATATGCAAGTTAACTGAAACATTGTACTTATCCTTTTAAAAATATGTTGGAATTGCTTTTGTTAGACTTCAATTCTGGATATTCCTTAGAGATAACTCTAGTTCAACCCCTCATTTCGTTCAACTTTTTCATTATAATGATGGGAAAATAGGCTCAGAAAAATGAGAGACTACTTGAAAGAGAAATTGATTTTTAGATATTTTGTACATTTATACCCACATCGTGGAAGCAGTAACTGTATTATTTATACCAGAAGATTGAGGCAGGTAAATTGATTTGATAATTAATTGACTAATTAGTATATTTAACTAAATTATGAATTTAAGAATTACTGTTACAAAATTTATGTGTATTAAATATATGTATATATGAAAATACGTGTATTTATACATATACACACAAATTAAAGAAATTGAAATATATATTTTAAAAGGGGTTTTTGTTTAGGTATTTTATTCTGATTCAGAATGTAATATAGTTTGATAGGTAGAAAACTATATTAGATGGGAATATTTTGATTCTTCACTATTAATTGTGAGATGGCCTCGTTTCTCAATTCTGCCCTCAGTCTTCCAAACCACAATATTTTGATGAAAAGTAGACATCTTTGGAATATTTTTTCTTCAAAATAAGAATGATCATTATTTTCTAAGAATAATTGTAGAGAAATTATAAAAAAGTAAGAATTCAGAGTCTGAATACGTTGGTTTTTAAATAATTATAGCGCAGGCTTCCCCAGAAGGTTAAGTGTAATTGTCCTTTAGACTTGAAGCATGACCAGATTTAGCTTGTGGCTGGCACCATCACCACCTCCACATTCATAGAAAAGACTTAGTAATTATTAAATTTAGGAAATGAAGAGTAAATACTCTTAAAATTTTTTGAAACCTATAGAATAGAAGAGGTTTGAATAAGAATAGTAAAATTCCTGACACTATTTATGGTCAATTAAAATACTTCCATTCCTATTAAATTAATAATTTTGTTTTTTTTAAGTGACCTCACTGAGGTTTCACTTCTAGAGAATAATAGTGCATTTCTCTACTTACAGGAAGATGTATCATTACATGGATATAAAAAATATTTGCTGTCACAATCTTCTCCTGCCCCATTGACTGCAGCTGAGGAAGAATTACGACAGATTAAAATTAATGAGGTAAATTATCATTTTGAAACCATGACAAGATTTTAAATGTTTGAAAATACCACATTTTAAAATAATAGATGTAGGGATAACTAGAAAATCAATACATTCATTCTGTTTAGTTTAGAGACAGAACTATGCTCAATGTGTTTCCAGGAAAAGAAAGTTCAAAGTGATTATTAAACTTCACGTCAATTTTATAGTTTTCTTCTGTCTTTATAATGTATGTGACAGAAGAGTAACTGTACTTTGTATATAAATAAATGGAAAAAGTGTGTGTTACTCATTTTAGTGCAAAGTTTGCCTGAAGCAGGTTTGTTTTATTATTTCAAAAAATAGTGACGCCTAAAGAGAATAAGATATAAATGCTATCAGATGTTTAGGATTTTTAGAAGTTCTGTAAATTTCTGTGAAAACTACTTGGATGAGTATGAGCATATATATGGGAAATGATTGAGTGCTTGTTTAGCATATTAGAGTTAATTTTTATTCATATTATAGTTTATCATTTTTGATTGTGTTTATTGCAGCCTCTCTAATTACAAGTTAGAAAAGCTGCTATGTTTGTACTGGGATTTACAGAAAAGAACAAGTAGCAGAAACCACTATTCACTAGTCTGAGTAACAGGAATCAGTCTGGAAAGTGATTGAATATTATTTAATATTAACCTGATAGCAAGGATCTATCTTTATATAATTTTAACTCAAATTATTTGAGTAAGGATTTTTATGTGATTTTTTTTTACAAGTTTGATAGTTTGTTTTATTCCTTGCAATCAGAACCCAGAGGATCGTATTGGGGTATGCATTTGCATATGTTCTATGATGTTTTCATTATCCAATATCATTTATGCTGTAGAACCTCCATTTTTTTTTTACAGTAAAATTTCTTTTTGATTTTCTGTTGCAACACTGAAAATGAGACCCTATACTAGCTATCATTTATTGAATATAAAAGTCTTAAACATATGCATTGAAAGCTTTCTTAAAGTGCTATCTTCTTCCAATACATGAAATATCCATGTTCTTGATAATGAAAGCTCTAAGTCTGGAACTTCTGCAGTTGTATAATTTGTTAAGTTGTGTTGTGTCTTCGTTATACTGTTTGTACCCCTTTCAATTCAGTGCATGGTGTTTGTGTTACATTTTATGTTTAACAGAACAAAGTTAAGTTCTGTATATATTGTATCTATATTACACTCTTCATAAATTTTATCAAGTATAATTTTGTAATTAAAAGTGTAATCTGAAGACACTTCAAAGAACTTATGTAGTTCACTGCAATTGCACCAACATAAACAAAAAATCCCTAAAACCCCACTAACACTCAAACGTTCACTCCCAACATTTTCATAAAGATGTGTCATGCACTCTGCATGTTGACCAAGTGCTAGCAGAACATTAACAAATGTGAAAAATTGTTTGCTTTTTAAGTTCATAGTGTTTAAAGTGTTCATTTTAATTACATTAAAATGGGCAAAGATGGAATGACACTTTGTAAAGGAGATTGGGTTTTGTTATCTTTGCCATATGACACTACTAAATGATAAAACTTCATCAGTATATTAAATCTGTCATACTTAGGTACAAACTGACGTGAGTGTGGACACTAAGCATCAAACACTACAAGGAGTAGCGTTTCCTATTTCTCGAGAAGCTTTTCAGGCTTTGGAAAAATTGAATAACAAACAGCTCAACTATGTGCAATTGGTAAGAGACATGATGATTATTATGAAATGGCTGCTTTTTTGATAACTTGTGGCTTATAGAAGATCTATTTTTAATAGATTTTCAACTTTTAAAATTTGCTTCTTGAGTATTTTTTGTTCTTATTTTTAAAACACAATGTATTATGTTCATTATAAAAAAGTCAAACCTGTATAAGTTTCCTGTCTCCTAGTATTTTAATTATAAATTAAAATTTTTTTTAATCTGTTTTAATGAGTGTATTTTGTTTCTTATTGACAGGAAATAGACATAAAGAATGAAATTATAATTTTGGCCAGTACAGCAAATACAGAACTAAAGGATTTGCCAAAGAGGATTCCCAAGGATTCAGCACGTTACCATTTCTTTCTGTATAAACATTCGCATGAAGGAGACTATTTGGAGTCTATAGGTATATGACATGTTTATAACATGTTACTTTCAGTTTGCTTATTGATACTTCAGCACTGTATTCTTATTTTTGCCCAAAAGGTTTAGTTGTAGTTTATGAGGTTTAGAATTTGCTTTAATTGATATGCTGCTAATTGTATTTATTATTTTTTTTTAATTTTCAGTTTTTATTTATTCAATGCCTGGATACACATGCAGTATAAGAGAACGGATGCTGTATTCTAGCTGCAAGAGCCCTCTGCTAGAAATTGTAGAAAGACAACTACAAATGGATGTTATTAGAAAGGTAATTTTGTACCTATTTATTTATCTAAATTATTTTATCTCATTTATATTAATGTATCAGTGAGATACTTACCTACTTATTTAAAATTTTTCAGTTTTTGCTAGATTTTTATTGTCTTTTCCATCTAGTTCATGATGTATTGTGATTTATAAAGGAAAGTGTTTGTTTTTTTTTCTTGATATAAATCCTTAGGCTCTCTTCCCCTCTGCCTGGGATGACCTTTCATGACCTCAGTCTCTCCATAGACCTGTACTCTATAGACCTGTGGCTATTTAAATTTAAATATAAATTAAAATTTAAAATTGTTTCTTAATTACACTAGCCACATTTCAAGTGCTCATAAGCCACATGTGGCTAATGGCTACTATATTTGACAGTGCAGGATTTAGAGAACATTTCCATGTTATAGAAAGTTCTGTTGCACAGTGCTGCTAGAGCTACACATTTGTGATTATCTCAAGACTCGTTATTAATAAGGAATTATAGTCTTCATTTATCACTGAATTATAGGATGGTTGAGAATATTTCTGGTTGTTGAGAAAGGAGGAAATGCACATGAACATTTGCAATTTGGGAGCTAAGCTACCAGTTTTTTTAAATTTAGTTAAATGCAGGTGAGACACAGGTAAATATATGATTTATTCTTAAGCCCTTCAACCCCTAAAACACAGGTCCTTACAAACTCCCAGTGTTTTAGGTATAGAACCCTTCACACTTTTTTTAAGTTCTTAAGAATCACTTCCTATAGGAGGAGCTGGCCGACTTTTTCTACAAGAGAACCACAGAGTAAACATTTTAGGCTTTGCCAGTCCAAATATTATCTGTCACATGCTCTCCTTTGTTTTATTATTTTGTCTTATTTTTACAACGCTTTAAAAATATAAACCGCACTCAACTTGGGCTAGATTTGGCCTGCAGGCCAAAGTTTGCCAACCCTATTTTAGAAGGATTTTAAGTGACCCAGGTAATGAGGAGGCCATGAGTAGTGTTTCTTGAATATAGTGTATCAACGCAGAAAAACTAGAGAATATAGTGGTGGCACCTACTTTTAAACATTAGTTAAAAAAGAGGGAACCAAAAAGAAATTATTAAAGCTGATTATATATTCAAGTAATTCATTTAGCCCTGTTACAGCCCTCAAAAAGATGAAAGTAAAACTGTTTACATATGGTCTTTGATTGTCTCTTGCTGAGATGGGTATTATGTATTTGTGAGCATTCACACTTGAAAATTGGCTCATTGCTTTTATTAGGTTTTGAATGTTATACTTTTTCATATTGCATTACACTTTACTAATTTCACCTCTTACAGATCGAGATAGACAATGGGGATGAGTTGACTGCAGACTTCCTTTATGAAGAAGTACACCCCAAGCAGCATGCACATAAGCAGAGTTTTGCAAAACCAAAAGGTCCTGCTGGAAAAAGAGGAATTCGAAGACTAATTAGGGGTCCAGCTGAAACTGAAGCCACTACTGATTAATATATTAACTATTATAATACTAGTTTTTTAAAAGTCCAGCTTTTAGTACAGGAGAACTGAAATCATTCCATGTTGATAAATAGTATGGAAAAAATTGTACTTTTTGAAAAATAGCACTTTTCACTTTGGTGTGTTTTTAAAATTAATATTATGGAAGTCTCATGATTTCAATTTTTGAGTTAAAGCTAGAAAAGGATTCAACATAGTGATGTTTAATTTTGTCACTTTTCATAGAGTGATGATTGCACACTTTCACATAATTCTTAAAGTTTTATACAGTCAGGCCAATTCCAGGAAGTCTAATGTCTAAAAGTAAAATATACTTCTTATTATTCTTTAGTGAGCCATCAAATTTTTTTCTTTAAGGGAGAGAGGAAGACCTTGAAATAATCATACTACTTAATATGTTAAGGACCAAGTTAGATTATTTTTTAAGCTGAAATTTAGTGTGCCTAAGAAGCAGTGGAAAGTTGCTTACACTGAGGAGCACTGCTAACTCTCAGATTGTGGGATCTTGTCTACAACTTTTAAAGACAGTGCTTTATGGCAGCAGTCTTCCATTTGACTTTTTGGTTTTTTAAATGGCATTAAAATTTCAGAGGATCAGCTCATTCTGAAACCTTAAGGGTACAAGATACTTTCTGTCCTGCAGGATTTCTGATGACATTGAAAGACACATTTAAACAGCCTTAGTCAATTCTCTTTCTAGTGTTTTAAAAAATTTCTATTTCAAAAGTTATTCCATTATAAGTAGTGAGGCCAAATATTTATGTTCAGTTGTATATTAATATTCAAAAGCAAACAAAACTAAAATTTTAAACATTGGCTTCTCTACAAAACCACATATTTATAGGCAGACTGTGTTCTTTATCTCTTTTGAACAAATAGATTTAACAAAATTGTTTTAAAGTCTTAGTACTTATCAGCCTAACACAGATAAACACTTAAGAATCTTGTTTCAATTTATATCTTACTTCAAAACACATTTAACTTGTTTTCTAAAACTTTGCATTTTCAGCTACAGCCGACAGATTTTGAGCCTCACTTTTCTTTGATACTTGAAATAGAGAGAGCTAGAACACTTCATGTTTAATCTGTTAATCCTGCTGCAAGAGCCAGAACTGGGAGGTGTTTTCTAAATGAACTTTGGGGATCTTGGATTTAGAATTTTTTGATCTAAACTTTATGCTGCATAAAACAAATAATCAGAAATGTACATTTCATAGTATAAAATATGAAACATTCATTTTTACACCTTATTATCTAAGGTAATATATGCACCTTTCAGAAATTCAATGTGTGTTTAAGCAGAGCATATTTGAATAATTATGGGTTGACAGATTTTTTTTCCTAGAATTAAGAGTATTTGTGTGGGGTTTTGTTTGTTTACAAATAATCAGACTATAATATTTAAAAATGCAAAATAATCAACAGTGATGTTGCACTTGTTTACTAAAGATATACTTTAAGTTGGTGCACACGTAGACATGCATACACACAAATTACTGCATTGAGAATCTGGGAGTTGTGTTGCAGACCATAGCTGAAGCTGTTTGTTATTTTTAGTCAGGAAGAATGTTAACCTGTCATGAAGGTATAAAATAATTTTATAGTGAATGTTTTTCTGTACTATCTATGTGCAATTATACTCTAAATTCGACTACACTACATGAAAATGGACATTCCAGAATATAGATGTGATTATAGTCTTTAATTATTATTAAACCAATGATTGTTGAAAATCAGTGATGCATTTGTTATAGAGTATAACTCATCGTTTACAATATGTTTTAGGTAGCATCATCATAACAATAGAAGGTGAATAAAGTATTCTCAAATTTATATAGCAGTGAAGAATTACATGCCTTCTGTGGACATTTTATAAGTGCATTTTATATTGCAATAAAATTTTTTTCTCTTTAAATTGTACTAAGTTGGCATTCTAGTATATCCTTTTCTTTAAATGTTTGGGTAATTCTGCATAAGGCAGTACCTGTTGATAGCTTTGAAATCCAGTTTACCTATTCATTTGTTAATTAACTTGTCTAAACCAAAAAGGAATTTAAATAGTTTGATACCTAAGCACGTGTCAATAGAGTGCTTAGTATAGATTAGAACTTTCCAGCTGCTGCAACAATAATGAAAATGCCATAAGTTATACATTCCCTACTGTGACAGAAGCACCCCAGTATAATAGGGTGACCAAAATACTTGATACTAAGCTCTTACGAGACTAGGTACTCATTCATCCCAAGTATTGCATGCACTCTGGTTTGCGATTCAGTATCATATTGATCTTTTTATTAGAACTTTTGCAAAACGGATGTCTTTGGTAGCAGTTTTACAAAAGAGAATTGTCCTTAAAAGGGCTGATATTAAAATTATTTAAAAGTTCTCTAAGCCATTTCTACTCAGAACTAAAATATTGTGGCTGAGGCACATATTGTAGTTCGGTATATTTTTTTCACATATTTTCTTTGTGTATACTGTACAGTGATACATTATAAAAAACTGATTTGGGAGCTTTATATTCAGAGATTTTGATATATTAGGTCAGCCAGGAATCATATAGTTCCACAAAGAATTCATGTGTAGCCATGATGGTACAGTTTTCCTTTAATTATAAAAATTGAGGGTTTTTTCCCTCATAACACACTTCATGAGTATTACTGTGTACTGGTGTACAGTGGTTATGACTATTGGTGACATACAGAATAAATCTAGGCCTTACTGTTGCTCACTCGCTTCTGCATAGCTCTCTCCCTTCTGCATAGCTCTCTCCCTTGATCAGTCTGCTCTGACTTAGTTGTTAGCTGTACTTCTGAAGGACCAAATACAGTGCTGCCTGAGAAACTGTCCCCACACTGGATCACTATTCCAATACCGACATTTTTCTCACTCAAAGCAGGTCTCTGCTCAAACGTCATCTTAGATCTTTCCTGACCTAATCCGTTTGGACTCCCTGTCCCTCTCTTACCTTAATCCCACTTTATTTTGCCACATAGCATTAGGAATTGTATACCTCTGCACATATTGTTTGTCCCCTCCACTAAAAGATAAGCTGAATAGGGGAGAAGGGACTTGATTTTATTCACTTCTGCATCCTCAGCATCTAGAACAGTGTGTAGGACGTATTGGATGCTTTATTTGTTGAATGAATCAAAGAATGAGAAATTTTACTTTTCCTTGAACAGTGGAGAAAGGAGCACCTTCTAGCAGTGATAGGTGCAGCAGAGAAGCTTTGGCCTCTGTCACTGTATTTCTGGCCAAGGCAAATATTAGCACTGACAGAGCCTCTTGCCCTCTGAAGACCATGGTGTCTACCACATAAGACTCCAGTGGGGATCTTCATTCAGTTGACTGCTCTGGAAAGACCAAGACCAGCCTTTACTCAACTTCCAATGCTGATCCACCACCATCTGCACTTTCTGGGATTTAGCCGGGCTGTAGTTTCTTACAGAACTCTGGATACTTAATGGGAAGAGGCAAGCCATAAATAGGGTTAAATTAATTGCTTAGTTTCCTATTACCAAGCTGGGTAAGACAACGTGAGTCATATCTTCATGTGTGCATGTATGTGTGATGTTGCCACTTACTGGCTAAATGAATTTAATGTATTGCTACCATATTATTGCATAACAAACTACCCCAAGATGTAGTGGTTTAAAACAACGGCAATCATTTTTCACAAATCTACAATTGGCTGGTCTAGGATGACCGCATCTGAAATGACTTGTCTCTGTTCTGCATGGTCTCTCAGCAGCAGCATGTTAACCTGGACTTGTTTTCATAGCAGTAACAGCATTCCTAGAGAGAGAGAGAATAGTGCACAAGGGCTCTGGAGGCCCAGGCTTGGAATTGAAACATCACTTTTGCTGCATTCTATCGATCAAAGCAAGTTACAAGGCCAACCTGGACCTAAAAGTTGGGAAATAGACTTTACCTCTTGGTGAGAATTACAAAACCATATGACAAAGGGTATGGATGTAGGGAAGAGTGGAAAATTGAAATCTAACACAATGGATGTGAGGAAGAAGATACTTAACCATTTGGGTATCAATTTCCTGAATAAGGAAAAGAATACGACCTACCTTTAGAGTTATTTAATGAGATTGTGCTCTTAACCCATTTCCTGTTTAGAAAAAAAAAAAAATTCAGCTCGCTGCCAGCATAAATTTTACATAAACATGCTCTTTGAGGCTGAAACAAATCTGACTGGTTTTCAATGCGAAAATAAAATATAAAAACTGTTCTTGACGTTATTTCTAAACAGAATTTGTATCCAATCTTAATGTAACAGAATCAGATTCATCAAATGAATCTTCGGCTAACAGAACGATGTTAACATCATGCACAGGAATGCTAGGATTTGACATTTTCAGCAATCGAGAATTATTATATTTTGTAAATGGAAAAACCACTACTAAAAACAGAATGCTAGAAGTAGAATGATGTCATTTGTTTCCAAAGACTATCGCATTGATATAATACAGTGATTTGAAAATAATAAGATATTTTGTGGCAAAATTTGGGGGGTAAGGTTAGGACTGTAATCCCTGAGTTATCTTGGGGTAAACGCTGCAGCTGCAAGCGCCCCCCGTGAGTATTCTCAGGGCAAATGGAAAATGGGTTAAACAATGCTTGGCACAACACTTAGCTCTCAACAGATGACAGAAAAGATATTAGGATTAATATGATGTCATTGACAAAGTGTAGTGGTAAAGGTTACAGACTGATGTTAGATGCCTAAATTAAAATCCCAGCTCTGCAATTTATTAGCTGCATAATCTTGGGAAGTTACTTCACCTCAATTTCCTCATCTATAAAATATGATAATAATATCAAATTCAGGATTGTTATGAGGATTAAATAAGAATATAGGGAAAGCACTTTGAACAGTGCTCATAGTTTAATAAAAATAGTGCAATATATAACTTTTAAACCATTACAAGTTTACAAATTAACATACATAACATTATTATTATTAATTATTGTTGGGATACAATAGGAACACAGAGAAGAGGCACATATTTCTACCTAAGGAATCAGAAAATACTTCATGGAATGGATACTTGCACTGAATCTTAAAGAACTGATAGGAATTTTCCAGGTGGACAAGGCAGGTAAGAGTATTCCAATCAGAAGAATAGAAAGGATGGATAGTATGCACAGATACACTAACAGTCATGTCATTTTTAAGCAATTCCAAGAAGTGCACTTTGGGAGAAAAGCGCATTTCAGGCTGGTTGGCTGAAGATTAAACTAGAAAAATCTAGTTATCGATGTATGGATAATATTTAAAACTCCATAATTAGACAAGATAGCTATGTCTAGAAAGAAGAGTATCCAGGTTATAATCATCAATATTAATAGAGTAGGAGGGGGCAGAGAAGCACTCAAAAGAAACCAAGGAACAATCAAAGAGAGGTAGGAGGAAAACCAGGAAGGCAAGAGAAAAGAAATCTTTAAGAAAGAGGGAATGGAATTCCATCCAATTTGAAAATGAAATCAAGTGACTTCTACTTTTACACCACAAAATTCAGATCAAACCTTCCCCTGAGGAAAACAAGGGGAAATGCTGCTTGAAGCATCAGAGTGCAGATAAGGTAGTAAAGGACTATAAGACCAAGATTTGGGAGAAGACAGAAATCCAAAGAGATGAACCCAACATCTGTGGG
This sequence comes from Pteropus alecto, assembly GCF_000325575.1. Taxonomy (NCBI): domain Eukaryota; kingdom Metazoa; phylum Chordata; class Mammalia; order Chiroptera; family Pteropodidae; genus Pteropus; species Pteropus alecto. The sequence continues at coordinate 4,930,498 of NW_006439717.1, forward strand.
CTACTATTTCCCTGAGGCCTTTTGTCGGTTTTGGAAGAAGCTATGAACAAACATGTATATGTGTTTAGGTTTCTGTTTTTAAATCTTTTGAATATACTCATAAAATTGCTGTGTAATATTTTAATTCAATGTTTAACTTTTTGAGGAACTACCAAACCGTTTTCCTTAGTGGCAGCACCATTTATGTTTTCATCAGCAAGGTACAAGGGTTCCAATTTCTCCACATCCTCACCAACATCTATTATTTTGCATTTCTTTATATATTATTATAGCATCCTAGTAGGCGTGAAATGATATATTATTATGGTTTGGATTTGCATTATTTTAATAACTAATGTTGAGAATCTTTTCATGTGCTTATTTATATATCTTCTTTGAAGAAATTTCTATTCAGATCCATTGTCTTTTTAAATTGAGTTATTTGTATTTTTATTATTGAGTTGTAAGAATGCTTTATACATTCAAGATAGTAGGTTCTTATCACATATATGATCTTCAAATATCTCATTCCATGGATCGTCTTTTCATTTTTTTGATAATGTACTTTGACATACAAAATTTTTCATTTTAATGAAGTCCAATTTTTCCTTTCTTTTTTTCTGCTTTGCTTTTGTTATCATATCTAAAAAACCGTTGCCTAATCCAAGCTAATAAATATTTACACCTATGTTTTCTTCTAAGATTTTTATAATTTAGGTCTTACCTTTAGGTATTCCATCCATTCTGAGTTAATTTTTATACACAACATGAGGTAAGGGTCCAACTTCATTCTCTTATGTGTAGATATCCAGTCATCCCAGCACCATTTATTGAAAAAAAAAAAACTATTCTTTACCCCATTGAATGGTCTTGGAATATCAACTGACATATATGTGAGAGTTTATTTCTGGACTCTCAGTTTTATATTATTGATCTATATGTCTATCCTTTATGCCAGCAGCAGAATGTCTTGATTATTGTAGTTTCATAATTGGGGAGTGTTCCTTTTTAAATATAATTTTAGCTATCTGTGCCTATTCTATAAGATGTTAACTGTGATTTTTTTTGGTAGATGTCCTTTATCAGGTTGAAGTTACCTTCCATTCTTAATTTGTGAATGATTTCATCATGAAAGTGTCAAATTTTGCCAAATGCTTTCTCTGCATCTATTGATACGATCATGTGGATTTTGACTTTTATTCTATTAAAATGGTGTATTATAGTCACTGATTTTGTATGTTGAACCAACTTTGCATTCCTGGAATAAATTCTAGTTGGTTCTGGTGTGTAATCCCTTTTATATGTGGCTGGTTTTAGTTTGCTACATTTTGAGGGAGAATTTTTGTGTCTACATTGGGCACAACTTTGCTGCCTAAGTTCTGTTGTTTTTCATTCAACTCAAAGTATTTTATAATTTCTTTACTCATTCCCTATTTAGGAGTGCAGTTAAATTTACACATATTAGTAAATTCCCCCAATTTCTTTTTGTTATTTTTAATTTCTTTCTCCTGTGGTTGGGGTACATGCTTTGTATGATTTTAATCCTTTGAAATGTATTGAAGCTTGTCCTATTCCCTGGAATCTGTAAATGTTGCCTTATTTGGTAAATGGGTCTTTGCAAATATGACTAAATTAAAGATTTTGAGATGAGGACGTGATCCTGGATGTAATTAAGAAGAAGGCAGGATTTACATCTGCCATTTTGCTATTTATTTTCTATATGTATTATGTTAATTTGTTCCTCATTTCCTCCATTACTGCCTTCTTTTGTGTTAAATAGATATATTCTTGTGTAATATTTTAATTTCTTATCATTTCTTTTACCATATTTTTTGTTATTTTCCTAGTGGTGCACTGGGAATTACAATTAACATCTTAATTTATAACAGTCTAGTTTGCAGTAATATCAACTTGATTTCAATAGTATAAAGAAACTTTTCTATATAGATCTGTGCCCTGCTCCCTTCTTTGTGCCACTGTTGTCAAATTACAGGTTGAGATACACCTTCCACACCCACACAGGCAGTTTAGACTCAGCCTTAGTTTTAACTTCTTCCTTGTACAGAGCCTGAAAGTCAGCTAGAAGCGAAAATTTAGGGCCATATCGGGTCCTTTTTTTGGCCTTACAGACGTACGTGGCTTTCTAGGTTCCCAGGAACATGCTGGAGATTTTCAAAGCCATAACTGACATCTTGTTTCTCAGCTTTTCATTTTAAGCTTTTTGGTTAGCCTACTGTTTGTCCCAACTGTTATTCATCACCTCAAGCAGCTGAGATTAAAATATTTGCCAGTAAATGTTTTTGACAAATGACTCCACAGAGAGGCTGTTAGCACTAGGTGAGCTTTAGTCAGGTCAAATAAAGATAAGCCTTTGATTGGAGTCTTCTAGGGAACCACCAGACAGGTCAAATAATTATATTTCTTTCAAAATAAGGCTTTGAAAAGGCTCCAGCTCTGTTCTGCACCCTCCACTACCGAGAATGTAGGCTGTTATTTTCAAAGACAATTGCAGGGAGCAAGGAATGAGACTGAGGTAAGTTAATATGCCACAAAGTTTGTAGGTCTTACTGAGATTCAACTGTTTTTCTTGAATGTTCTCTGGGTTGCTGCAATACTCTGGTTAGTTTCCAGTTCTGAAAAAGTAAATTCTTACATTATTTTCTTGCCAGCTTTTAAATTTTTTTTCATGAAGAGGTGAATTTTCAGAGTTTTTATGCCATTTTCCAGGCCTGAAAATATAAGGGCAGATGTTATTATTCATCTTTCTTAGCCAAAAAAGAATCTTGATATGGCAGGGCTTCCCAACATATTTACCAGAGTAAGCTATATAGCATGTTCCCTCCACTAACCTGTAAATTGATTTAAGAGTATTTCACCAAAGGATGCTACTAATGGAAGTGATACTGAGTATTTTAAAAAACAGTTACTTGTCAGCATTTCAACATTTTTAAGGCCACTCACTAAATTATGATAGTCAAATTCTGTTATTACTATAAAGAATGCCAGTCTTCCTTTAAACTATGATGGGGGATATGCATCTTTTTATAATAAAAGTTCTTTCATTATTTAGACATTTTATAAAGAGAAGGAGGGGTTAAGGTGTATGTAGTCTCTGTTTAACTTTTTAATTCCTCCCCAGCTTTATTGAGATATAATTGACACATAACATTGTGTAAGTTTAAGGTATACGATGTGTTGATTTGATATACTTACATATTGTAAAATGATTACCACCATAGCATTAGCTATTTTTTAATTCTTGAAAGGGGTAGAGACACCATTTGGCTATTAGAATGGCTGTAGTAGGAAAAAGGGTCACTCATAGTCTAGGGCTTGGATTCCAGCATTGTAGGACAGCCTGAGATGATCAGTCGCTGAAGATTTAATTCACACTACCCAAACTTTCCAAAGACTTAGGTATAAGCCAGACTGTGATTTTACTAATCATAAAAAAGACACTTTGCAATAGAAATTGATATATCATTTGTAATAGTGTTTGTCGCTGTGTATTACCGTCTAAAAGGCAAATCTAGGCAAGAAATAAGAATTCAAAATAAAAAGGCTGCTAGGTAAGCATGGAGTTAGTGCAAGGAAAACAGATTAGATGACCTTAACAAAAGCTTCACCAAAGGACCCTGATGCATATATAAATAGCCAGTAGAGGAAAATATCTGACATAATCTGGAACACAGTATTCTTTTCCCAGGATAGTAGTAGAAACATTATGACAAAATCTTATACTTGGTTCTCTGTTGAACTGAAGGCCTCTGATAACACCTAATAACACAAACAATGAAATTTTACCATAGTACTTGCAACGACATGAAAAGAGCTAGAGGGTATTATGCTAAGTAAAATAAGTCAGATGGAGAAAGACAAATACCTTATTATTTCATTTATATATGGAATCTAAAAAAATAAAATAAAATAAATGAACATATAAAATATAAACAGACTCATAGATACAGAGAACAAACTGATGATTGCAAGATTGGGGGTGGGGGGTTGGGAGACTGGGTGAAAGAGGTAAAGAAGAGATTAAGAAGCACAAATTGGCAGTTACAAAATAATCAAGGGGATGTAAAGTACAGCATAGGGAACACAATTAATAATATTGTAAAAACTATGTATGGTGCCAGGTGGGTACTAAACTTTTTGCTGGGATCACTTTGTAGTTATAAAAATGTCTAACCACTGTGTTGTGCACCTGAAATGAATATAACATTGAATGTCAACTGTAATTAAAAAAAAATAAAAAGTGAAAAAAGAACATATAAATTAAAAATAAACCAAAGAAACAACAAAAATGATGCAGTTTAGGTTTTTTTTTTCTCTTTCTCCTAAGTAATAGCATATTCTAGTCATTCTTAAGACTGTATACAGTGGTAGCTTTTTTTTTTGAGCTTGGCTGTTAAAGCTTCTCAGCCAAGGGAATCTCTCTATTACAATACATAGTTTCAATGTTTCCTTAACACTGGTCACTACCTGATACTGTCTTACTTATTTACTTGTATCTCCATCTGAAAAGAGACTTTGCCCTGAGAACAAGCTCCTTGAGAACAAGGACTTCGAGTATATCCACTGCTTTTTTAAAATAACTGCCCAGACCATAGAAAACAATCAATAAATATTTGTTGAATTCATTTATTAATTACTTTTTTAGGTGAGAATATTTCATAGGATGACTTTTTTCTAATTTCATCACAGGAATGACATTAGCATCAATTTTGAAGATGTACAGCTGCTGCTTCCATATTAACTTTTCTGAGATTAGAATTTGATTAAAAAAGTCATCTCTATATGTGTCCATTCTTGTAGTGGAATAATGCAGACTTCAAAGGAGTATGAAGAGAGTTTGTTCAAAGGGTATAAACTTTCAGTTGTAAGATGAGTAAGTTCTAGGGATCTAATATACAGCATGGTGACTATAGCTAATAACACTGTATTAAATACTTGAAAACTGCTAAAAGAGTAGATCTTAAGTGTTCTCACCACACC
>NW_006439717.1:4935499-4939561 GCF_000325575.1 Pteropus alecto
AGAGAGAGAGAAAAGGAAAGGTAACTATGTGAGTTGATGGAGTTGATAATTAGCTTGATTATGATAATTATTTCACAATGTAGATGTACATTGAGCCATCAGTTTGAACAACTTAAGTATATACAATTTTTATTTGTCAAGTACACCATAATAAAGCTTGGAAAAAATAAAATATATGCTTATTTTGAAAGTGAATAAGAGGACTACGAATGGCTGAAATCTATGGCCCTTTTATATGGCTACGGAACAAAAAGTGAACAGAGCAATAAATGCTTTAGAATGTCTTAAATTTTTCTTAATTATATGTTAGAAAAGTAAAGCAAAACATTGACCAATTGTTCCTATTACCTCTTTGGTTCTCATAGAACATATCGAGAGAAATTTAGAATTTAAAAAACTTAGTTGGCTAACTAGTAAACCAATAGGTCAGAAATATGGGAATAAAAACAGTTGTTCTTTCTGGAAATGAGGTGGGTGGGTGGTTCTTAACAATGTTGTTGTTACTCATTGGTTGGCACAATCAGTTGTTGGAGACAATGTTAAAAGTTCACACCAAAGCTTGTAAAACCTCTGTCAAAAGTTTTTTTTCGAAAACCTGTTCAATTTTTTTGTTTCTATAAAAGATTAGCGGGAAGCCCATTCCAAATGATGTTAAGAAAATGATGTCACTACAGGCTTTTAATTTCTGCCTTGAGGGAAACAGTGAAAAGAGCCTATACATTATTCTCTTTATAACTTTTGTGACAACCCTGTTCATGTGCCAGCTGAGGACACCCCCTCTGCTGTTCATTCTCATAGTTAAGTGGGTCACACAAGTTCAAGGATCCACGATGCATCTGACATCATCAGGCAAAGAGAAGAAACTGTGGTTAACACTTACTTTGGAATCTTGGATTTACAGTATTATTGCCTTCAAAAGAGCTTCCAGAGAGGGAAGCTAGACCTAATTTTGGTAAATCTGATATTGATTCCATTTGATAGAATGAAACATTTACCAAATAATACTGTAACACTTTCAAAATCAATGAAATGGTTTACTCATTTTTAAAACGTTAATATAGTTTGGCTACAGTCCTCAATCAGGGCTACATATATGCCATTTTACATATATGCTTTTATTTCAAGAAATAGTTAATTATATTTTAAAATAACTATTTTTAGTGTTACAAATCATCATGTGCCTCAAATTATGTGGGTTCCCACTGAGATTAATTTGACTAAGTCATTTGATTTTCCTTTTTCTTATTTTATAAAAGTGATTAGAAAGATGTGCTATCTTTATTTCCCAGGAAAGCATTTAGGAAGGTCTAAACAATACATCAAAGAGGATGATCATCTTCTACTATAGCTTACTGTACATACTTTTCTTCTGAGTGTGTTAATGAAAGAACTATAGAAATAAAAGTTATTGAGTGAATGAATAATTGCAGACACTCGGTATTCCTTCTAAACACATTAGTTTTCCTATTGACCAACTTTCATGCTTAAGGAAATTAACTCTTTCTGCTCACCCAAATCTGTAAAATAAATTTTCAAATAATATAAAACAATTGAGAATTTTAAACTTAGGAGAAATAGTTAAAAATCATTTAAAAAATCAATTCACCACTACTCTCCAGAGGTCTCTCATTCTCTGTAGTAAAACAAACAAACAAACAAACGAGCAGGCACTAAGAACAATTGAGAAATGCAGTAAAAATCAGTACAGTACAAAGTACAACCCTTGAGTATACACACTGTATAAACCCCTTGTTTGGGTAGAGTTAACATGATGGGATATCTCCACAGGAGAATCATCATGGGAATATTTGTATTCATTTTCTATTGCTGCATAATAACTTACCACAAACTTAGTGGCTTACAGAAACTCATTCATTATCTCACAGTTTTGCATGTCAGAAGTCCAGGCACAGCTCAGCTAGGCTCGCTACTGAGGGTCTCATAAGGCTGAAATTTAGGTGTCAGCTGGGGCTATGGTATCATCTGAAGTTTGGAGTACTCTTCTGGGCTAGTTCAGGTTGTTGGAAGAATTCAGTTTCTTGTGGTTATACATCTGAGGTCCCAGTTATTCTTGCTGGCTGACAGCTGGAAGGTAGCTCTCATCTCCTAGAGGCCACCTGTAGGTCTTAACCAATGTGGCCTTCTTATAACGCTGTAGCTTACTTCTTTAAGGCCCGCTGGAGAATCTCTCAGACTTCTTATGAGAGCTCACCTTATTAGGTCAGGCCCATTCAGCAGTCTCCCTGTTGATACTCAAAGTCAGCTGATTAGGAACCTTAACTGCCATCTACAAAAATCCTTCGACTTTGCCATATAACATAATCTAATAATAGCCATATCAACATGGGAATATCATTTGAGCATACTTGGTTTCTGGTGAATAACTGCTTTAAATAGCACACTGTGAACATGACCCTATAAACAAATACTGTAATAGGATTTTATAATTATCTATATAAACTTTAAATTTTATATCACTTTATAAGTTACAAAGTACTTGTAAATATTCTGCATCATTTGATTTTCATGACTACCTATCAGAGCGGCACAGTAGGTATTAGTCCAATGTTACAGGTGAAAAAAAACAAGGCTCAAAGCAGCTAAGAGATTGCCCAAAGCTTTACAGCAAAGTAGTAATAATGTTGGGCTTCAGCCCAGGGTCTTTTCATCCTTACAGTCTAATCCTGTTTTTTGCTAATCCTGTGGTTTTCAAACTGTTTCAGGGATTACTGCGAGAAGTGAGGTGACACTAAGAAGGTAGGGCTAAGCGTTGAAATAGCAGCTCTACTTTTGTTTATTCCATATGTTGGGGGTTCTATGTAAGCTTTAATAACCATGGCACTGCACCATGCTGCCTTGTTAAAAGTAAAGAAAAATATTTACTAAAAAATTTAGTTTAAAAAATGGTTTAGATATAGATAAAAAGCCAAGAGCCTATTCTACTAAAGTTTTAAGAAGCTGTCATTTCTTCCAGCAGCTGGTAGACCTTTTATAAAGAAAGAAAGAAAGAAAAAAAAAAACCACATTAAATAGTTGGTTTGAAATGTACATGTAGGAGAAAAAGAGAAACCCCAACTCCTTCACTTTTTAAATACGTGTAAAAAAATTAATACCTTCTTAATGTCTGGTCTCTTATTTTTCTTTTCATGCAGGCATTGACTGGCAATAGAGTACAGAGTTTCAATGGAAGCGAAATCAATGTCATTCATCTTCTCATCAATGTAATCTTCAATTGTCTTTTCTTCATCTTCAATTTCTTCTTTAATATCTAGCTTTAAAACAAATGTTAAAGCTTTAAGAGTTTCAAATAAAAGTGAAAGAAATCAGAACATACATTTTAATTATTTAATCTACTTCGTAATAACATGTACTCCAATTTTATTGTCTACTTTTATAGTGAACATTTTTGTTTGTTTGGTTGGTTCGCTGGTTTTTTTTTAGGTGAGGCAACCACTTGGTTGACCTCACAGATTGCAAGCACCTTGCCAGCTTACAATCGCTTATTTTTTTATTTTTTTACACCTACAGCACCTGGTCTTCCTAGGTGGTCTCCCATCCAAGTACTAATCAGGTCCAACCCTGCTTAACTTCCAAATCAGATGGGATCAGTCTTGTTCAGGGTGGCATGGCTGTCTGTCTACTTTTAAAAACTTAAGAATTGAAGACATATAGGAGAAACCCTATTCATTCATTCATTCATTCATTCATTCATATATACCTCCTAGATACTTTCAGACATTTGCCTTCTAATTTTTGTATCTACATGACTGAGCTAGTTGCTCTCATATTCCCACTAGCGGCATTTACTAGACTGCCAGCACAAGGTGCTCTGCTTCTTGATATGCTTCTGATAATGCAATTCCAACTTCTGAAACCAGGCTTCCCCTCCTTATGATACTCAAATTGTTGAATCAAAGAGAAAGAGGAAGGAGGAAAAAGGGGGCAGGGCCATGATGAAAAAGAATGACTAGGGAGAGGCATAGGACTAGGATGGTATAGTGAGTTGAGCAGCAGCCTCAAAAATATATGCTCAATTTTTAATATAAAAAAATATATATATAT
>NW_006439717.1:4939626-4940948 GCF_000325575.1 Pteropus alecto
TCTCCAAGTCCTAATCCCCAGAACCCATAAATGTGAGTTGGAGAAAAAGTTTTTTGAGAATGTAATTATGTTCCGCATTTTGAGATGAGATCAAATCCTGGATTACCTAGATGGGCCCTAAATCAATAACGACTGTCTATATAAGAGATAGAAAGAGAAGAAAACAGACACAGAGGAGAAGACGCTGTGACCACAGAAGAAGAATATAGAGAGATGTAGCAACAAGTCAAGGAATGTCAGCTGCCACCAGAAGCTGGAAGAGGCAAGGAAAGAGTCTCCCTTAGAGTCTCCAGGAGGAATGTGGCCCTGACAAAACCTTGATTTCAGTTTTCTGGCTTTTAGAACTATAAGAGAGTAAATTTCTATCATTTCACATCTGTTTTGTGGGGAGTCACTTATGGACATGTGAAATCGTATAACAAGGAACAAGGATATTTGTGTACTTGGCCACAATGTAAGAAGTTGAGATTGTAAAGCGCTGGGAAAAACCGGGAGGTAAATGTTCACATAGCAGTCACTGCACATTCCTTGTAACAGTTTAGCAGAGAGTTCTGAGTTGTGAGAATCTCATTGTTCTACTAGATAAGTAATCTGGCTAACCTTGATTCTTGACTACTGTCTTTCTTATTGTAATGTTATAAATAGTGCGTTCTAAATAAACTCGGGGACACAGACACAGCTTGATTCTGTGATCCCTCCTGCAATTCTGTCTGTCTTCTTTCTTTTCCTCAGTCCACGCTCCCCCTTTCAGGTACCCTCAATTACTTCGTCGGCTGGCTTCCGACACTGTTTGTGATTTTTTTTTTTTTTAAATAGCAGCTCCAGGAAACTAATACAGGTGGAAAAGACTGTTTATGTGAGTTAATTGTAAACTCTCCAGAAACTTCCAAAGATGAATTTTGAAAGTGTTTGGGTAATGGCAGAATCTAGTGATATAAAGGTTCTTTAAAGGATCACTCTCTTTTAGTTATACTTATACTAGAATCTTATTATTTTATATCATACCACATTCAAACATTAAGAACAAGTGAAAGTATAATCTTCCCTGAAGTTTTATGGTTTTCACTATTTTATGATGCACACACACGCAAAAAGACTAAGATGGATCCTATGTTTTTTGCATTTCATCCTTATTCAAACCAAAGTTTTGAAACCTTTATAATATTCTGAATGAGAAAAACATCTCAGGTAAAAGAATGGAAAATTTAGACCTTTAGACAGATAGGCCTTGATTAAAAAGCATCAAGTTGCAAGGTAGTAAAACACTGGGTTTCCTTCCTTCCTTCCTTCCTTCCTTCCTTCCTTCCTTCCTTCCTTCCTTC
>NW_006439717.1:4941013-4951551 GCF_000325575.1 Pteropus alecto
TCCCTCCCTCCCTCCCTCCCTACTCCTTCCTTCCCTCCCTCCCGTCCTGCCTAGCCTAGCCTAGCCTAGCCTAGCCTAGCCTAGCCTAGCCTAATTTTTAATCTACACACTTTCTTTGTATAATTTAATCCACGCCCAAAGCTTTATCTATGTCTGTACACTAATGTCTCAAAAACTGTATCACCAGCCCAGGCTTCTTTTCAGGCCTCCTGCCACCGATGAGACAGAAAATTTAATTTCTTTGCTGAAGACAAAATTTCACTGTATGCCACTGCAAAAATCCAATATTATAAAAACAACTTTTCCCAATAATATTATATTCTATAAATATACTTTAATGTGAAGTATTATCTAGCATGAAATATTGCATTACTACATATCCAATATACCATGGAAAGCTTTATAATGTAGTTTTATAAGGGACATCTGCAGCCATACTAGAATAGATAGTGTATTCATGCCTTTTCTTAAGAATATGGTACAAAGCCCTTGAGTAAATATACCTTTTGATTTTCTTTTTTCTTTAAAAAAATTTTTGTAAGAGTTTATTTGAGACAAATTGATGACATATGCTGGGGAGCAAGATCTCACATGCTCCAGAGAATAACAGTTTTGTAGCTTCTTTTATGTATTTGAAATTAAGGGGGGGACATAAGGAAGATTACATGAAAGTGGGAAAAAGCAAAGCAAGGACTAGATTACTGAAGATTTAACAAAATTATGTGCTCTATTGAGGGTGGTTAAGCTTATTTCAAAGGTGTGTTAACTTAGATACACAGAAACAATGGACAGGGCTTCCTTAAGGCAAAAATAAACCTTTCGATAACGAAATTATATGCCTGGGTGTGACTACTCACCATGACCTGCCCAGCAAGGAATTTATGATCAGATCACCCTGTGAGGTTACTTTCCATAGAATCCCTTTTTTCAACCACAATTCCTTCTTTTGATCATAAATCAATCTGAAGGATGGACTAATGACCAACCTTTGGTCAGATAGGATGGTCTTATCGTGCTAGGAAGGATCATTCCTATGAAGTCTCAGTATCAATGTCATCATCTTGTTGACCATTGGACATTGGCAATCTGAGTTGAGGATGACTTCCCAAAAAGGGAAGGGTAATATACATTTTGACTTTCTAATCCTCATTCTAGGAAAATAATCTGGTATATTGTCTGAATTTGTCACACTTGTTTGTCCCATTCAAACACATAAATTAGAATAAAGACAGTATAGTTATTTAACTAATTTTAAGAAAAACTTATACATGATGCCAGGTATTTCTGTAAATCTTTAATTTTATAAATAGACTTTCCAAATTCTTAAAATTTACTACGTAGGAAAAAAGGGGCATGGCATAATTTTCCTATAGCTTTAGCATTCAGTTAGTCTATTTATGTAATTGTCAATGAATGCATAATATAACACATAGTCGACATTTTCTATAATAACTTTGTAAATAAAATACTCTGTAAAAGAAACAGAAAGAGAATTTTAGTAGCAATTACATTTTGATATAAATTTGAATAGTAGCCATGTTATTTTTCCTCCTTGAGCTGAAAAGGCGGTTAGTAACCACCCTGAAAGTAACAAAATAAAAATATACTGGAGATGACCACAGAAATCATATAATTCTATTCTGATTCTACCCATAAAGAAATTAGAACATTGAATATATATGTGACTTTTCCAAGCTTCACAAATACTTCATAGCAGAGCTGAAATTAGAAATATTTGATGCTCTTTCCATATGCTACTATGTAATTGCCAGTAGAAAGTCTGACACTTCTAGTTGCCAGATTTACCCATATAAATTTAGATTATAAGTGCAAAGAGAAAAAGACTGGAAAAAATGAATCTTTCGATTACCAACAACTGAGGTTCGCGGTGTTCATCCACAGCTGGAAGCCCAGTTATTATTTCTAGTAAAACCTATGAAGACAAAAGACAAATCCATTAATGTAAACTCAAGGCAACATATAGAACCTAGAAAGACTATAATCTTGATTATGAAATCTGATTAATCATTTCCATGCACTGCACATGTCTTTTAGGCATGAAAACTGAAAGAACACAAGCTGTGGTCATTTCTTACCACCTCTTCCTTCATATCTACCTTGGATCCCACCCATCTCCACAAACAGTTCTTTTCTATTGGCAACTTACTAAACAATCAGGTCCACTTATGTGTGTTCTGGACACTCCTTTTTCTGCCTTGCAGGGGATTCTTCGCAAGAATAATTTTTTCTGGCTCTTAGGATAATATTATTTTCTAAACCTTAACCATATCCTACAACACTGTGCCTTAACTTCACAGTGCTATTAAGTTAAATTTCCATATATAAAACACATAGGAAAAAATAAGATAAAGAAGTACCCAATTTCTCCAATCGTTCTTACTCACTTCTCACTCCATCTTAAAAGTTACCAGGAAGAGAATGGTAGATCAGAAAATGCCAAAGCGCATTTCCTTGAAAAATATTTCATTTTAAAAATGTCACTAAAGTGCATACTGTATGATATATTTATTTTATGCATTAATTTAAATTTCATACTAATTCATGAGAATAGTGTGGTGAAAAAAATCATTTGTTATAGTAATTTCAGAAATCAATTTGAAAGTTTTACAAATTTGGAGAAATTTTTATAACTCTCATTTAACTATCTTTCTTTCTTTCTTTCTTTTTTTCTTTTTTTCTTTCTATTATGGTGACATTGGTTAATGAAATCCAGTAATTTTCAAGTGTACAATTCAATAGTAAGTCATATCTATATTGCATTGTATGTTCATTGTGCATAGTTAGATTTACATCTCTATATACGAGAGCTATGCAAGACAGGTATATTCAACATATTCTACTTCAATTTCACGATAACTTTCAGAATTATTGTTACCAATTATAATATATGAAACTTACTACGCCAAAGCTGTAGATGTCAGATTTGGGCGTTATTTCTCCTCGCAAAGCTTCAGGTGCCATATAAGCTGTTGTTCCCACAATTCTGCTAGTCATGACTGTCTGGGCAAACTTCTCAGAAGCCCGTGCAAGCCCAAAGTCAGATATTTTGGCTGTAAAGTCTTCATCTAGCAAGATATTTGCACTGAAAAAAAATGTAAAGTTTGAAGAATAAAATGTTTTTCTTTTCAAGCATATCAAATGGTTCCTTAGGTGTATGAATGTACACATGTGTGTATTTACAGAGTATACCATTTTATAATATATGTCATAAAAGCTTGAAATTTGTGTAAATAAATCTAGATTTAAATAGATTTAAATAAATCAGATTAAAGCTCAAGAGAAATAATTGTCTTCTTTCTCTTTTTGTTTCTTGAGGAAAAATTTTAGGAGAATAAAAATGAAGTAATATTGTTCACATTAGTGAGAGATATTTTCATTATTTCACAAATAATGTATTACAGGGTAATTTCCCTTAAAATCTCCTAAAGCACCAGTCAATAGCTTTCCTAACATTTCTAAGTTCATTTAAAAACAAATTCCAACCCAAGTATCTCAATTATTCATTTCTTTATTTTTTTGTATCATCTGAAAACCTTTTGAAGAGGAAAGAATATAGCTAAAAGATCTTTCTTCATTCATTATGTGCATTCACTCATACATTCATATTTTCATTCCATAAAACTTATTGAGAACTCCCTATGTATTACACTGTTTAGACTCAGTGCTGGGCATGGGGGGACTCTTCAAATCTTGTCTGTGACAAAGGTACATGAATAATTTTAAAAACCCAGTAAATACTCCATAATAGTGATATTAGGTATCAAATGTAGAGAGGACAACCACATGACTGGAAGAACTGGAAAAATTCCAAGGAAATATGTACTTAGTCTTGAAGGATTATTAGAAGTTGGTGGTTAAATGTGAGAAAGACATTTCAGGCAAATGGAGCAACATGTATGTAATGATGAAAACATAAGTACATACAACCAATTTCACAAAACTGGTCATGGTACCTGGAGGGAATTTGAACTGTATCCTGTGAGCAACATCTAAAGTTTTCAAAGTAGAGAACTGAGGTTATCAGGCTTGATTTTTAAGACCATGTAACTTGGCAATGTAGTAGTGAATAAATGTGAATTGGTACAGATTGGTTAAAGGCTGATCAAGAGAGTCTGTAATAGAGTAAATGAGAGATAGTGAGGGTCTAAATAAAGCAGAGCACTGTGGAGAAAAAGGACATCTGTAATCTTGGAGTGCTCTAGGTTAAGACACGCATGTGAATAGTGATTAGAAAGAATAACAGCAAATTATTCTTTAAGGATGGTTTTCCAAAAGCTTTTTAACAGCAGCATTTACCTTTTAATATCTCTATGAATTTGATGATTTTCATGTAAAAAACTGATGCCATTAGCTGCACCCTGAGCAATCCTGCATCTTATGTGCCAAGGAAGTGGTGGAGTATCATCCTTATGAAGTAAAAAACAAACCAATTAAAAAAAAGGAGGATAAAAATATCTATAGAAATATATAATGGAAAAATTTTCTAAGCTACTACTAAAAATATTATATCATTAAGAATTTAGGACTCCGATTTTTAAAAAGTTGTTAAAAAGTCATCTAAATATAATCAAATGGAGGTTAGCATTTCTCATTTGACAATAAAAATATGAGTTTAGCCTTGACTGATAATTTTATCTCTTAGATTATCATCTAACAGAATGGCAATCTCAGTTTTTTACATATCAACTATATAATTTTCATAGAGCAGGAAAAATATTAAAATTAATGTGGTTTAAATTATCCTGTCATAAAGTGAATATTAGTATCCAACAAAGAAATAGGAAGCCAAAAATCTGATGAACAAACATCTTACCAAGCAAGACAGTCTGTCTAGCAATGAACCATTAGGCATGTAAACACAAACTAAGCAGAGGTCATCTCCATCACTTGAGAAACCAAGTAGTTCTACTAAGTTTTCATGTTGGCACCTGTGACAAATAATTTTCCACTCAAAATTATTATGATACATACATATATTCAGCTGTAGATTGAAAGTTATTTAGTTCAAAGCTTTAACAGAAAAAAAAAGCAAGAAAATAATAAATGCTATATATCATTATAACATGGTATGTGTTTATATATGTTAATTATAGCTGTTGACAATTTTCTGCAAACAGTTCCCCTTTTAGTCAATACTGATCAACATTAGAAGCAAAATCTCTATTTTAGAGTAAAAGTACAAAAATTAAGACCATTGTAACTTGTGATAGTTTGGTAAAGGACTAGGCTGGTGTTTATCTTTGTTTAGCACAATTTTCAGTGATAGCACGAACAAGATTTCAAGAAATTGAAACTTGTATGTTAACCCTTTCAAGAATTCTCTAACACATCCAAAGCACCTATTTACCGATATGTAATCTTTAATCACATTTAATTTACATTTTTGATATTTAATTATCTTTAATCTGATTATTTCTAACTTAAATTGAGTTTCTTTATATACTTGAGAGTAATAAAATTCAAGAGAGCTGAAATATAACAAAATCGCAGGCCTCTGTGGTAAAGTAGAAAGAAAACTGGGCTCAGAGTTCAAAGTCCTACATTTAAAGTCTAGCTCTGCCACCTCCTGGATATGTGACCTATAGCAAATTAACAACTTACTGAGCCTCAGCAACTTTATCTGCGAAATGTGGAATATACCTATTATGTAACATGGGTGCTATGAGAATTAAAAGAGCAAATATATGAGAGCCTAGAAATATACTTAGAACATGATAAGTATTCCATCCAAGTGCTTAATCATTTTGTTCATTCAGAATGATCTATAACCTGGCATCTCATTTTGATTTAAATCACAGTTTATCCTCAAAATTATTTTACAAGTGTAAATTAAAATGATAAGTGCTCCATTTTCCATCAAACTGGCACATTTTAAAAATGAGTACATAGTATTTGCTGAGTTTATACCATACACAAGACACTGTGGTGATTTACCTGCTTTGTTTTATTTAATCCTCACAATAACGAAATGAAGTAAGAACTATTATTATCCCATTTTATGGATGAGAAAACTAATGAATAGAACTAAGAAACATGGCCAAGGTCATTCTGCTAGTAAGGTCTGAAGATTGGCACTTATTAAAAAACAGTAATATTATACAATGGTAGTGAGGTAGCAGTGAAGTTTGAAGCTGTAATATATTGCAATACATTGCTGGTAAGGAGTATTGTCATAACTTATCTATAAGACCATTTGGACATACTTGTTAAGTCTTTAAAAAGTTCATGGATTCTGAACTAGTAATTCTTCTAGGACTTTATCCTGATGAAATAAGCAGAATTGCATTCATATATTTATTTAAATATTAAATTACTTTTAATGACATGGAAAAAATGCTATACACACATCATGAAGCAAGTACATCAAATATTAGCAATGGTTATTTCTGAGTGATATATTTAAGAGATTATTTTTATTATTTAAAAATATTTGTCTGTATTTCCCAGATAATCTACTTTGAACAAATTACTTTTAGGATGGGAGAGTGGGGATGGGGGTGGGAAGAATAAATTGTGAAAAAACTTTAATTTTTTTTAACAGTGTGCATTATTTTTACTGTGAATGAATTAATTCCAGTCTACTATTTATTTCTTGAGTTTAAGCAACTAGAATTGGTGATTCATAGCAATGGGTCCAATGAGTGTAAATTGATAAACTCTACTAGTATTCAGATCAAAAGCTCAAGCTTTAGGATCAGACAGATCTGGATTTGAAACCCAGCTCTAATATTTATTGGCTATGTGGCCTTGGGTAAGTTTTTTATCGTTTCTAATCTCAGTGGAGAAAAAAAAGTGTGTGTCCTGTTCTAACAACTACTATGAGGCTTAAATGAGACAATGTACCTAAAATACATTGCACAGTGTCTGGCATATTGTATACACTCAAGTGTCAGTCACTATAATCATTAGAATGAATTTCCTGATTTGTTTCTTCTACGCTTCCTGATGACGCCCAACACTTTTTAGGCACACTGGGTCAATGCCTTCCAAGTATTCTTGCATGTAACACTTGCCTGGTTTATGGGTGTTAACATATCTAAGGGCCTATTATTGTATACTTTTTAAAATTCTGTATCTCTACAATTTATCTTTAATGAATTCTGTGGGCAGGAAACACGACAATGGAAAACCGGTAAAATTCCATGTTACTTTGCTGATTTAAAATAACTGCTATTTAATCTACTGGCATAGGGAATATGTCATCATAGACTTGTAGAGTCAAAGTTCTTTCAATTCTTCTAACCTAAACCTTTTATTTTAATTTTATATATTTGAAAACATCACCAGTGCATGGCATACTCTGGGTAAGAAACCAGGTCCCTTACTCCATGTCTCACTCTTTTTTATTATACCACACTGCCAAATTACTTACTTTGCCATTACTTTTATTTCTTGATCAAACTGTTGTTTCAGTTCATCAATGCTAATGTCGACCATCTAAAAAAATAAAAAGATATGCAATATAATATAATACAATAGTCCAAAGGATCCTAAAGCTAGAATAGGGCTCAGGAGATCAGCTGGCTGACCCTGCTTTCCTTAAAAACAGTAAGGTGTTATCTCTCCCTTTTATAGAACTGAAAACTGAAAATATTGGTGACTTGCTCAAGGTTCTATGGTTGGTTAGTGGAAGGAAAAAGCCTTATATTGGGAACAAAATGAAATAATGAGACCTCATAAACATTTTGAAAAAATTATGTGTAGCAGAAAACATAAGCTAATTTGAAGGCAAACAAAACAAAACCTGTAAAAGTATATGCAGCATATGTAACAAAGTGTGACTATCTTTACCTTATAAATATGTATTATATTGTTATTTTTAGAACATAACAACAGATTTTGACTATAATGAATCAATAAGTAAAAGGTGAACACCATACTAGAAATGGGAACAAAGGAACTAGATAAGAAAATGTTCAGTCTTTTTTTCTTAATGTATATTTTGTTTTATTTTTATGAGAAAAGTAGTATAAGAAAGTTAATGTTACAAAATTTTCTTAGTATCTTACCATTTTAATCTTGATTATTCATGAAGTACCATGTAAAGCAGGACTTCTTAACTTTATTTTATGAATTGCCCATAATTATATATATATGTGTATGTATGTGTGCATAACTATATTTTTGTAGGTATAGAGCTCATATCTTTCAACAGATTTTTAAATGTTTCAGATTACCAGCTTAGAATGATGTTTACTTAAAAAAAATATACACTGAAATGATAATATACTTCCTAAAGTTTAATTTAAAACTTATTATATGGCACACTAGAAAGCAACTCTTCCTTTAAATATTTTTATTCCTAAAAATATAACTTACTGCTGCAAGCTTCTTCACTGCTACAGTTCTGTTGTTTACATAGCCTTTATATACAACTCCAAATCCTCCCTCTCCTATTTTGTTACCACCGATAGAAATGGGTCGTTCATCAAAGTTATTTGTGACATTCTTCAATTCATAAAATGAAAAACTGTGAAAACCTATAATATCAATAAAGGGAAAAAGTGTTTCAATAAAAAAGAAATTGGTTTTAATAATTTCAGTATTTTTTCAATTTAAGTGTTTTATACTTAAATATTTACTACTTTGGATTAGACACATTGGAAGAGAGCAAAATAATTTTTTAATTAAAATTTTAATCATTATCTTGAGAATCCTCTTTGGTGGCCCTCCACCCAAAACTTTAGTCACTTATTTTCTTTATAAAATAATCCTTTTATGTTATATAAATATTTACTCATTGCCTCTACTCAGGAGGAAAAAAACACACAAAAGAGCTGTTGCCAACGTACATAAACGAAAGGAGAAAATTGTTTAATAGCAGTGATAATCTTAATGGCAAACCGCTAGTAGAAGGCACTGCAAATGTTACTTACGTGTGTCACTAACTCCTAAACTTTCTGGACTTGAGGAGTCAGGTGTCATATAGTTTTGTTCAAGATTCTGCACAGGTATCACAAATGTCTTCTCCTTGCCATAGAGAGGCACTTGTTTTTGCTGAACTGTTACAGGTTCTTTAGAAGGTAGTATATTAACAGTTTGGGGAACAGCATCTGCCAAATGAAATAAGATACAAGTTGCCCTTCCATAAGAAAAAGTGTTTGTGAAAACTTTAAACTAGGAGCTCAGTTCATTTAATATCACTCCAGTTTCCACATTACCTTTACATTCTCACAGCAGACATAAGAAGCTACCTAGTAAGAATATGGTTTTGATAAAAGGTAGAGAAGGCAAGGCAGTGTTTTCAAAAAGTGGCCCATGAGCCACTTGCAGCAGAAGCACTGAAGTACTTGTTTAAAAACATAGACCTTCAGCCCAATTCTAGAATTCTGATAACAATATCTATAATAGAGCCCAGGAGCTACCTGGGCTCTATTATATTATTATTATATTATTTTATATTATATTATTATTAACAAGAACTCCAGGTGATTTTTATGCACACTGAAGAGTGAGAAACACTGGTGTAAATGGCATCAAATGGAAACAGTAAGGTTATGAGGAAGGCAACTAGACACTAATCCACCAAAATACAATGCAAGGCAATCGTGATTACAGAGTCTCATTGGGATGGAAGTTGAGGGTGAAAAAAAAGGAAAGACCTCAAAAAACAAATAAAGAAAGAAAAAAAAAACCAAACTCAAACCCAAAACTTATTTCTATCCTAAACTGCCTATTGGCACAAAACTACCTTACTTTCATGGTGGGACAGATTCAGTCAAGAAGCTTCCATCACCTTAGCAGGAAATCTGCAGTGTCCTATGTCTGGGATGCTTGTTAAAGAGTCGGGGAGAGTTGAAAGAATGAAAAGGACTCTCAAATGTCAGGTTCATCTACTATGAGAAAAACGTAAAGAAGAAGAAATGTTCCTATTTATGCTACTTGTCTTTCCACCCTAATTGCTGATGCCCTAGTCACACTCAGTTTACCTGGTAGCAAAAGACTTGCAGGGGCAAAAAACTCATTTTGGACCAAAAGATCCACAAGATCACCAACTGTGCAATTTGTAGTGCCCCAGTCAAACAGTAATTCACAAGTGGGACTTTTTCCAGTTTGAAGTAATGCTTCAAATCTCCTTAAAAGCAAGTAACAAAGAAACAAAATTAGTATGTAAATTCAGTTCACATGAAAATAGGAATTATGCCCGCTCCCCGTCTCCATCTTGCCCACAGCACCTCCTATAATATTAAAGGAAAAGGACAGCAAGTAAACCAGCAAGAATTACAGAGAACAGAAAAGATATGCCCAAGGAAAAAAGATGCAGAAGGAAATGATAATGTAAATTAACACATACTGAGTACTTACTGAGTATTTGCTCAGTGGGCTATAGGATGCACACACATGAACCATTTAATTCTCAAAGATATTATGAATATCATACTAATTTAGTAATGAGAAAGTCAGGTATGGAGAGGTAATCAGCCCATAGTTACAGAACCAATAAGCTGTACCTAAATTGAGATCCAAATTCAGATTTCAATTGAAATAAGAGTGTGCTCTCAAACTACTAAGCTATA
>NW_006439717.1:4951597-4997421 GCF_000325575.1 Pteropus alecto
CCTTGCTTAAATAAATAGAATATACATAAACTTGGAGAATTATTCTTTTAATCTTAATTATATTGCAATTAAATACAGAAAAACAGATCAGTTTTTCATTCTCATTTTTTAAAAAATTAGTTTTCAAAAGTAACATTTAAAAACTTAAACAATATATATTTGTTTTTCCTCCAAATTTATTTGAAAAATTTCCAACCTACCAAACAGTTGAAAAAATAATACCATGAACAATTATTTACCCTTCATGTTGATTCACCAATTGACGAGTTGATAATATTTTGCCATATTTGTGCTCTTCTCCTCCTTCTTCTTTCCTGCCTTCTCCTCCTCCATCTCTATTTCTGTGCTGTGTGCTTTAGAGTGTAGCCCAGATGCCTTATAGAATGTCTCACCGTCTAGAATTGTCTGACTGCTTCCTCATGATTAAATTTAGGTTGAAAATTTTTGGTAAGAATACTATAGAGGTGGCAAGTGTTCTTACCACTGTATCACATCTGGAGGCACACAATGGCAGTTTGTACCCTTATTGGTGACACAAAGTTTGATTACTTGGTAAAGAAGGTGTACTTCAGATTTTTTCTCTTTTTATAGAGAAGTTGCTCTATTTCCCCTTCATAATTCCTAAGTAACCTGTGGCTAATACTTTTAAATCTTGTGCATATCCTGTTCATCACTAACCTTTCACTTTGTGGCTTTAGCATTTACCCATGAGCTATGCATAAATCAATTACTCATTGGTGGTTTTAAACTGGTAGCTTTCTAATTCAATCATTCTTTCAATAATTATTTGCTGCCATTATTCTGCAAAGAGCTTTTACTCCCCACCACCACTGCCTCAACTGTCCTCTAAAAGTTTTTAACAGTAATATCAATAAAATATCTCTAAAAATAGGCTTTCTAACTTTAAATCTAAACTTCTAAGTAATTTAAGATGTTTATCCTTCATATGAGGAAACATTTCCTAGAAGGAAGCTATGGGTTTTTTAGGTGCTTTATCAGGTTAATGCTGAAAATCACAAGTTATATTTTTTTCTTGTTGCTTCTAAAGATAGATTTTGACATAGACTTGAGCTGAAATACCTGACAAAAATAAAATATGTACTGATATTTTATGCTAAATCAAGCAGAGATGAACAGAAAGAATAGAAATTATCCTAAAAAAAAAAACAAAAAAACAAACAGACTAGAAACTATCTGAAGGTAGTGTTGAAAAATCCTGGCTAACAACTAAGAATTCTGTCCATAGATGTATACATTTACAAGCAACTATAAAATGTCAATTTGAATTCCCAAAACACACTGTTAAAGTGAATTAGATATTCACATACTTAGAAGTTTATGCTCTAGAATTTTACTAGTGATTCCTATAATATGCTTATGTTATTTCAATTTATCTGAAGGTAGTGTTCAAAAATCCTGGCTAACAACTAAGAATTCTGTCCATAGATGTATACATTTACAAGCAACTATAAAATGTCAATTTGAATTCTCAAAACACACTGTTAAAGTGAATTAGATATTCACATACTTAGAAGTTTATGCTCTAGAATTTTACTAGTGATTCCTATAATATGCTTATGTTATTTCAATCTGGAAATGACAAGTGTGAGGCAGAGTGAACTGTACTTGGTTTGCAAAACAGAGAACTAGAATAAAAGTGGGAATCTTGATTCTAACCCAAAAACTTATTTGCAAGATCACAATATTAGCCTAGCTGAATGAAGAAAAAGTGCACACACACAAAAAAAACTGGTTATTTATTATCATTACCTCCCTTAGAGAGGTTAATTTTTTGAACTGCAACATTAGACAGTATTTATACCTACTAATCATTCTAGTAAGAATTTTTTAAAAATTTTATATGTTACCTTATGTGAAACTGATTGTATCTATCATCACCAGATGGTTTTTTAATAGCTACTGCTAACTTCTTCCATCCTTCTTGAGGATCAATAAAATCTGACAGCTTCCTAATTAGTCCAACATTGAGGCAGCGCACATATGTTGATGGTGTTATGGATTTGTTCATCTTCTATTCCTATAACATGAAAAGTTCTCATTAAAATTTTATAGTAGTTTTAGCAATGGTATCTGTAAGCTTATATATTGCTCTTTGTTATAACATATGAAACATTGACAACTGATTACACTATAAGGGAACACTCTCAAGCCAACTACAGTTGACACTTGAACATGAGTTTGAATTGTGCAGGTCCACTTATACATGGATTTTTTTCAATAAATATTGTAAATATATTTTCCCTTCCTTATAATTTCTTAATAACATTTTTTCTCTAGCTTACTTTATTGTTGAAATAAAATATATAATGTATATAACATACAAAATATGTGTTAATTGACTATTTATGTTATCAGTAAGGCTTCTGGTCAACAGCAGTTTATTAGTAGTTAAGTTTTGGGGGAGTCAAAAATTATTCTAGGATTTGCAACTGTACAGGGGTCGGTGCCCATAACCCCTGTGGTTTTCAAGGGTCAACCGTAGTTGATAACCCAAGAAAAAAATTAAAATTGTGCTTAGTCAACAGCAGTTTATTAGTAGTTAAGTTTTGGAGGAGTCAAAAATTATTCTAGGATTTGCAACTGCACAGGGGTCAGTGCCCATAACCCCTGTGGTTTTCAAGGGTCAACCGTAGTTGATACTCCAAGAAATAAATTAAAATTGTGCTTTATTCATTTATCCTCTGGGCTTGCTTTCTTTTTCCACCTATAATATCAGTTAAAAAAATTAAGTTCGTTTTTTCTTTTCTGACATTGACATTTTCTGAGTGAAATTTACACAAAGGAGCAAAAAGTTTACTTTTGCAAAGATATTTTTGTGAACACATTCAGGAATCAAATCTATTAGTAAAAGAGATTTATTTTTCAATTTAAAATATTTTCCTCAATCAGTATTTACTATTAAACATTTATGCAACACTCTTTGGTAGAAGGAAAACAAAATATATCCTGAAATAATTTGTGTAGCATTAAAAGGTATGGTCTATTCATCAGCTTTTCACATAACATGCTCCTCCTTGATCTCTTCACATTTCTTGGGTCCATTGGACCTGCCTGATCACAGTTAATTCCCTACTAAGCCAAACTCTGTGGTTAACCACTTTAATTACTGTCTAGACAGAACTTTATTTCCTCAGTCCTCTTTTTCTTCTGCTTCTCCACCCTGGAGAGCTGCGGCCGGGGATAAATCTCATAATTTTACTTGTACACCAAAGCTAATGAATACATCTGTAGAGAACTAGATAACTCAGCTGAGTGTGGTGAATACAAATTTATGGGAATCCCCTTTCCATCAGGCAGACAATACTGCTCTTAACCCTTTTACTTGTCTTCACTCATTGTCCTTATTGACCCTTTCACATTTTTACCTCTCCACGTGGTTTTATTTGATCTCTATGTCCCTCACTCTCAGCATTTTCGAAGAAATCTATCTATGAAGGGAATAAGCTTAGGAAGAGAGAGAGAGGTGGAAGGAGAGAGGGAAAGAATAAGGGAGGGAGGGAGAGAAAGAGGGAGAGGGAGAGGGAGAGAGAGAGAGAGACAGAGAGAGAGAGAGAGAGAGAGAGAGAGAGAGAGAGAGAGAGAGAGAGAGGAGAGAGAGAGAGAGAGAGGACACCAGTTATCAAACCTGGTCACTTGGTTTCAGTACTCTTTACATTCTTACAAATTATTGTGGACACCAAGATATTTTTTTTTTATGTTGGTGATAACTACCGGTATTTACAATATTAGAAACTGACACTGAGAAATTTAAAAATAATAAATAAAAATAAAAAATGTACATGTTTGCACATTTTAATAAAAAATAAAAATATTTCCCCTTACAAAATAGAAGAGTGACGCTGTTTTACAGTTTTACAAATCTCTTTAATGTTTAACTTAATAGAGGACAGCTGGATTCTCATATCTGCTTCTACATTCAATCTGCTGCAATATATTGTTTTGGTAGATGTATATGAAGAAATTCCAGCTTCACACAGACATATAATTGGGAGAAAAAGGAGTATTTTAGTCATCTTTTCACAAACTAGTAGATATTTTTCTTTCATGCCATACTAAAACTTGATAAGTGATAGTTTCCAAAAAGTGTGTTGCAATGTGGAATCTGAAACCATATAATAAACTTTGTCAAATTAAAACCCATTGCATTTTGAATGAATCTTTTACAATATGTAATTTTGACCTTATGAACCTCCTGAAAGAGACTCAAGGACCCCAAACACACCTTGAACTGTTGATTTAAGGTTTAAGACTTAAGCTTGCTTGTAGATACAAAAGGGATATATATAGTGAATAGAGTATAAGGGAAGAGTCTCACCTTGAATAGAAGGAAACCTCTTCCTTTGAATCTAGAAAAAGGGAAGCAGAAGTTTGGATATAGATATATTTTAAGTGAGAGGAAGAATTCCCAGACAATGTATTTTCTCCATGAAGCAGGAGGTAAGGTCATCTAGGGCTAGGTTAAAAATTGCTCAAGCATCTTGAGGGCCAACTGGCAAATGCCTCCTGTTCCTTGAAGCGCATCACAAAAGGCGCTATTGACTTTCCCTGAATGCCATCTCTTTTGCTTCAAATTTCCACTGGTCATTCTTCTATTATAACAATGATCATATTTTATTGTTTATGTATCTGCCTCTCTCCTAGATGGTATGCTCTCACAGTTAGGGACCCAACCAAATTTAGCTTCAGCAGACATTCAAAATATTTGTGTTAAATGAAAGAAAGACTGATTTTTTTTTTTAAGTTAAGAAATCGTATCTGCCTATAGATTTTGCAGTTATTCCAGTCACATTATTTTAAAAAATTTATTCAGATTTCTCTCCAATGTAAGAAGTAGTTAAAGTAGAATTGCTTAGTAATCCAAAAGCTAGAGCTAAAATAAAGAGAATTGAAAACAAAAAGTATACCTTAAAACTAAGGATAATTTGGTAGCTTTCCTGCACCCAGATTTCTAGCAGAGGTGATGGAACAGGAATATTAGAAAAAGGAAGGCTTTCTAACAACTCCTCCACACATATATGCCTGGAAGTTCTCAACTCAAAATTTAAAATTTTTCTTTAAACATTCATTCATATATCACCCCCAATACATATTTGTAAGAATATGCACCAAAATTTAACTGTGGTTATCTCTTGATGTAATTTTTATGGTGGTTCTTTCATGTGCTTTTCTGCATTTTCAATAATGGAAATAAATTATTTGTGTAGGAAGTTTTTAAAAGTATCATCTCTCTCAAAGTGTTCAAGATTTTACTTTAGGGCGCTTAAGATTAATAGAAGTGGAACAGGATATATTGCTTACAAATAATAAATAAATATTTCCATAACTATTTTCTCATACCATTAATTTTCATGGTAAAGAAAAACCATTCACATTTCAAACAAGACAATCCAGATAAGAATAGAAGGTAAGGTGAAAATTGAGAAATAAACTAAAATCAGTGTCAGCTTGTGGAACGCAATGCCTTCCTACTCATAAGCATGTTCTCAAAGTACTGTGCCCAAAGTAAGATTCAAAAATTTCTCATCAAATGAATTAATAAAGTTTTAAGACTGTGTTTCATTACCACTCTGATCAGAAGAATAGGGTGTAGACGGGTAAAGGGACGTTGGACTTTGAGGTTGCATGGGCCTGGATTCTAATATTGCTTTTCCACAAACCAACTGTGACCGAGATCAGTAACTAAGTTTCTCTGGACCTTGGTTTCTTAATCGGAAAAACAGAGATAGTAATACTTAAGAGTTGCTATAAGATTTAAAATCAACAAATGTGAAGGGCTTAATCGTATCAATAACAGGTGATCAAAAAATGTAGTGATGATTATTTTATGGCAGAAGTTATTCTTATATCACATAAAAAAGAAATGTGCAGAGTTGTATTTAAGCTTCATTTTCAGAATAGTGGTAAGGGGCTATTGAGAGAGTAGAAATGAGATGTCTGAAAATATAGCTAAGCTTTTCAGATGGTGGTAGCCTTATTTTTATCACGCATAGTATGTTTAATATGTTTATAATCTTCCTAAAATGCTTATTCTGCTCCATGCTTTCTTAAGCAAAATATACCAGATAACCATTAATCTTTATTTTTGGACAACTCAATATCATCATTATGAAGCAAAGCTGGTGATATCTTCTAGATCCATTAAATTATATAGGGCTGCCATTCTCAAACTGGGGTTTATGGTAGTATGCCATAAATTAAACATAACACATCATTCTCAAACAATGATTTAACTCAATGGTAAGTAGTTTAAAACACTTTGGATATATTTAAAAAATTAAAATATTATTCATTCATCAAATATTTACTGAGTATCTACTTTGTGTTGGATATCGATCCAGGTCCCAGACAAAGCATTAGGAAAATAAGAAAAAATTAACTGAACTCATGGCACTCATATTCTAATAGAGGAAGACATGCAATAAGCAGATAAACTCAATGGTATGTTAGATGGTAGCAAATTAAGTGAAGAAAAAGAGAAGGGGTTTTAATTTTAAGTGGGATAGTTAGAGTAGGCCTCAATAAGAAGGTGCCATTTGATTAATTAAAAGTCTGAATCAATGAGAAAGACAGGCACTAGGATATTGTACGAAAATATTCCAAGGGTCTGAAGTGGGCCATTGAGAAAAAACAAGGAGAAAGTGAGACTGGAGAGAAAGGAGCAGGAAAGTAGCAGATTAGATGAAAGAGGTAACAAGGCCAGGTCTCCTGGGGCCTTATAGCTTTTATATTGACTTTGTTTACCTTCTGAGTGAGATGAGAAGGCAGTGGAGATTTTGAGAAGACGAGAGACATGCTCTATACAGATGTTCTAAGACATTAAGGTTGCTGCTGAGAATAAAGGATACTAGAGTAAGGGCAGAGAAACAGGAAGAGACCAGTTAGAGGACACCAATAATCCAGGTGAGAGGTACTGGCATCATGGATTACAGTAGTAGCAAAGAAGGTGCGAATTCCTAGGATGCTGAATATTTTCTGAAGTAGAGCAAATACAATCCTATGTCCTGCTGTGAAGAGTGAGAAGACCGCACCAAGGTTTGTGGCCTAAACAAGTTTCTTGACTGAGATGAAGACTGTGGAAGAAGCAATTTTGGCCTGGAAGATCATGAGCTCAGCTTGGACAGGTAGAAAGCAAACCTCAAGCGAATGTTTAGCATGCAAACAGGAGAATAAAATAAACCTGAACTTTCTGACGGTCTCAAGGAAACCTGAACTTTCTGGGGTCAGAAAGGGAAAAGATAGATTTTAATATTCTCTGCTCTTAGGGCTCCTTGGTCAGAAGCATTTATGAGGCACTAACAGAGCTATCTGTTCTACCCATTCTAAATGGCTTAAATGCTTCCTCCCTTTCTCCGTGCCTGCTTTTTATCTCTTTGTTTTCTCTCTTGCTTCAGAGTTGGCATGTCCACTTTCCCTATTTGATAATGTACTTATCTAAACCTTACAACCCCTTTCGGACTTCTAGTTTCTTGGAAGCCTGGAACCCAGAGAAAAAGCTAGAATCTTGTAAGGGCTCAGAATGCTTTCCATAGGACGAGCTTCTCTGCTGGGTGCTGGCCTTACTTCCTGGTTCTCAGGAAAAGAGATTTCATTTTGTAATCTGGCACTCGGACGGTACTAAGCGCAGGGGGTTGAGAAATTTATGGCGAGGTCCGACTGAGCCACAGAATGGCTGGGTGTCGCCTCTCCACGCTCCAAGTTCCTCTTCAGGTTGACTAACTTTTAGATCCCCTGGGACTCAAGTCTTTATCCTGGGGCAAGCTCTGCCCATGCAACCTATTTCGTCTTTGTCTCATTCTGAAGATAAGCGGTGAATTTCCTTCCGAAACGGTTCCTCAATAATCTTGGGGCAGATGGACAAAGGCGGGGGCTGTGGACTTCGGACAACCTGCCGTGAAAGAGGCGCGCACAGTTGGAATCCCTTACCTGCCCAAGCGCGGGGCGCTAGGTGCCGACGCGACCCCGCCCGGTGTCTCAGCAGATGAGGAATCAGGGCAATAGGAACGGCCAGGGAGGGGCGGGGCCGAACGGGCCTATCATGCCAGGCCCCGCCCAGGCCCCGCCCCCCCGTTCCTCGCTGCCTCTGCAGGCGGCTCTTCTAATCGGGAAATTCCAGTCTCGCGTAAGGCACTTCTTTAAGTGGGAACCTGCCCCTTTAAATAAGCCTCTGTCGGAGGCGAAATATTTTAAGTCTTCCGGACTTGCGCACAACGTTGTGCAGAGGAATGCCTTCACCTGGAGGTGAGGTACGCCGGGTCGAGTTTCTTGTGTGATGTGGGGCCTGTGTATGGGGCGATGATATGCTTAGCGTTGGGACTCTGGCCCTTTGTCCCCAAGAGGAAGGCGATGTGGGCTAGTATCGCGCCCAGGGACAGGCGGGTGTGAGGGAGGGAGAATAAGCAAGTGGAGCTGCTGGCGGTTTCTGAGGGTACTCTTGGACACGCCAGAAGGCCACGCCACCGGAGACTTTAGTTCTGCAGATTGGTGACAGAAGTAGGAAGTAGGAGTTCGGCGGAGCTTTGGCAATTAGTGAAGCAAGAGCATGAGAGAAAAGACGCTATCTTCCTCCATTCCTAACATCTTCCTAGTATCTGTTCTCAACGAGCAATTGTCCAAATTTTGGTCAAACTACCTTCCCCCTCTCTACCCCTTACCCTCAGCAACAAATCAGCTTATGCTTAACTCCACATGGGCCTCTTGGCTCTTTTCCAGCTGGGTTCCACTCTTTTACTAAGATGCTTGGTTGTAATTCCCTCATCGTTACATTCTCCCCAAGTTGTTCTACCTATTCAGCTAGCTTAGGCTGTCTTCATATCTTCTTCCTCTTACAGCTGGGGAGAAGGCTAATCCTACAACTGTGCTCTTGATTACATTGCTTTCCACCTCCTGTAACTTCATCAGATTCATTTTGCTCGGAGCCTTCAGTCATCTTACTAAAACATCTTTTTGGATTGTGTCATTTTCCGACCCAGACACCTCCAGTGGCCATCCACTAGCAACTCAATAGATTCTAAGTCTGTGACAGTGCATTCAGTGTCTTACACAGTTAGGCACTAATTTGGCTGTATTTTCCAGGACTACTAGAAAACATTTTCTCCTACAGCTCTGCATCTGGGCTGTTCAAGTTTTCTCTAACACACTATATATATTTTTAATATTACTTATGATATGCCTCATATCATTTCTGTCGCTTGAACAGTTTTGAGGACTTAGATGGCCACTTCTTGATTATGCCTTTACTAATTATCACAGGCAAAAGTGATGTAAACTCTTACAGATCTTATTTTCTACTGATTTCATTTATTCGACAGTCATAATTGATCATGTGCCTACTATGAGCTTGACAATGTTTTAAATGTGAGCTAATCAGTGAATAAGGCAAACAAGTTTTTTTTATGGAGCTAACAGTTTGAGGGAGATACACAAAAATTAATGAAGAAAGTTATTAGGTAGAAATACAATGCAGAAAAATCAATAAGGTTTTGTGAGAGTGACTTGCTGGTTCCTTTAGATTATTGGTCAGGGAAAACTTCTCTGAGGATGTGATTTGAGAAGGACCAATTTAATCAGCAAGACCAATTAGTACAAAGGAACTGAAGAAGGCTAGTGTAGCTGGTGTATGGTAGGTAATGGGGAAAGGATACAAAATAAAATCTGAGAATAGACAAAGTCCAGAATTTTAGAACTCTTTGGAAGCCAGGGTAATTTGAGTTTTTATTATAAATGTGATTTGAGGGTTTTAAACAAGGTTGTGATATGGTTTAATTTACCTATTAAATCATCATTCTAGACATTATGTGGAGAATGGACTGTAGTGGGTTAGTAGCAGAAGCAGAGATTAGAGGCCTTTATAATGTATAAGAATTTCTGGAGTGGAAGTACTAAAGTGGAGTGATGAAAAGACAGCAGGAGTAATCAGAGAGCCAGATGCTTAAAGTTGATGCAATTTTCGGTGATAATTTAAGTCAAGGCTATGACCAAGATGAAATGTAAGTGGGTTGAGGCCGAGATTGAGGAACTGAGGCACTGCAGTGTTAAATGGAGGTCATGAAAGTATTGCTGGTTAAGAAGACAGTGAGCCAGGTGTTAAAGTCATCAGTGAATCAAGTCATCTGGGGACCAGAGAGAGGATGAGAGCAGATGGCAGAGTCTGATGGCATGAACTGCAAAAGAACTGGGATTTGGGGAGGTAGAGGAGGAAGAAAGGATTTGGAAGAATCAGTGGCAAACATAGAAAATATTTACAACTTCCAGGTCCAAAGTTAGGTGGGTATGAATGGAAAAAATAGCTTTTACATGAGATGACTACAGAAGAAACAACCTGGGGAAATAACCAGGTTTCAATTAAGGCAAAAAACTGAGGAGATTGTGTAGGAAATTAAGGAATGATGGAAAATAAATATATTCTTACAAATTTCCTAGGAAATTAGGGTGTAGAGAATTTGCTGTGATTTCTACATGGCATAGTACAATGGAAAAGGAGGGTTTGCTAAATGGGTTCAGATTAGTAGAATACATTGTAGACATGGGATGAAGGTCCAGATAATGATAAATTACCTGGAGAGTATGACTACCACGAGAAACTGAGTAGTATGGGGCCCAGGGCATTTTTCTTTTCTGTAGCTCCATCTGGTCTGTTAGCCATGGATTGTCTGAAGAGTGAGTGAAGGCTTCCTTAGAGGACTGTTCTCTTATCTACTGCTTCAAGAAGATCTGTTAACTCATTTCCTATTTGCCCCAGGAATACCTGCCAGCAGCACTTGCAGATTACAGTCCTCACCGTACCCCTAGAGTTTGCCGTGAAATATCCTGCTTTTATTATTATTTTCTCATCGCTCTGGTATATTGATAGTCTTTGTAAACAAATGACATCATTCTGTTTATAGCATTCTGTTTTCAGTAGTTCCATCACTGAAAATGTCAAATCCTAGAAAATGTAGCAGTCCTACGTGTGATGTTAAATTATTAGTGTCTTTAAAGGAGATTAAGGATTGAAAGGGAGAATGAGAATTAAATTCTGCAAACATTTCTTTTTTGTTATCTACAATTTTTCTTTCTAGTAACTGACTAACTGCCTTTGTTTCTTTTGTAGGCATTGTTATTAAAGAATGGAAGAAGATACAGATTTTAGAATCAGATTTAGTTCTTTGTGTTTCATTACTGATCATGTTGGATTTCATGGCACTATAAAAAGTTCACCAAGTGACTTCGTTGTTATTGAGATAGATGAACAAGGACAGTTAGTTAATAAGGCCATTGATGAACTTATTTGCAAAATTAGTAAAGTACTGCCTGAGCCAAGTAATTTTACCAAAAAAACAAAACTAGATCTTCAAAATTTACCTTTTGAAGAGGGAAGCAACAAAGAAGCCAGTACTTTGGTTGAGTGCTCCAATGATGACCAAAACCCTCAGTGTGGTTCAAAAAAGGATACAATCAACAATGGAACTCCTGAATGTGAAGAAGAAAAGGTTGATGTGTTAGGCTCTTTGTTAGATGAGAGAACTAATGAATTACTGACTCAGTTTGCCTGTGATGTAAAAGAGAAATGGAATTCCAAAACTGAGCTAGTTGGACCATCTCCTGAATTCTCACTAGGCAAAATCCTTGACAAAAACCAGAGGGCTATTTTGCATAGTGCTATTAGGCAGAAGTTTCCTTTCTTAATAACTGTAGGAAAAAACAGTGAAATTGTTGTAAAACCAAATATTGAGTATAAAGAACTCTGTCTCTTGGTATCTGAAGAAGAAGCATTTGACTTTTTTAAATATTTGGATGCAAAGAAAGAAAATTCGAAATTTACTTTTAAACCTGATACGGACAAAGACCATAGAAAAGCTGTTCACCATTTTGTCAATAAAAAATTCGGAAATCTTGTGGAAACCAAATCTTTTCCTGAACCTAATTACAATGCTGGTAATCCAAATATAGTGATAACAGTAAGATTTCGAGAAAAAGCACACAAGCACAGGAAAAGGTCTCTTCTTGAATACCAGGAAAGAAAAGTTATATACACAGGTAATTTAACAAATCATTACTGTTTTCTTTGATAAACTTAGTTAAAATTGTGAATCAGTGAAAGCTGAATAATTCAAATGAATTGAATAGATTTGTCCAGAGGGATATTAGAAAAAATATATGGGTATGTTTTTCAATGGAAGGTAAAGTCTTTCCACAAATTACATTAATTATAGAAAAATAACCTTATTGATGAAAATATGGTTAACAGATATTTCTGGTTAACATAGTCACAAATATATAATTGAAGCAGTTATTTTTTAATAAGTTTTGTT
The DNA here is from genome assembly GCF_000325575.1 of Pteropus alecto. Lineage (NCBI taxonomy): Eukaryota > Metazoa > Chordata > Mammalia > Chiroptera > Pteropodidae > Pteropus > Pteropus alecto. The sequence continues at coordinate 4,963,909 of NW_006439717.1, forward strand.
GGAAGTAAATCATGATATATTTTGAAAGATAATTAAAATTAAATAATTGGAGACAAGTAGAATATATTTGCTATACTTGGGAAAGTGATTACTTTGTAATCTAAAACAGTTGCACCTCACTTCCCAAGGCAGGGAACCTGAAAACTTACAGGAGCCTCCTTCCTTTGGCTCAGTCAAACTTTTAGAGAAGAGGTTCTCCAACGTGAGTAGCATTATCATCACCAAAAGGGCTTATTAAAACATTTCTGAACCTTATTCTCAGACTTTCCGATTTAGAAGATTTGGGGTAAGGCTTTCACAAATTCCTAGGAGATGCTTTTCTACTGGTCTGGGGACCGACCACATTTTGAGATTCAGTGTTTCAGGGGATAAAAATTCAGGGGACATAGTTCCTAGTATGGGATGGAACTGACAAAATCTCACTGCAAGTTTGGCTGAACAGGTTTAATTGGCTTATATCCTACTTGCAGGATGGGATATGTTTCAGGTGGTCATGTTTTATAAATTTATACAGCAAAACATTTAAGATACAAGCAGTAACCCAAATTTGCATAGATGTGTATGGCATAGATGCAGGATATGTAGCGACCCTATGGTATAAATGAAGAGAGTTTGGACCTTGGACCTGTGTGGGTTTTATTTTACATTATGATTTTAGTTGATAAAATGATTCATTAACTTTTTAATATCTTTAATTCTTAGTTTCTACAAATATAAAAATAGAAAAAATTGGTAAGTTACTTAATTCATAACTTTGGATTGTACTTTAAAAATGGGGTAGTAGTAAAGTGTAATTCACAATGATATTCTAAGGATTAAATGAAATAATTAATGAAAGAGTTTAGTATGTAATAGTTATTCAAATATTGGTGTCTTCTCTCCTGGAAATTTCTTTCTGGTTGTGTGACTTGCCTTTTCCATGAGAAAGCTGCTAGTATAGGATTTTACACATAAGGCATGCAATAAATGTTAACAGATAAATCTATTTGGAAATAAAAACAAAACTAGCTTAACGTGTGGGGGAAGAATTGCTGATAAGTGATTTAAGCATCTATAGATTTAATACTTGAAATTCTAATAGTATTAATTTGAGTTAATCAACCACAAATTGTGGAACTTCTTATATATTAGTTTACATTAGTTTTACAAAAACTATGAATAATTGGAGGGATATGTTAAAAGGAGGAATCGATGGTTCACCAGAGATAATACGAAGATCCTGCTATACCTATAAGTCTAAGAACACAGAAAAAGACAAACTCTGCCTGTCCCAAATTTTGTAGGCCAACTTTTTGTAACAAAAATAGCTCATATTAAAAAGAATTTTATAATAAGTAGACCTATATACAAAATAGAATACTTAAAAAACTTTTAATTGTAAAATATATATATAATTTACCATTTTAATCACTTTTAAGTATACAGTTCAGTGACATTAAGTACATTCACATTGTTGTACAGCCATCACCACCATCCATCTTCAGAACTTCTTCATCTTCCCAAACTAAAACTCTATTCCCATTAACCACCATTCACCACTCCCCCAGCCACTGGCAACCACCATTCTGCTTTCTGTCTCTGTGAATTCGACTACTCTATATAAGTGGAATTTCATGTAAGTGAAATTGTACAATATTTGTCCTTTCATCATTGTCTTATTTCACTTAGCTTAAGGTCTTCAAGGTTCATCATGTTATACATGTGTTAGAATTTTCTTTCATTTTAAGGTTGAATAATATTCCATTTCATGTATATACCTCATTTTGTTTATTCATTCATCTGCCAATGGACATGGGTAGCTTCTCTCTTTTGGCTATCGTGAATAACGTTGCTATGAAAATGGCTGTAAAAATGCATTCAGGTCCCTGTTTTCAGTTCCTTTGGATGTATACCCAGAGTGGAATTGCTGAATCATATGGTAATTCTATGTTTAATTTTTTGAAGCATTTCCTAGGATATGTTTCCTAGGATATGCTTTTGAAGAAGGAATTTTATAAAAGATTTAAGCATCCAATGAAAATTTCATTTTAGATATTGCATTTCTCAACTCTAGAAGTTTCATTTGTTTCTTTCTTAGGTATTCAATTTCTTATTATGTTCTTGTTTTCTGATGTATAATCTTTGAGCTTATTTCTAATAGGTCTTTAAAAATATTTGTCTGCTAATTATATCTCTCTCATTTCTGGGTATGTTTATATTGACTGACTTTTATTTGGGTTATGGGTCATATTATTCTGCTTCTCTGCAGGTCTAGTAATGTTTTTTTTTCTAGGTCAAACATCGTGTTACCTTGTTGAGTGTCCAAATTTTGTTGTCTTCTTTTAAAGAGTGTTTGTTGAACTTTGCTTTAGCAGATAGGAAGTAATTTACAGATATATTAGAGGCTTCATTTTGAGTTTTATTAGGATAGGTCTAGAGTAAGCTTTACTCTGATTCTGTCATAAAGCTCTGCTATTACAGTATGATCCTTTTGTGATTTCTACTGAATGCCCTTGTTATTTAATTAGATCTCTTCTTTCTGGCTGGGCTCCAGCCTCATGTAATCTCTGGCACGTTACAGATGGCTAGCCTGGTGGAGCATGTTAGCCAGCATCCACATGGCCCTCAATGATCTTTAACTATAGGTATTCATGTCCTTATGTAGTCCCAACCTACATTGATTCTGGGTCAGACTGTTTGACCAATAGAATATGACAGAAATGACAGTAACTTCTGAGGCTAAGTAATTAAAGGCATTTCATATTACTCACTGTGAAGCAAACTACATACCTTGAAAATGCTCAAGAATTCCTGTGGAGAGAAACCGAGGCCTCTATTAATGACACTAACTTAACACTGATGTAAGTGAAGTATCTTGGAAGTAGATCTTCCAGCTTCAGCTGATGTTCCACATCAACTTCACAATAGACCCTAAGCCAGAGCTCCTGAATTCCTGATCCACAGAAACTGCAGGATAATGTATTAATCTGCTCAGGCTGCCATAACAGAATGCCATAGACTAGGTGACTGAAACGACAGAAATTTATTTTCTCACAGTTCTGGAGACTGAAAGTCCAAGATCAAGATGCCAACAGGGTTGATGTCTGGTAAGGGCTATCCCTTTAGATTGCAGACAGCCTCTGTCTTGCTGTGTGCTCACATGATCTCTTCTTTGGACACACATGGAGTGGGAGATCAAGAGCGAGCTCACTGGTGTCTTCTTATAAGGATACTAATCCTATTGAATGAGGGCCCCACTCTTATGACCTCATATAACCTTAATTCTTAGAGGCCTCATTCCAAACACAGCTACACTGGGGTTAGCGCTTTTTCATATGAATTTGGGGGGCATACAGACATTTAGTCTCTAAAAGTTAGTAAATGATTATTTTTATTTTATGACACTAGGATTTAGGGTGATTTCTTATGCAGGATAATTAATAGAAATTTTGGTATCAGAAATGAGTTGCTGCTGTAACAAAGCCTAACACCTGTGGTAGCAATGCCTTCGGGACCTGTTGGCAGGCAGAAATTTGAAGATATCTAAGGGAAGCTGTCAATGAGAGTTGAAAGGAAAGTAAAGACAATATTATTAAAACCTGGAAGAAAGGGATCCTTGTTATATAATGGCAGGAAATTTAGCAACACTGTTGCCTACAATAAAATAGAAAGTAGAAAATGTATCTAAAGAAGGGATGCTCTAACTAGAGAGATTTGCAGGTAAAGTGTGGAGGGTGCCACCTCATTTCTTTTTTACTGCTTACAGTAAAATTCTAAAGGAAAAACTGTTGGATATAAAGGAGCCAAGAGTGCTGGGTTCAAAAATAATTAAATAAAAGAAATAAATCCTCACCTCTCCAGATGGTACATGGTGTTTAAATTAAAAAATAGCTTTTAGGCAAAGAGAAAATCATGGCAGGTCAGGACAAAATGTTCTAACAAGGAAACCTAGAGTGTGATTGGAAAACTATTTGCTAAAATTGTTTAAAGGTGTATAGCAGTGTCTCAGAGAATGGTTCAGACACAAGGCCCACTGAGAACTTTAAGGGCATGACTCATGGATCCCTCGTGTTAAACAGTAATTTTTCTGGGAATTTAGGGACATCTTCCCTCAGCAGCTTCAGGAGAAGCCCTAAATAGAAAAGATCTTATCTTGACAAAATTTGAGTATATCTTTGTCTAATAGAGTGAAACCCAGAGAAGACCCACACAGTTTTTGAAAAGATCAAAGGCAGTATGAAATAAAGAGAGGCTTTTGTACTCCCAAATATTGAAAGTCAGAAATGAGACTGAGAAAACTACTCAGCTGTGAACAGGCTATCTTTAATGGAAAAGGAAGGTTCACTAAGAGGGCAGAGCCCAGAGGTGTACCCTACAGCCACAGCAATCATTCCTAGATACTGGTAGGACTGAATTCTAATAAAGGAATATCCAACAAATTTCTGCTTGGATTCAGAATTGCTGCATATCAGTAACTTCTAAGTATTTCCAGTTTTCCCCAGTTTAAATAAAGTCTGTAGTGCTTGCCCTATCTATGTGTATTTCAACATTACAAAGTGTGTGTAAAGCAGATTTGTCTCTTCATGTCATAGTCCTTTGTAGCCTTCATATTAAGATAAATTGTATTTGAGGATTCTAATATGAGATGTACTCAAGGAGCCTTATCTACATCTGGACCTGATTCAGGTGAAAAAATGCTAGGATTTGAGCTGTTGTCTTAATGGGATGAGTCTTTGAGGCCTTGTGAAGGAATGAGTGTATTTTGAAAGGGGATGGATCATAAATATTAGAGCCAGAAGATGGATTGTGGTTCTCAACATCCAAGAAGGCTCTCAGATATTAACACAGAGTGGCCTGTGTGACAGAAGTGTTGGTGTGTGAGTGCTAAGGCTAGATCATAAAAAATGTTGCACTTTTTGTTCATGTTTCTTGATTTTCTCGTTCAGGGATGAGCTAGTTCCATACTGTAATGATACTCAAGCAGACCTTTGGAGAGGAACCAAAGCCTCCTGCCAATAGCTAGCACCAACTTGGCAGCCATGCAATAAGCCCCCTTGGAAATGGATCCTGCAGGTCCTGTCAGGCTTTTGAATAACTGTAGCCCCAGCCACATCTAACTGTAATCTCATGAGAGAGCCTGAGTTGAAACCACCAAACCAAGATGCTCTTGAATTCCTTACCAACAAAAACTGTGAGAGATAGATAAATATTGTAAGCCACTAAGATTTAGGGTGACTTGTTACACAACATTAGATAAATAATACACAGTATTTCATCCTAGGTATGTGTGGATTACTCATCAGCAACAAACTCAAGGGATCACTTATGTGGATTTCTGGAACTCTCTCCGTGTAGCTTCTTATCTGGTACTCTGCCCCATGAATTCCAGCCCACTTGGCCTTCCTGAACTTCATCTTCTACTTTCTTAATTTAGCAAGACCACTCCCATCTACCTGGATTCCATCTCCCTGTGCTATGGTCCAGAAAGTACCTCTAGACAGCAAACCAGGGTATTTTAGGACTCATGTCATCTATTTTCCTTTCCTTTTGGATCACAGTTCTGTGGTGCCTATTCTCTAGTGTTTAAAAACAGGTGTTTCATAGTTTTTTTCCCTTGGTTTTCTGTTTGTTTATAGTGGGAGGTGAAGTCTGGTACCAATTATTCCAAAATGGCTAGAAGTGGAAGTCTCTAAAATTGAATTTTTAATTTAGCATAGTTGATTTACTTTTTAAATACTTTAGTTGTTCCAAATAATTAAGAAAATGTTATGAAACTTATAAGTTTAGTGACCTTTAAATGTTCCTATATGTTTCCATGTTATTTACTAATATAGTGAGGTTTCAATGTAAAAAGAAAGATTTAAATCAATTAGACATTTTTAATTGGAATTCTTTAAGTCTATTTCTTTTAAACATTCCAAGTACATAAAGCAGATTCATTAACACAAATACTAAATTAATGGACTTGATTCTCTTAAATACCTCTATATTCTAAATCTTCATGGATAAAAAATGGCTAATCAGCAACAAAATGATATAATCTCAAGCAATTTGGAGGTTCCTTCTTATTACATAGCTGAGTTTACCTAATGACCATTGAGTGACATGCCCAGATTGTCAGGGACAGATTTGACTCATTAAACCATACTTAAACACATGAACTATAAAACTTTAGAGACTGGTCTCCTAGCCTTCTTCCTTTACATAGTACAGTTTCCTGGTCTACTTTTCAAAGTTTGCAACTCCAAACCAGGCTGCTGTGACATTTGATTGAATTTTGCATTTCTTTTAAGCAATTTTAATGACTTCTGTCTAGTTTCATAGATTTGGTATACTTCAGGGACTACTATATTTTTTCACATTATTCCTAATTGGTTCTCAAAATTTTTGGTTCCCTGAGGAGTATAGCTCTTATAAGTTATTGTGGACCCCCAACCAACTTTTGTTTACATGGTTATCTCTTGATATCTGACTTATTATCAATTAAAGTAGAAATTTTAAAAATGTGAATTTATTTAAGATAAATCTATTACTATTAACATAACATTTTTAATGAAAAATGACGATATTTTTTAACTAAATTTTTTAACTAAAATTAGAAGGATTGCATTGTTTTACAGTTCTACATATGTTTCTAACATCCAACTTAAAAGAAGTCAGCTGGATTCTGTTTTCTGTTCCTGCATTCAATCTGTTGTAATGTTTTATTTTGATTGAAACAAATAAACAAAATTCAGCCTTATACATGTATATAGATGGAAAAGGGAGAACACTGTAGATGCGCTAAGATGACAGGTCAGAGAAATCTTACAGATATTAAAATATTTGATATTTTGATCTTTCTATTGCTTTGACTGTTTGCCATACTTCTGTTCATTCTTCAAGCCCCCACAGCAGCAGCACTACCATTCTCAAAGTCTTTTCAGGCTCCCAAGACTGAATGCTCCCAAAGAGGGACTCATTTTTGTTTTATTGGCCATTATATTTTAGCCTAGCACATCTTCCAAAATCATTTTATTTAACTCTATAATTCTATTATGGTAGTCACTGACATATTTTGAGGTTATAATCTCTACATTTTAAACACGGGGTTTTAATTTCATTTTCTTTGAGACAACTGTTATAAACAGCTGCCTTAGAATCAGAGGTTTATATTCAAATCCATTTGGCTAAGATACCCCAAAAGTATAAAGAATAAATTGTGATTTAACACACAGAAGTAACGTGTATGATTTCTCCTCTACTTCTTTTATCAGTTCTTTAAGAATAACAGGAGTCATAGTACATTTAATTTATCGCTGCTTTAATAGAAAATGCGAAGAATTCTAGGAAGCTATTGTGATAGTACAAAAAATAATGACCCTAGTGGTAAAAAAAATTTAAGAAATAGTGGCCAATGCTTCAGTATTCTACAGAAATTATAGTTTTACACTGTAAAAGTTCTTAAACGTAGGTAAAAATATAAATCTATTGTTAAAATTGAAACATTAAAAATATACTGCATTGCATTACAGATTTTTTAAACTTTTGCATAAATGACATACATTATACGTATTTTTGAAGGTTGCTATTTTCATGTTTTTAGAGATTATTTATATAGAGCTACAAGAAACATACTTGTTCTTCCCTAATCTTTTAAATACTACGTGATATTCCAAATTATGGATATTACCAGCTTTGTTTGGCTATTTCATATATTCATAAATAGATACATACATACATTTACATCTTCCTACTTGCTGGGTCATGTTTATGTTTAATGTTCATTTTTCTTAGAACACTCTTCAAAGAGATCCTTGTAGCTGCTGATGACAATTACAATAATCGAACAAAATATAAATTATTCTGCAAAAAATTGAATTTCCTTTTCACAATTTGAAGGGAGGGCAGTACTTTGAAGTATCTTATATGTAAATATGGTGAACTGAGGATTGCAGTATTTTGTTACTGTCAATACTGGCAGGTTATATAGGTCAACATATCCTGGGGATTTTTGGTGGTCGTTGTTATGGGCCTTGTTCCTCCTCCCCACCCTCACTCCTACTCTCTTATCTAAAAGGCATTTTAAACATCTACCACAAAGCAAGCACTTTTATTTATTGGCTCTCAGCCTATGGAGTGGGCAAACATTAAAAGATAAATTGTAATACTTCGTGTTAAGTGTCATCAAACAGATAATGACAACTTGTGGAGACAAGCAAGATTAAGATTAAGTAATTTGATTCAACAAATATTTGAAAGCCTACTATGTGTTAGGCCGAGGATATAACAGTCAGTAAAACAAATACAACCCCTACCTTGGGAGCATTCGGCCTTGGGACCCTGGAAAGAATTTGCGGAGAACTGCTGCTGCTGTTGGATAGTGAAAATTGAATAGAAGTATGACAAGTAAAATGGAAGGAACATATATTTTAGACAGAGGGACTCAAATGTGCAAAAGTATAAAGCTGTGGAAGGATTATGAGAAATTAACTGTGTCAAGGTTATAGGAATGGAAGTGGCACATGTGGAGACCAAAAAAGGAGATTGGGGCCAGCCAGATATGAATGCCAAATGAAGGAATTTTGTTTTTTTTTTTTATGTAAAGCTTTAATGAACCAATTAGCATGTAAAAAATAACAGCTGAAATCTATAACTGATTTTGTATTTTGATTCTAATTTAAATTAATGATTTAATTCATTATATTAATCTGTTAGTCTGCTTAGCCTATAGTTGCTGTATGGTAGCTGCTTTTTTTATAATCTAGGATTATTTTTGTTTCAGCCTTTACCCTACGAAAAGAAAATATGGAAATGTTTGAAGCAGTTGGTTTTTTAGCTATCAAACTTGGTGTGATTTCTTCGGATTTTAGTTATGCAGGCCTTAAAGACAAGAAAGCCATCACCTATCAAGCGATGGTGGTTAGAAAAGTGACTCCAGAAAGGTAATAAGACATTACTTTATAAGAGAGAATTGTTCTTATTGCATCAAATAAATAAATGTAAGATTAAAAACTCAGAATATACTGGGAGCGTATTAACCTCACTCTCAATATTCACTGGTCACAGGCTTTCCAAGCAGCACATTCTGCATATAATTATCTTCTAAATAGTTATGTCTAAAATTTACATTGAGGACGTGGTTCCATAGTGTAGCAGTTAGCACCTCTGCTTTACATGCAGAAGGTCCTGAGTTTGTGCACCAGGGGAGCCACAGTCCATGGTCTATGGCCATGCTACCCTGAACAAGCCCGATCCCATTTGATCTCGGAAGCTAAGCAGAGTTGGGCCTGGTTAGTACTTGGATGGGAGACCTCCTAGGAAGTCTGTAGGCATAAATAATAATAAAAATAAATAAAATACAATTTACATTGAAAATATAGTTTTAGGATAGAAACTTTGAAAAGCGGTGATTTTTTTTTGCTATTTTATTTTATTTTTTATTTATTTTTTAATTGAAGAAATGATTTAAATTCCCTCCCCCGCCTCCCCCACCCGCCGCAGGTCTACCTCCTCCTCTCCACCTCCCCTCTGGCAGCTGATTTTAAATGATCTAGATTGTTTCTAAACATCCTGTTCTATATACAAATATAAGTTCACATTTAGGACAGTGTCTTACAAATCTTTTTTTCTAATTACTATAATACTTGTATAATTTTATTGTATTTTTTTGTATTTAAAATAAATCTTTGTTAAATAGAATGTAAAACACTCAATTTTAGCCTCTCCGGCTTAATCAAATATTAAAAATGTTTTTGTAATGAAAAAAGAAATACATGTTAATTATAGATTTAGAAAGTAAAGAAAAAACGTACTGAATAAAAAAAGAAAAGTCACTGATAATTCTGCTACTCAGAAAGAACCATGATAACAATTCGATATATTTCCTTCCAGACTTTTTTCAGAGACTGTATTACATACATACATACATTGTATATAGACATTTTTTATGCATGTGAAAATCATATTGTATATGTAATTTATATTTTACTTATAAAATTATTATTTTATTAAAATTTGTGTCATGAAATATTTCAAAATTATGTTTATTACATAGGCTAATTTGTTTAACATTCCCCTAGTTTTAGATATAGAAATTAGTTCCAATATTTCACTTTAAATAATACTGCGATTAATATTATTGCACTTAAAATCTGTGCCTTGTAGATATTTTTCAAAATATGTCATTGGGCCAAAATTCAGCCTAATTTGATGTAATATTGATACATTCAATCTTAGTCATAAGATGTTTCAGTATCCACTATTTGCAGGTAGAAGCCTCTAAGCTCTTATATAAGGGACAAAAAAAATGTACATGATTTTGTCTTTGGTCAAGAAGTGCAGTATAGGTAAGAGAGGAGGATGTTAGATGTTAAATGATATTTAGTTGTTGAAAGCTAGTTTTTAATTTACAAAGACAAGAAATATTAGTTCTAGGATTTAGCTTATAGGTATGGGATTTTAATTATCCTTCAAGTAATAGTAGATTTTATCAGATGCAGAAACCCTGAAGATACATTTAGAGGAGCAGTAAATTAAACAGTCTGCCTAATAAAACAGATAGTTACTATAAGGACTACAAAAAATATGAATGTAAAGAAAAAATTATATCAGTTTTTAAAGGATTTTAAAAGTTATGCCAAGATAATTGGAATCCATTCTTTAGATGTTGGGGAAGAATTGAAAGTTTAAGTAAGGGATTGTTCAGAGTATAATTTTAGGAACATCCTCTGGTGCTAGTAGTTCTTCTTGATAACGCTGGGAGAAGAGAGACTGAGGAGGAAAGGAACAAAGTCGATAAGAGCAGGAACAGGAGAACAGTTGATTTCTATCATTTGAACTAATGAATCAAAAGCCCTACACCAGAAAAGGTATATGTTCCAGGTCTGAAAATAACTGGTTAATATAATTTTATAATAATGGGTTTCTAGTGCACAGTTGTTGAAAAAACACTGACTTCATAATATTCCCCCAAAAAGTTTTTTCAGTATTCTGATATAAGTGGTTACCTGGCAACTATCATTTAAAACTTATAATAATTTTCGAAATGTAAAATTTAACTGAGTCTATATGATTTATCATTTTTAGGTTGAAAAATATTGAAAAAGAAATTGAAAAGAAAAGAATGAATGTGTTTAATATTCGGTCTGTAGACGATTCCCTTAGACTCGGTCAGCTCAAAGGAAATCACTTTGATATTGTCATCAGAAATTTAAAAACCCAAATAAATGATTCAGCAAACCTGAGAGAGAGAATTTTGGAGGCAATAGAAAATGTTAAGGTAAGAATACTCAATTTTAAAATAGAATATTACAGGAAAATTTTCATAGCCCTTCTCTTTACATTGAGGCAAGAAGGAAAACTTTTTCCTTGGTACCTTTTGTTTTCATTTGCATGTATAATTATTTTTTAAAATGATAACATGGCTGTTTGGCTTATTTTCTGCTTTCTTAGTACATTTTTGTATGGGGAAAAAAAAAACCAACTTTAATGTAATTAAAATATAAAATGTATAGATTTCCCCAGAGATGGAGGGAATAAAACTGTCTTTATAAGAAGAATGATTTTTAGCATTTGCCATATAGAGTATTATGTTAGGGAAAGGGATTAATATTTTTGGAAACTTTGTTCAGTAATTCTTTTTAGAAATCTGGTAATTTGGCAAATTATTTTTTAGAATTAAATACAATCTTTTTTTCTTTTCAACTGAATTTTCAATTATGTTTCAATTTATACAAATGATAAATTGTATACATTTTATGTCGTATAGCAAAAAAATTACTTAATGTATATTTTTAAATGACATTTGCCAGGCATCTAAATATGCATATACAACTATAGCTTTCAGTTCATTATCTAGGCAATGGGTCAGCAAACTTTTTTCATAAAGGGCCAGATAACAAATATCTTTGGCTTTGTAGGCATTTGATCTCTATGGCAACTACTCTGTTGCCATTGTGTTGGTCCAGATCTGACTCGTTGGCAGTTAGTAATTTGCCAACCTCCTATCTAGACAAGTAATTCTCAATCTGGGGGCTTTACAAAGTCTCAGCAGTCAATCTCTACTCCCAGACCAATTAAATAAGAACATTTGAGGATGCTGTTTAGGCATTAGTATTTTTTAAAAACTCCCTAAGTGATTCTACTCTGTAGCTAATATGAGAAACACTGATCTAAGTTTCTGAAAACAAAGACCTTTTTTACACAATTTTATACCTCTCTACCAGGAAGACAAAACTTGTTTTTAATCAATATCATGCCTTATAGTCAGGAAGCTTTCAAATCTCTTGTAATTTCCTAAATCTGGAGAGTGATAGAGTTGTCTTTTGTTATGTTAATGAGGTGACTTTTGGCAATCACCTATGTTGGGGGCTGTTTGTCAATGGAGCCAACCAAGTGATTAAAAAATAGTAGTTTACAGTACCACCCCTGACCTCTTGGGGAGAGGGGCTGGGGGTGAAATCAATCGCCAATGACTGGTGATTTAACCAATCATGCCTATATAATGAAGCCTCCATAGAAACCCAAAAGGAAAGGGTTTGGAGAGCTTCCAGGTTGGAAAACTCCTGGAGATGCAGAGTTCTGAAAGCTGGAAGCCTGAGATCAGGTTGCCAGCATGGTTTTCTCATTCTGTTCTCATGGCAGAAAGAGAGTAAGCTAGCTCCGTGGCCTTTTCTCATAATGGCACTAATCTTATTCATGAGGGCTCCACCCTCATGACCTAATTACTTCCCCAAATTCCCACCTTTACATACCCCATCAGAGGAGGTTAGGATTTTAACATATAAATTGAGGGAGCGAGACACAGGCATGTGTCCATAGCAACATACTTTTAATTAATTGATTTTTTTCTATTCATAGAATAAAGGTTTTGTGAATTACTATGGACCACAGAGATTTGGGATAGGAAGGAGAGTTCACACAGATCAAATTGGATTGGCTTTGCTGAAAGGTGAAATGGTATGGATTTTTTAAAAATATGACCTTGTCTGTTTTCTCAGTTGTACTTACCACATAAGCCAGCTTCCTTATTTTCTTAACTTAGCATATAAACACATGTGTACACACATACATGTACTATAGCTACATCATTGAACATTTATTGAGCAGCTACTATATTCTTGGTATTACATTATAAGAAAGCAAACTGTGATGTCCCTCTGTTTAATACTTGTTTGTGACTTAACAGAGAACTGACAAACACTCACTAAATTTTTAGTGAACTAAATAGAGGATTTAGAGGAAACATACCCTACAGTTCCAGAAATCTGGTATCAGATTATATAAAAGATAGGAATTAATCCAAAGGCAGAAACTAAAAGGGGAACAACACATTGAAAAAATATCTGACTAGTTTCAAATGAAACTATAACTGAATGTCACAAATAAGCCACATATGCCCAATTATTAAAATTAAATATATTTTTGAGATGTATATTTTATATATATAATTACATATTATATACATATACATTTTTGCACTGGATGAAGTGCATGTAATAGTGAAAAACTACAAAACTATAAAAATTATGTACTTGAACAAATGAAAGATTATTCATATGACAGTGTCATACTCATTTGTGTTATAATGTGTTCTCTTGAGTGGAAGGGAAAGGAACAGTAAAAGGACTTGTGAGAAGCATTGTACATGTGAACATAATCTTACACCCATGTGTGAGATAATGGTTGAGAGCTGATAATGTAGACCACATCTGCAAATTTGTAGTCAGTATTCCTACTCTAAGACACATACTTAGAAATAAAACAGTGCTGGAGACAGTGATAAAATACAGGAATTAGTAGATACCATTTTTTTTTTTTCTAAAGGAACTTCATCTATTTAGGTTTTAAAAGGAAATTTTAAAGTTGGCAATTTTTAAAAAAGATTTTGGCAATTATTTTTTAAGACCAAAGAATTCTGAGACTTGAGAGCATGAATGAAAACAAGCATAAAGGAGTGGCTTGCCATTCCTTTATGCTTGTTTCCTCTCCTATTTTTGTTGTGTATGTTGGTCAAGTTTGAGTTTTATGTCATTACTTCACACTAGTATTATTGATGATAGAGATAAAGAATGACAGAACTGTAGAATTAATGGAGGAGCACTTTTTCCAGTCCATAATATTTTAAACCTATGTATAAGCTTGCTTTATATAGAAGTTTATTTCAAATTTTAACACTGTTTGACTTTGAAAGCTTAAAGATAAAATTACAGCATAAAATAATATTTGTTTAATGCGTATTCTTTTAAGATTAATGTTTTTTAAAAAGGAGGTAATTCATCATTTTCATTTAACATGTTTGTGTGCTTGATTTAAAGGTAAAGGCTGTAACATTATTTCTTACACCAGAAGATTTGGATGATCCTGTAAATAGAGCAAAGAAATATTTTCTTCAAACTGGTATTTAAAAGTTCCTTTACCCTATACCTAACCATGCAGATACATAACAAATGTTAATGTCAACAGGAGGGCGTTTATTGCAACATAAATATGATAAGAAATAGATTATAATATATTGTACATTTAATCATTTATTACATGCTCTAGGTACCATTTTTGGCCAGATCTTAAGGACTTTTGTCTAACTCTTGCTTGGGGGTACATAGAGGTGAGAGGAGACATGGTGTCTTAGTTTTTTTCAGCCTAAATCTTCTGAGGGGATAGGAGTTCCCAATTCTAAACTGGTACTGATGGAAGTATGATTCACTACAACTAGAGGAGATGGAAGAATAAACTAAAGAAAAGTACACTTGTTATATCTGATGGGTGTGTGTGTGTGTGTGTGTGTGTGTGTGTGTGTGTGTTGGTCTCGTTGCCATTCAGCCCTGACTGCTGATTTTGAAAACTTTAGCTCAATGTGATAACATATTTGTAGAATGCTTAATGGGAAGCACTAAAGAAAAGTGGTTATGCAGTGGATTCTAGAGTTGATTCTAGAGTTGATCTACATGGGTGTAGCTCTCAGCTTTAGTACTTCCTTACCGTATAGTCTTGTGCAAGTGATTTAGCCTCGTTGTTTTAGTTTCTTTGCCTGTAAATTCAAGCTAATAATGGTACCTAAAAAACTCTTAGGAGATATAAATAAGATAATAGATGTAATGCTCTTGAAATAGTGACTGACACATACTAAATACTGTACAAATATTACTTGTGTTTAAATAATAATAACAGCAACCATAAAAACAGCATTTTAGAGTCATTCAAATATATGATCTACATATATATGCATACTGAATTTCACTTACATTGAAATAAAGAACATCAGTTTTCAAAAATCTCCATTAATTTTTTAAATTATGCACATATATATGTAATTGTTCATAGAAGAGAAATATTTTTTTTGCCATACCACGACCTGTAAATAGTGTGGAAATTTCAAATAGTTATGTAAGTAATACTAAAGAAAATTCAAGGTGAATTTTGTATATATTGTAGAGTCCCAAGAAGATAATTTCCTTATGGCAATAATTCTTAAATTTTAGTGTGCATAAGAAACCTGATACAGTTATTAAAATGCTGATTTCTAGACTTGCCTGAATTAGCACCTTTACAGTATAGTCCAGTAATCTAATTTTAAAGAGCATCCCACTAGCAAGACCTAATAGTGTACTTGAAGGATCGACATATATACTCTTATTCAAAAAATTCTGTGTAAATATCCATAATAGCTCTTTAAAAATCTCTAGGCTCAGAGGTTTATAAGCCCTCTAAATGACTGCAAATTAGTTTATCTACATTTTGAAGTAAGAATTACTAATGCGCTTTTTGCCATTATTTTTTAGAGCATGGAAAGTGAAAATGGACCATATAATTAATGATCTTTATTGAAAAAAACAAGTTCTTTAAGTGTAGCTAGGTTTATAGTTGGTGCTGAGCATCATCTTCATATTCAGGTGTAAAAGATAGCACAGTTCATTGCCTTTCATATTTGGAGATCATACTATGGGTCTTTATAACTGGCCTTTCAATAAAAGTAGTTGATTAACTGATTTTCTCTATATTTCAGAGGATGCTAAAGGCACACTTTCATTGATGCCTGAATTCAAAGTTCGAGAAAGAGCATTGTTGGAGTCATTGCATCGCTTTGGCATGACAGAAGAGGGTTGTGTCCAGGCATGGTTCGCATTTCCCCATTCTATGCGCATTTTCTATGTTCATGCATATAGCAGCAAAATTTGGAATGAGGCAGTATCTTATAGACTTGCAACCTATGGACCAAGAGTGGTGGAGGGTGATTTGGTCTGTTTGGATGAAGATGGTGATGATGAGCATTTCCTAAATAGTAAAGTAAGTATTATTTCATCATAGTTTTCCAAGAATAGTTACCACAGCAGTAACACTAATTTTCAGAAGCCTTTATGTGAGAAACAATTTAAAACTAAACATGCATTTTATTTCTTTTTTAACTCCTGCTTCTACTCTGCTGTTGGCCAAGGCTTATATACATTCTATAAATGGGAAAATAAAATAGTCAGTGGTATGAGAGAAAGATACAAAGATTGTAGACCTTTCTTTAAAGAATACATTCTTTAAAATATTACACAAATAATATACAGAATACTTTCCTTAAAAATAAAAATCAAAGCCTTACAGGTGAAGCTGTCCTCCCTGCCACCACTCCTGTAAATCCCTCCCCTGCCTCCAGAAAATCAACCTCTGTTTTTTGGGGGCATGTTTCCTTTTAGATCTTTTTCTGCACTCACATATAAATATTCACAGAAAGGTGGATTTTTATTCTGTTGACACTGAGAAAAGAAAAGGTAGGACTTAGAGGCTGAAAGCTTAAAATATGAAAAGAAAAAGATTTTTATAATAATGGTATATGGGACATGTATGCATTCCTTTTATATAAGTGTGATTTCACAACTTGCTTTTTTCCTCTTAACAATATCTTAGAGACATTTATATTCATTTCAAGTAATGAAACCCACCTCAAACTAACTTAAGGAAAAGCAGACCGGAATTTATTGGCCCCCATAACTGAAAGTCCATGACTGAGTCAGGTCCAGCTGTGTCCAGGGACTTAAGCAGCATCTTAAGTCATCCATCTCAGTCTGGCTTATTCCTTTCGTGGCAACATGGTAATTAGCAATTATAGGTTTATTTATCACAGCTTTTTTAGAAAAAGAGAGCTTTTCTTTCCTAACAGTTTCAACAAAAGCCATGAAATTGAGTCTCAGTCACTAGGAATAGGTTGGCTTGGGTCACATATCCCCAAACGAATCATCGTGGACTGGAGTATGCTAGTGGTTAAGCCTGTGTTTCAAGGCTTATGGTTCCTTCCTGGAACCATCCCACCCAAACCACATTTGGAACTGGGAGGGAAGCTCCCTGGAAAATGCTGCTACCAAAAAAGGGGGGATAAGGGCTGGCTGAGCAAGCCAGGACAACAGACATTTGCTTTACTATTTCATTAAACGGATGGTTTATAAATATTTAGATAAGAAAGTAATTAATTACTAGGAGCATAAATCACTAAGAATGGTCATTTAACTGAGACACAGACTCTGAAATTGTGTGAAAGGAAAACTAGCCGCATCTTAGGTTTTATTTTACCTCATGTGAATGGAAGAAGAGATATATCAATGGTCTCCTTTTAATAAATAATGAAAAAATCATAAATTTTTAAACGTCTTCCAGAAAACATGTTCGTTTAGTGATTACCTGGGTAATACATTATTTAGTAAATCAGCCATTTCTAATTCAGATTTTTGGGAGTTAAAGGTTACTTTGACAAGACATAGCAATAATCTCTGAAAATACATGAGTCTTATAAGATTTCTTTGTTTAAAGTAACATTTGCAAGGTAAGTTTTGTGATCAGAATTGTATCTGCTTTTCTTTATGGAGTTCTAGAAGAAAACATTTTCTCCTTCAGTTCCTAAAGAGTTTCCTTTTAGTAGCAGCAAAAAAATATCTTTATATATATAGTAAGACCAGTCATTTATACTTTATAAACACTGAGAAAAGGAAAGACAGGATTTAGAGTCTTAAAACTTAAATATGAAAAGGAAAAAAGACAATAAGAATTCTAATAAATGGTATATAAGGCATGTAACTATAGGAAACTAATCTGATTTTCTTTTTTGATAGGATTTCTAGGCCAACAGGTATATCTTTATTTCAAGTCACTTGGTAGATTCTCTTGTAATTTTTTTTGTGAGCAAGATAGACAAATGTGAGTTAGACAATTAAATAGTTAGGAGAATTAATATTTGAGAAGCGGCCATACAGCAAAATCATGTTTGATAATTAATTGATATTAAATTGGAGGGAGTTCTCTACAGACTTCTGTACTTGACCATGTTTATTCAGTATTTTCATAAATTACTTAAATTACAGTATCATAGATAAGCTTATGAATTTGTGAAAGACAAAAACTGGAACTGATGATCCAAGAGAGATTATAGTCCTATGTATTTTGGTCAGATCATACTTTGAGTTTTATATCTATTTCTGAGTGTAGCAGTTAAAACAGGTTATTTACCTATAAACAAACCTGAAGTGAAAAATAAGAAAAGAAGGGACATTATTGATTTAAGTAGGGAGAATCTAAAGGAGAGCAAGCTGATTTAGAGGCAATCTAGATATTGTATTAAATGATGAATGCTTTAGGAAGATAGGAATGCTGTCAATATTTGTGGAATAATGATAGCTGCCTTTATACATGAGCTTTCATGGGCAAGAGAAACCAGAATTATTTTGTGATGTTCTTACAGAAACATTTTTCAACCTTAATTTATCACTCACTTATTTTTGTTTCCTTCCTACATGTGATACCTATTAATATTCTGTGAAACAGGTTTTAGAAATACAACTTCTTATAGAGTATGATATTTGTTGGGGACAGAGGTAGGGGGGTGGTTTCACAGAGCAGGTGTTTGATTCAGCATAATAAAGAACAACTTTGTAATTTAGAAAAAGATTGTTGGTGACTGAGGTGCAAGTGTCACCTTAGAGTGTTAAACTGCCCACCATAATCCATGTGTTTCAATTTCAGTTATCAGTGGTTAAGGCAGGAAGAATGATTCTAATTTTTAGATAGGCTACTCCTCCAGAAACAAATTATGAAAAGATCTTGTTTGGGTATATGTATATTCAGAAGAGTCAATTATACATAACAGAATTCGGGAAAATTGAGAGAATTTGGAACATTTGGGAGTCATCCATATTTTCATCATGTTTTTTAAAAAATAGGTTCATCTAGTAACTGAAGAAGAGGAATCGGCTAATACATATGCAATACATCAGGTAAATTTGCTTAAAAATTTGTATCACTGAGATCTAAATAGACATTATCTCCAAGAGACAAAATGTAACCAGTCTCCCCTGTCCTTTTTTTTTACCACTTTTAAATTTAAGTATTTACACACACACACATACATACACAAAAAAATTCACTCTTTAGTTTATATTGCAGGTTTTGATAAATGTATAAAGTCATATGACCACCACAAAAATTACGGTAAAGAACAATTTCATCTCTCCTCAAAATTTTCTTTTGTTGCTTTGTAGTCAACCCCCACCTGTATCCCCAGCCCCTGGCAATGACCCATCTAATATCTATCCCTATGGTTTTGCCTTTGAAAGAATGACATATAAATGGAATCATAATATATGGCCTTTGTGGTCTGACTTCTTTCAATTAACATAATTAATTTGAAATTCATTCATGTTGTGTGTATTTGAGTTTTTTACCTTGTTCGTTTTTGGGCTACTTTCGGTACTGTTCAAAAAGATGTATAGAAGTAATCAGCAAAGGTGGAAAACCCCACAAAATGCAGTGTTTACTCATATGCAGCTGAGAAAAAAGATATTTTGCTGCCTCTTGTTTGCTTTCAAGTTTTTAAATAAGAAGAATGTAAAATTCTCAACCAAAATACCAGTTATGTGATTGAGCAGTAGGGGTTATTCTTTGTGTTACAGAAAGAATATGCTTTTAGGATTGTATGACTGCATAGAAGTTTGGTCTCTGTTGGTTAATAAATAAACCTAAACTTCTTGTTCTATCTCTTCTTTATTAGAAGTAGTATATCTAATAATATATGATTTGAGTTGGTTACTTAGTTATTATGAATCCTTCCTGATTTTAGTTAGCTCTTTGCCTGGAAGCATTAAAAATAATCAAAATAGTATAATATTCAATGGTACATTTTAGGCTGATTGTATGTTTATATCCTGAGGCTGTTTTTACAGATTCAGGTCCCAGTCATAAAAATAAGTTGAAAATATGATCATATACTTTTCTGAAGGCTTTTTCATGTATCTTTTATTCCCCTTCCCTTCCACAGGTGGTTCTCCCAGTGCTTGGATATAATATTCAGTACCCAAAGAACAAAGTAGGGTTGTGGTACCAGGAAGTACTTCACAGAGATGGACTGCAGACATGTAGGTTTAGAGTACCTACTCTGAAACTGAATGTTCCAGGATGCTATAGAAAGATTTTGAAACAACCCCATAATCTCTCATACCAACTAATAGAAGAGAATGATATTGATGTCAGAGCAGAGGGTTCCCACATCGATGAAGCACCTTTATCTCTTTTGATCTCTTTTGATCTTGATGCTTCGTGTTATGCTACAGTTTGTCTGAGGGAAATAATGAAGCATGACTTTTAAAACTGGTACCCTTTATATAATTGTATATATGTCACTCTTTAAAAGGAGCTAAAATTTCTTAAGCATCTGCCATGTGTTAGGAGATTTATAATTGTTACCTCCGTTAATTATACAATAGCCTGATGAAGTAGGAATTTGATACTAACATTCCAGAGGACATGAAACTAGTAAGTGGCAGGGTCTGAATTTAAGACTCCGAAGCCTGAGTTTTTTTTATAATCTAATGTCTCAATGACCTTTATTCTGTGCTATAAAAGCTGCAATCTTTCTGGACTATTAGGAGCATATAATACTATAAACATTTAAGAAAAAATGTTTTGGAATACTGTTTACATCCTGTAGCTCCTTGCTTAGAATGTAGATGAAGCTAGGTTGTAATGAAAGAATATGTTTGTAGAGATAGATGAAGCATTTTGTTAATCATTATTGTTATTCTTTCCTATTTTTCAAATTATTCATCAAAACAATATATCAGAGAAATGTAATCCCTCTATTTATGAGAACTACCCTGGGGTAGTTTAGTCTTGTGAGATAAATAATCTTTGATGAAGATTGAAATAAAATTTTTTATACAGTTTCTTTATCTTATATGTTGACCCTCTTTTTGTTATTTTTTTTTTCTATTATCCAAAACACTGATTTTTCAGTCAGAAAGATCTGGGCTCAGACTCCAACTCTAACACTTACTAATGACTTTGGGTATGTTATTGATTCTTTTTGAGGCTCATTTAAAGTATTAAGACTGTGCCAATCACATAAGCATCAAACAATAGGATTATCTCCGCCTTTTGTGTTGCTAGAAGAAGAAAACATTTTGCCCATTTGGAAATTTAAATATTTGTTGATTTAACTATTCCACATCATAAATCATCCTTAACCATTTTATATTAGTTAAATTTGGGAGGAAATGGGATATACTGATTGGGAAGATCTGAGCATTCTTTCATTGCTGGTAGTATTATGTAATGATGAAATTTAAACAGCAGTATAGAGCATTATATATCAGTTATGTGGCACTTTTATATACTTTAAGTCAGTAAAACCATTGGGCATATTAGCATAAGAAAATAAAATTCAAAAGAAGGAAAAGAAGCTATATGCAATGCAAAATTTGCTTATTGCAGCATTTTTATATATAATGAAAGAAATTAGAAATAGTTTGAAGGTCCAGCATTAGATAATGAAAGTAAGCACAATGAGATATTACCGACTTGATAGCAAAACATGTTAATTATTAAAAATGATAAGGTTTTAGGTATATGAGAGAACATTGCCCCTGAAAAACAGAATATATTACAAAAGCAGTATATACACTAAATGCAGCTTTTTCAAATGAGGGCACTTTAGCAGAGTGATTAAAAGCATAGATAATGGGGACAAACTCCCCCATTTTGAACTTTGGCTTTGCCACTTATATCAGTGTGGCATTTGGCAAGTTATTTAACTTTATGTGCTTCAGTTTCAACATCTATAAAATGGGGATGCTAATATTCCTTAGGATTATTATGATGATTTGCTGAGTTAATATATGTAAAACACCTTAGAAAAGTGCCTGGCACTTAGTTATTGTTAAATGAATGTCCACAGATGCAAGTTTGGAAGGGAACCAAAAATGAAAATGCCATTCTGTTAAGATGATAGAGTATTTGGATTTTTTTTTTTTAATACTAAAAGGTTTCTTCTGTGTCATTATATACTTTAATAATAAGTTAGGACAGTTTCTTCTGCGTCATTATATATTTTAATAATAAGTTAGGACACAAAAAGTGAAGATTGCAGTACCATGGATTTTTAAAATTACCTTAATGTCTTAAAGTTTATTGAAAATAAAATGATGCTATATTAAGTAATAAAACATTTTTTAAAATGTTTTATTTCACTTTATATAATAAATTATATTCAGAAAAGGAATTATATAAATTATTAAATCTTAATTTTCTTTTAAATGTTTAGTAGCAATTAGAAAATGTGAATGAATTATGTGCTATCATTGATATTATTTTATTTGCCTGTAGATGGCACTGTAATTTTAGGTATCTTTCTTATTTATTTATTTATTTATTTATTTATTTATGTATTTATTTATTTATTACTTTGGACACGTGTAAATAAAGGATCACTGAATTTATTTCAGGCCACCTGTAAAATGTATTCAGATACTGTACACGTGGAGAATTATTTTGTAGACCAATAACGTTTGCCATGTTCTTTTTTTTTTTCAGTTTAAGGAATTTAATATACTCTGGACCAAAAGATGACCAGTTGCCTAGGTTTTTGTTGTTTTTCTGGGGCATTTCAGGCTTTCGGGAGGATACTCTTTGGATGAGTTTTAATTTTAAGGTTGCATTTGAAACTGAGCAATAGTGCCTCAGGATTACAAAGGTAAAACAAATGAAGGTCTTTTTATTAAGATAAAACCACTTGGATTTTTGTGAGTTATAGTAAGCTGAAAGTCATATAACTTTTGATCCAAATAACATTTATTGTGTGTCTGTTGTGCCAGGCATTTCTACTTCTCTCATTTTAATTCATGTACCCACCCTGTAGGTAGATAGTGTTTTCCCTGTTTTTACAGATGAGAAAATAACTGAGTGCTTTACTGACCTATTCTGGATCAAACAAGATAGTACGTGGTTGAGTCGATTATGCTTTTTAGATCAGTACTGTTCATCAACCTAATATTTGCCTCTGAAAAAAAGTCTTTTGGTTAATAACTTCCATTTCTACCAGATTGATATTACTTGCCATTGATTAATAGGTATATTGGAGCATGTCTTGAGGGAAACAAGATTCCTTTTGAGATTCTGAGACCAAAATAAAAGTAAAGGAGATGCTTTAGGAAATTCCCAAATCATTTTGGGGTATTTTCCAGAATATTTTAAGCCTTGTATCACAGTCACAGGCAAAATCATTACAGGCTATAGGAGGTTATTTCAGATTGTACCTGGCACAATATTAAATATTATTGAAAAAGTACACTAAGAGAGTTGCTCCTGGTTCATTCCTTTAATCAACCATTCTGTTTAAGACAGAGAGCTGATTCATACTAGTTTTCATATATCATTAACACTTGCTGATTTACCTTTTGAACAGAGACAGTGCAGATCTTAGGCTCAGGAATACCAGCAGGCAACAATATCTAACCAGAATTTAATAAGATTTCTTTTATTGAATTTATTTTTCCAGTTACCTTTTTTATTTATGGCAAATAATCCTGGTTTTCAACTTATGTAGTGTTTCTTTTGAAAAACATTTAATTTTAAAAAGATGGAATCAATTTAAAGGTATTAAGGAAATACTAGTGTAGGTAAGAAGATTGAAGTTTGGGAAATACTGGCATAGCTACCCGTACCTGAACTCAGGAGCTCTACCACTGACTGCATTAGTGTGCGGTTTTAGTAACCCACTGAATTTCTCTGTTTTGGTGAGCTCAGGTTCGAAGTAATGTTAGTAATCATTTTTTCAGTCCAAGACAGTATTGCATCAAACAAAATAATGAGAAATATACAAATTCAAGATAGGACGAACACAGATACTGATGATCACATGCCATACCTTAAAATTTCACTGAAAGGGACTTTATTTCAGAAAATCTTATGAAACACTAAAAACAGTGTCTCGCACCTAGTAAATTCTCAAT
Source organism: Pteropus alecto (assembly GCF_000325575.1). NCBI lineage: Eukaryota > Metazoa > Chordata > Mammalia > Chiroptera > Pteropodidae > Pteropus > Pteropus alecto. The sequence continues at coordinate 4,988,124 of NW_006439717.1, forward strand.
GAATGTCAGCTAGTGTTATTATGGTTAATATGTTACTGTGCTTTCTGATGAAAAGTTTTACAATTGAATAGTTAACTTTCCCTTGAGATGTGATCTTATTGTCTTAACATAAAACAATAATTCAGCACTTTTAGATTTGTTTATTTATTTTTGGTAAGTGGAAATAACTATTTTCTAAATCTGGGACTTAAGTAGTTCATTCAAATTAAGATCTTTCAGACCCATCTGGATCAGTGTTCCTCAGTATTTTCCACTTGGGAACTACCAGTAAGAGCCCACAAAGAAAGTGAAGCCCTGTCCAACAATGCAGAGTTTTCTTGCATTAATGTAAGGATAATAAAAAGTTGGAGGAAGATATGAGGAGTAAGGTAAAAAATAGGACTTACATTTTTTTCTCTATTTACTTCTGAAATGTTTGGATTTTAAAACAAAAATTCATTTGTGAATTAATTTTGTAATTGAAAACCTTGAAGAATACTTAAGGTTCAGAGAGGGTAAGGTAAAGCAATTGATGGATTACAATTGTATTTTTTTTTTCAGAATAGTTCTGGTTGCTCATATCAACATATTGCCAGAGAGAGAAATTTATGCATTGTACTTTTAATAGCATTCATGGCAGTTGATATAAATAGTTTCATGCCTATGTTATGGATTTTGCTTTCAGATGCGGAAATATTCTGTCTTAGAGACAGCTTGATGTCTTACGGTACTGTTTTAATCAGTTTTTTTTAAGTCCTTCTGCCTTACATATTTTTGATGGGCCACAAAACAATGTCGAATATATGACATAATAATCAATAAATATTTGAGTGTCCCTAAGTTAAAGGCACTCTATAAGATGCTATTGGGAAAAACAAAAATAAATCAGGTAATATCCTTGCCTTTGAGGAATTACAGCGTTATATCCTTTAAGCTATTATTTGATTTGAAATGCAATCTGCATAAAAGAGTATGCAGACTAAATGGAAAGAGAAAAACAAGCAGAGTCTTTCCATTTCTTTATGGCTCACTATATGACCAATAATGTTACTTGACCTCTCAGCACCTCATTCTGAATCCTTAAATGATACTTGTATTAGCATTTCTAAGCATTTGAGATCTCCTCTTAAAATATGCTAAAAGTATGCTTTGAACTATTCAGTCTAAATGCTGCTTTCTAGAAAGCTAGTAGTTTAAAAGAATGGGAAACAGTGTTAATGGAGTTAATCTTGTATAATTTCAGTGTGGGTTGTCAGGAATACCTTTAAGTAAAGAAAATGACTCTAATCTTCTTAAGCAAATCATTCTTAGCAACTGTGAGGCAGGAGCTAATTTACTCTGACTATGTACATAAACCTTGTCTTTGTAAAGAAAAATTTTAGTCATGGAAAGAAATCAGGATACCCATGAAATTATTTAAATTTAAACATATTGGGAAATATTACAAAATATAAGATTTATTAAATTGTCTTTGCCGTTACCAGTTTCCTTAATAAATATCAATTACCAATGTAGAAGTAAAATCCCTCTTACAGGAGGAAATTTAATCATGGGGTCAAAACAAGAGCTATTGGATTGTTTTTAAAGAGTAAAGAGGTCAAAGAGCTGGTCACTCCTTAACTGAGGGTATTTGAGCAGCAGGGTGGGTTGGGGAGTGGAGAAGGTTAGGGACTCAATTCTTTATGCTTTTATTCCAAGTCACTCTTTTCCGATAAGCCTTACTGGCATTTTCTTAGACTGGTTAAGTCAAGATTCTGAAATTTTTCAGAATTGGTTTTTAATCTTTGCCGATTGTTGTTTCTACTCCCACCCCGGTCATAAAGGACAGTGTGCTTTTCTAAAAAGGGAACAGGAAGACTCTTTCTATGAATAATCTTTATAATTTTTATAATAAAATGGATTTCGTTTTGCATATGATTTCCAAAAGGAACTAATTTAGGTTGTATTTTTCCATTAAATATCTTAAAGGAAACTTAATTTTTATCATACATAAACAATAACAATGCGCTTTTCACATTTATGAACCAGTAGAAAATGTGGGAAGCAGTTATTCTGAATTCAAAGAACATTCACCCAAGGCATTGAAAGAGAAAACATTAATTATTAATTCATAGTGAAGCTTATGATGATTGTATATTTTATGTACATATCCACTCTTATTTTGATTCTTGTGATAATTTTCTAACTGGCTGCCTCCATTCTTCACTCTAACCAGTTCTTCTTGTATACTAATGTCAGTTAGCCTCCTAAAAGTAGAAATATGATTTTTGTCATTGTGTTTAGGCCATATAACATTTCGGTGGCTTCCCAGTATCTACAGAATAAAAGTTCAAATCTCTAAACATAGCACATGTAGACCTGCACAGTATGGCTTCACATTATGTTTGAAGTGTTATCTGCCACTTTCTCCGTAAAACATACCTTTGTTTTAGCTCTGTTTGCTCTTTCTCAAATATAGCAAGTTTTTACATCTTATGCACCTAAACCTCCCATTCCCGTTGGCAGAAAGTCTTCTATGTTTAAATTAAAAGTCTAGTCTGTGAAATCTGTGTTCGCATAAGACTTTGCATGTGTCTCTACTATCTCATTGCTCACATCACATTCTAGTTATTTGATTGATTCTCTGGCTCATGTACTAACTATGCAAGGGCATTTGTCTTTATACCTCAGGCACCCATCCAATGTAATAAATAGGCTTAAAAATGCTGGATGAAAACCAGAATCATATCTTAGTAAATTAAATTTTATAAAAAGAAAAATCTTTAAAAAAATCTTAAAAGCAGCCAGAGAAAGATTATTCTCAAGGCATGACTAGAATAGAATGATAGCTAATTCTTCAGAGCAATGATGGAATATATTAAAATAACAAAGTTTGCACCTAAATAATAACTGATTAGAGGAAATTAAAACAGACAGACAAAACCCCAAAACACTTCAGGGAGAAGGTAAAGGATCTCAAATCAAAAGCCTAAGGTGGAGGAATGAATGATGAACAGGAACAGGGGTAAATATGTAATTAAATATAAAAAAACACTATAAAATAATAGTGTCTATCATATCTTCTGGGTTAAAAAAGTACAATAAATTAAATACAGAGCCTGGAAGGGAACGAAAAGGAATTAATGATCTAAGGTTGTTGTATTATCTATAAAAATGAGTAAATATATTGATTAACTTTAATCTTTGATAAGTTAGAATTGTGTAGTATAATATCTATAATAATCACTAAAAGAGGAGAACTAGTTAAAAAATCCAAACTAGGGCTGGATAATTTCTCTAACAATGTGCATGTCCTATATAAATTAGAGGTTCATGATTAGTTTGATATATTAATAAGAAAAATTTCATTAAATGTAAGAATCATTTCCATTATCATGAGAAAGTTTTAACATTGAATTTTTCAAGAAGAATAGGAAAAGTTATTAGCATCTTCAAACATAATTTCAAGTGTCGTAAACTTTGAATGATTATAAAAAAAGATTTAAATTTTTCCTACAAATTTTTATATGTCATTAAATAGCATTTACTATTTTCAAGGCACTGACACAAACGCTTTACTTATTATTCTTTTAATCATAAGTTTTGATCAGGAAGTGTGTGTAGCTGTTTCACACACAAATCCATTATTAAAATATTACGATCAGAGAAGCAAGCTCAAATTTCTTATTAACATTTTGCAACTACTTTATTTTGAAACTTCATATAAATTCAATATTTAATATCTTCCTGAGTAGTTGTATTTTATTTTCCTTATCATAATCGTATAAAGGCAATATATATTTTTTTCACTAACTCATACCCCAACTACTTTAGTGTGATACAAATATCATTTTCTGCACGTGAGGGAAAAAGATTGGGGAGCACTACATTATATAGAGCCAGATAGAGGCAAGGGAAGAGTATGAAGGAAAAAGTCCTTGTTATCCTTAATCATTTTGCATTTTAAGGCTTTATTGAAAAACAAAGTATTAGAAAATATTCTGTGTATTTAAATATTACTACCTATATTTATTTCCTTGTGTGTTTCTCCTTTGCTTTTCTTTCTTTCTGCTTCATGCCCCCATGCTCTCAGTCTGCATTTGACAACTGACTTGATCAGTTCCATAGCCACAAAAAAGTCATAAGTGGTTGGCTTCATAAGATACTTCTGTGACCTTTGTACTGATGGTTACTTAGTGTTCCCAAAAGAAAACTCACTGGGAGCCAACCTTCAACTTCAATGCCTACTCTAATTTCACAGTGAAATATAGCCCTGTACTTATAACCCCGTCTTAGCTCATCTAACTCTACTAAGTATTCTTCATGTCTTAAGGCTCTAAGAAAAGCTCGAAGCTATCCTACAGTATAATCTGCCTATTACTGCAGTGTTAGAATGCTTATTTTATCATGCAGTTACTTTCTAGATGACAAATCAAAGTATTTTGATAATCAGCTGAATTGCTCTAGTAATTGCTGTGGATTAGAATTTCTCCTAGTAGGAGCTAGGAGAAATATTCCACATGTGTTTATTAGACAAATTAGAGAACTTAACATTTTAAGTCCTTGGTTACTGTTTTTATAATTGGATTTAATGACATACAAGAGAGTAAATTAAACAATAAGTCTTTTAAGAAATGAGTTAAAACTTAGATCTCTGCCAAAAGCACTGTCAGGTGACTTCTAATAGGAATGTGGTTGTGCAAGTAGCTTTTCCACTCTTCTTCTGGAAATCACACAAAAGCAATAAGGAAAACAGGAAATTTTTTTTTGTTTTTTGCAACTTGCAAACAATATAAGCAAACTTAAAGGGCATGTGAGAACTACCAGGAGCAACTGAGATGTGAAAAATTTTGCATAGTAGGAAGTGGAAAAAAGGTGGGAAGCAAGTTCAATAACATATCTCCAAAGCAGCAAAAAACCCCGCTTTTTTCTGAAAATGAGGGGCCTACCCTAAAGAGAAGGTTATATCTTGTTTGGAAGGGTCTGAGAAATTTAGTAAGCAAGGCTGGTGGCGAAAAAACCTGCTGAATCTGGTTGGGGGCTAAACAAAGCATTGCAAACAATGATGTGTTATATTTGTGGAAAGCAGAAGAGAAAATCTTTGAGTTGTAAATCATGAAAGATTATCCTGCCCTTTCCGTCCTAATGAAGAACCTCCTGCAAATAGCTGGGCCAGGAAAATGCAACTCATATAATAATGAGTAATAAAGGAAGTTGATACAGTGTCAACACAAAGATGTTGTAAGATAAATATGAAAGAGAGCATCCAAATTTATCGACTACAGAAATGTGGCCATAAAGAAGGTAAAAATTGTGATATACACTTCTATTATTTTATTTTTTGTTAAAGCAATCACTTCTATGAAGGAAGACTACAGAATAGAAATAGAAGAAAGAAAAGAACATGGAAATTATAAGACAAGACAAAAGGAGGAGAGGAAACCTAAGATTTCAAGAAGATGTAGAAGACAAAAGCAAAACCATCAGAGAAATGAAGATTAAATTGAAACAAGCACAAAATACAATGGACAATGAGAAAAAAGCAATAAGGGACAAAAAATAAGAACAAAAATGAATTCACTCAACTATTTGAAGATTTATACACACACACACACACACACACACACACAGAAAATAATAAAATGTTAATAATGGTTAGGATGTAAAAGGATACCAAAGACCTTCATGTTTGTGGTAACAAAATCTGGGGCAAAATAAAATTATACTTTTCTGTATGGAATTCTAAAAGAGTCTTGGATGCAAGGAAGACTTGATAGACTGAGTTCTAGGGTGAAATTAATTCTTCATAGCCAAGCAGAGAGCCACGTTAACTCATATCTGAGTTTAGGTGAATTCAATCTGATTACAGCTTTGGGCCAGTCTAAGTGCAACTCAAACCCAAGAAAGAATCAGAATAAACAGCCAGCCTTTTCTTCCAACAAATAAGGAATTTGTACAATTTGAGAAATAAAACATCACTGGTCCTTTATACTTAATGTTGGAAATGAAATTTTAAAAAATACGTTATTCAATGAAGCAAGAAAATTTGATCCGTAATAAAGGAAAATCTTAATGGTGAAATATTGAACAGTTTCTCCTAAGATCAAAAGAAAAGGCAATGATGTCTGCACTTACCACTTCTATTATACTAGAGGCCCTAGCCAGTGCAATAAAGCAAGGAAAAGAATTAAATGCATAAATGAAGTTGGAAAAAGTTTTCAATTTTTATCTTTGGAAGACAATATGATGGTGTACATAAAAAATATAAAGGAATCTACAAAGAGAACAAAACAAACAGCTAGAACTGATAAATGACTTTAGCTAGTACACATACTACAAGGTCAATGTACAAAAGTCAATTTCTATATAATAGCAATGAATAATTGAACAATTAAAATTTAAAACAATACTATTTCCAATAGCATAAAAACATGAAATATTTAGAAATATATTTAACAAAGGCTTACATGTCCTCTTGTCAGCCGTCCCCAAGCTTTTTTGCACCAGGGACCAGTTCTCCTATGAGAATCTAATTCCTGATGATCTGAGGTGGAGCTGAGGCGGTGATGCTAGCGCTGGGGAGCAGCTGCAAATATAGATGAAGCTTCGCTTGCTCACTGCGCTGCTCACTTGCTGTGCAGCCTGGTTTCTAACAGGCCATGGACCAGTACCAGTCTACAGCCTGGGGTTTGAGGACCCCTGATCTATGTCATTAACAACATTTCCGAGAAAAAAAACTCTAAGAAAATGGAAAGTGATGATGATCATTGGATGACAATATTGTTAAGATGTCAGTTCACCTCAAATTAGTATGTAAATTCAATTAAAACACAACTAGATGTTTGTGTGAAAATAATACAAATGATTTGGAAAACTGGGCAGTTTCTCATAAATTTAAACATACCTTACTATATGATTCAGCAATCCAATTTCTAACTATCAAAGATCAATGAAAACATATGTCCACAAAAATGTACAAAATGTACAAAAATGTTCACAGTAACTTTACATATAATAGTCAACAATTGGAAAAAAATCCCAAATGTCTATAAAAAGAAAACAGATAAAGAAATGGTGATATATTCATACAATGGAATAAAAATTTTAAGATACATGCAGCAACATGCATTAGTATCAAAAACACAGTATTGCATGAGAGAAGCCAGAAACAAAAGAGAACATGTGCTGTGATTCCATTTATATGAAGTTCAAAGCAGGCAAAATAAACTATGGTAATAAAAATCAGAACAGAGGTTGCCTCAGTGTGTGTGTGTGTTGGGGGTGGGGGGTGGCAATGAAGGGGAGAAGGAAGGGGGGTTGGATCCAAGGGCCCGAGGGAACTTTGTTGTGTGAAGGAAATATTGTCTAATTTGTTTAGGATGGAGTAAATGGATTTGTATGTTTGTCAAAACTTGTTAGTGACTGTGTACACTTAAGATCTGTACATTTCACTGTGTGTAGATTATACTTGAATAAAATGTTATAAAATGTGTGTGGCAGCCATGGAGTTATTTTACTCAGAAATTTCTTCAAGAGTGACCCTGCCATGAGATGTGCAGTTAGCCGATAGCCTCAAGCTGTAGCACCTTCAGAATGTGCTGCAGCATTTGGGCTGATGCATTCTCTCCTGCAACTTCAGCCAATGACTTAGCATTGCATGGGTAATTGGAGCCTGGCCATTTCTGCCCAGTGAGACTCCCAAGGGCAATCTTTGTCCTAGAGCCTCCCCTTTAGGACTGGGCACCATGATTTTCAGAGCTACACTAGTCTGAGACTCTTCCTACCCAACTGTCTTTGCTTTTGCCTCTCTTTCCTCAAGTTTCAGACTAGTACTACAGTCTGAAGCCTTTTCTGCTTACTTCTGCTTCCTCTTGCTTTTGTCTTTCACAGGCATTACCCTTACTAATCTCTTATATGTCTAACTCCATCTTAGCTTTTGACACAAACTGTCAATTAAAAAAAAAAAATCTGTGATGAAATTTATGTTATATCAATACATTTATATTGGCTTAATTCCAGAAAAGTTTTTTTTTTTTTTCAGAAAGAAATCACACTTTACACCTTTATGCTGAATGCAACAGGCTCATCTAAAATATATTTAATGGCTAAATATAAAGTTGTGAACAAAGACAAATGCAAACAAAAAGCAGGAGTCATGATCTTAACATCAGATTAAGAGAAATTCAAGACAAAACACATTAGGAAGAGGAAATATTCATTTTGGCAGCATTAAGAGACATGTCAAATATAGATGACTTTAAAGGCAATTGACAAACTTAAAGATGAAGAGGGGAAATTTGCCCTGAAAACAAATATTTGAACATGCGAATCATTCTGTAGTTAATTTAATTTAGTAAACCTATGTACATGAGCCAAAAATATTAATTTATTTAGAATAGTCCTGGATCCAGCTCTCTTCAAAAAGTTATTTTCTTTAATAACCAAAAATATATGTTCTGTCTGAGAAACTTTATAACACCTGGTTTAAATAGTTAAGCATAATAATTTTCAAAGTATTTCAAACCCATTCCCTAGCATTTATCTCAGTTGAAACTTTATAAATTTATTTCCATGATTATTTGATTAATGTTTCACCATATGATGGGATGCGTGAGGGCAGGATCATTATTTGTTGGTTGATTGGTTGGTTTACTTGTTTTTCTCATTGTATCCTTCACATCTTAACTAGTGTCTGGCCATAGTAGGTACTCAAGAATTCTTATGAATGAGTAAAGAATAGAACACAATAATATTGATGTAATTCCTTAAGGACTACGGCTACACTTATTCCCTCTAGATGGAAGTCTTTTGGGAGGCAGAGAGATGCATTGCTCATTCATCAAGTCATCCATTTATTTAACAAATGTTTACATGGCAGACACTATGCCAAGCATGGAATAACAAGTAATAACAGGACAAGATATACTCCCTGCTCTCGAGGAGCTCACAGCCTGGTAGGTAACTGCTTAAGAACTTATCAATTCTATTTGTAATATTTAATATACAGCTATAATTATGCATTTGTAAAAGCACTGTATTAGAGACCTCTCATAATCCTTTTTCTAATTTGACCCCACAACACAAATATCATCTCCATTTTTATAGATAAAGAAACAGATATAAAAAAGTTATGCTTTGTTTAGATTAGTTCTGTCATTTAAGAAATATTGGGTGCCTATTATGTATCGGGAGCTGGAAAAAGCTCTAGGAGCTGGAAAAAGCAATGAGCAACACAGAAAAGACCTTCTGGTGGGAGGTGGCAAGCAATAAACAAGTAAGATCAGTTTTAATATTAGTGTTACAGAAAAAAACAGTTTGAGTGATGTAATAGAGGTGACTA
>NW_006439717.1:4997477-5019403 GCF_000325575.1 Pteropus alecto
GGGAAAGACTTTGAAGAGCTAACACTGAATCTGAAAATTGAAGAGTTAGAATAACCAGCCATTTGAAGAGTCATGGGAAAGCCTTCAAAAGGAGTGCCAAGTCCAAGGCAATGAGCAGGACATGAGGCTGGCATATTCAAAAGAAAAAAAGAAGGCTGGCATTAACTGGGGTAATGGGTTACATGGTATAAGTTTCAGAACAGTATGAACCAGGTCATATAAGTCTTTACAGGTCAGGAATTCTATTCTTCATTCATTAGAAGCTAATGGAGAATTCATACAACTTACTTAGCATGGGTACTACTCACTGATGGGGATTCCTTGGCATTAAGTATAAAATAAGCAAATTATGCTTAAACTTGATTTTAAAGAAAACATGGACTCAATAGAGAAGTTGAAAGTGATTATCTTACAATCAGCTGAGAGAATTTCCCTTAGGCCATTGAATCACTTTGGAAACACTAAGCATGGTCTCCTTCAGAGTGTGTGTGGTGGGGAAGTGGGGTGGTAATGCCTGGGAGACACTGAAGATATCATTCCTAAGGCCAGTTTTTGAGAAGGCTCCTTGCCATTGAGAAAAGGATATAGTCAGAGCTTTTGTGTTTATAGTATTTAAAAACAAAACACTCCAGATCTTTAGCTTTCGAAAGAAACAGTGCGGCATAAAGCAGTAATGGCAGAACTAGCTTTCTTATTGCTTCGGTGCAGAAGACAGAATAAATCTCTTTTCTAAGGGGTAAACCAGAGATTTTGAAGCATTCAAGGGAAAGGAGGGGCCCAAAGGAAGATGCTGGACTTCCTACAAAAAAGGCAGATTTGGGCTTAAGTAATTAATTGGAATAATAAAAAGGAAGTGACCTCATGTGTACCCCAAGTTTATGCAGTAATTTGTAAATGTTCTATGTGCCACTGGTCTCAATATTTTGGCTTGTCTATGGGATGAAAACATTTGCGGCATACAAAGTTACATGAATTATTTGAGATTCAGTATCATTCAGGGTCACAAAACCAAGCTGACTCAAGTCTGTACTGTTATCTGGTAGTATTTTTTTGGTCTATCCCGTTTATTTTTAATGTTTTTATCATTATTTGGCATACCATTTTTATTCGGTTTTGGTTTCTGGTTTGTATATTCTATATTCAGTCATTTTCACCGCTGCTGTAACTGAGTTGTATTAATAGCTTATGTTCTTATGTGTGCTGAATAAAATTGCATTTGCAGCTGTTATTGTTTTCTGGGCCACTGCCTTTGGGTGTCCAATGCTGCTTTAGTTGAGAATCTTCCATAAAGACTTTCTGTTGTAGCTATATTTGATATTTGATCTTTTGTTTGTTTGTTTGGCTTCCCAGTCTCTAATCCCCTTTTCTAACAGTACACAGATTTGCCTTTTTCAAATGAACTCTCCTTTGTTGTATGCAGTATTGACATTATGGAAATCCAAGAGCTTGGTGTACTCTTACAAAAGAAACCAAAGAAGTTACTTGGCTCTTACTGCTAAATGCTTTCTCTAACCTTCCCCAGTATTATCAAGAGTAAGGTAAAGAGATTTAAATATGGCTAATCAATTACTCACTTGGGATGCTGACTCTTGAGTGAAGTAATGCAAAGACAGAAGAAGCTGTTTTTTTATACCTCAGCCGTCATGGCCATATAGGATTGAGAAGACCTTCTAGGATTGTCTGTTTCTACTTTTTCCAACATTGTTTTTCAGCTTTCCTTTAGAGCCTATGAACTTCTCATATATCATTATGTTTTCATTTGACTTAAGTTATCTTGGTTTGGTTTCTGTTGCTTGTTATTAAAGAATCCTAAATAATATGTAAGTCACACTAGGGGCTTCCCTAACTTTTTCCATTTCCACAAATAAATCCTGTAGGGAAGTAAGTCCTACTAGGAAACCAGATAGCTAATCCAAAAGTGAATGGTAATCATGGTTTTAATAGTATTATTTCTGCTAGATATGGTTCACATTTTCATAAGAAATGCTTTAATGTTAGAAATGTCTTGGTAATAATATTGTAGGGTCTTATGCAAAAGTTGCCCAGGGACCATCCTGAACAATATTTCTTATACTTCTAACAAAACAGACATAGTGTTGACAGTTGACACTTTTGGCAGGAGCCAAAAGAGCAAAGAGGAGGGATGCAGAGAGATGAAGAGAACAGGAATTTGTTCTAGCTATATGCTTCCTAAAAGGACCTTAAAACTTTTGTAAACTTAAATTTAACTTAAGCACAGCTTCCCCTTCTGTTATATATTTTATATTTGTGTTTTCACTTTGAGTGTCAACTTAGTATTTTCAAAATTCCCCAAATAAATAGAGATGATACAATACAGTTTTTGTATTTTATAAGACCATGTTGTGGTAAGGTTTAACAGTTTTTTAAATGGTATAAAATATTTTTAAGATTAAAATTTTCTTTTCTTAACTTCTATCAAGGCCAATGAAAACAAGCATTTTTTGATACTGAATTTAACTTTATTAAACCTTAAGTCTGAAATGAATATTAAAATCAGGAAGTAATATTTAAAAATAAAGTTATTCCTAATAGTATTACTTTGTCTAAAGGTAAAATACTTTCTTTGAAAAGATTAATGTTGTGTTTATTTTGGCTTACCTTTTCTTTTACTGATTTTTGCTCTCTGGTTAATGTATCCCATAGTCATTTCAAACCATCCCTCAAATAGTAAATAAATTATTTTAAGAGTTATAGTCTATATGTTGGAATTGAATCATTACTTTCAATTTTGCAACTATTTCCTCTGTTTCAATGAAATGGGAGCAGCATTTTAAATTTCTATTACACTTTAATTTTAAGTTTTCTCTAACATAAATGGACTAAGTAATCTGAATATTTATTCTTTATATTTTTAGTCTCATTATTTTGCTGATTTAAAAAAAAATTCTATTCCTCATTTTGATTAGCCGGTTCCAATCATTCTTGTAAATATAACTCAACTCTTTTCTCATCCAATAGGTCAGAATGTTCTAACTTAAACCTTCCCATCTCTCAAACTCATCTGACACAGGATCATGGTTCCTTTGTGATACTGTTTTTTTTGTGTATGTGTGTTATTATTCAATATTCTACTATTTCCCCTTCAACTAGACCGTAAATTCCCTGAAATCAGGGATTGAGGCTGTATAGCTAAGTATTTTAGAGTCACAGGACTCTTTAGCTGGATTGCCTTGGATGAATCCCTGCTCTGTCACTATGTCCCTGTGGGCATATGACCCAACTTCTCTAAGTAGTTTCTTGTGCTTAAAAATACTCTAAAATAAATATTTACTCCTATTTTTAAAACAATGGTATCATTTACGTAGCACATTAGCACATGTATTGGTTTTAATTTTGATAATATTCTATTGTGTATTATTATCCACATTTTATAAATGAAGACCCTTTTGCTCAAAGAAGCCAAGAGCTTACATGAGTTGATATTGTAAGAGGTGGAGCATTAGGCCATTCACCATACCACAGTACTTTGCATACAAATGGTACTAAATTAGGTGATTGGTGAGTTGTCTCTTGCTTGAAATCTTTTCCTATTTGGCTTTTACTTGAAGACAACTGATTTTTAAATTTCTTTGAGTTTCTCCCTATTCATGTCTCAGTAAACTTCCCCTCTTCCCAACTCAAGAATTTTAAGAACGGGAGAGGGTCAATTATGTATCAGTTACCATTTCACTAATCGAACTCTGAAAATAACTTGAAATTTCCTGCTTGACTCGCAAAGTCATTCTCTTTATTTTGTACTTTCCAACATCATCTTCTCTTGATCACCTTTCTGTGACTGCAGAGCTGAATCACTCTTTCATGTTCACTGCTCCATCACTCACTTCCTTTCTTCCCCTGAAGCCATTACATCTGTCCTTTCTTACAAAATATGTTTCTTGTTGGTTGAATCTGTTTTTAATTCGAGTCTTCAGTCATCCTTCATTGCCTGGAGTACTTACAGCTTGTCCAAAAGCCCATTTGTAATTTTATCCCTTTACTTTAGATTTCTTTTTTTCTTCCTTTTTTCCTTTTAGGAATCTTATTCTATTAATCCTCTTTTAGAATTATCTCTTTATCTATTGCTTGTACAATCTTTAGTATTTTTCTATGCTCACTCTAGTAGAATGAGTTGAAATTTACCTGTTAATAATCACACCTATATCATTATAATTTACCCTATAATTTAACTATACCATGTGGATTGAATAAAATACTTAGCTCTGCCTCTTTCTATAAGTCTGAATAAAATATCTAGGATTTTATTTTGTTTTAAAGATGATAAAATTTCAGGAGTAGGTAAAATTTAGGTAAGATAAAAATTTCTATGAAAACTCGAGTAGACTAAAATCCTATATCAAGATAAATAAGCAGATTTTAGTATAAATGTATGGCTCTGTGTCTGTAAAAGACCTTAGCCTCTCTCTCTGTGTCGACGTAGGGAACTCACTATATTGCCTGTCTGCATCCTGATACTTTTTTCTCATAGTAGCACTCAAGTGGCTATTATGATCCTAGTGACCCAACCTCGAGTTGAAGAATTTTTTTTTTCTCAAGGTTTGGCTATCAGACCTAGAGCCTAAAAAGCAAAACTCCCTATTTTCACATTTTAAACCAAATGTATTATTTCAGATTCCCAATAATAACATAGATTATGCTTATTCTTTTGAAGACACAAGACTAGTCAGCAATGCTGAATTCTAGCAAAGTAAGAATGTCAAACCACAGCCTCCACTAAATTGGCCTACCTCTTGATTTTAAAGGATACTAATTTGACAACTGTTATAGTCTTGTATTTAATAAAACTCTGTCATGCTCATAAATTAGCTCAAGAAAGTCTAATATATCTGGGATTTGGCTCCCTATATCAAGAATTGCCTTATTATTTATTTATTCACTTCTTTTCAGTCAAGGGTATCTAAAGTTTCAGACCAGTCTCTTGCTATGAGACAAATTCCAGCCCTGAGTTAAATATATGGAGAGTCCAAGGCTTACAGACTCCTCAGCTCAGTAATAAACCCCATTTTTACTGTCGATTACCCATGCGTTTTGCTCATAGCCTTCTAATGGGAACCTGAGCCCTTCCTGCTAAGCTCATTCTCTTGAGTTTCTGATCTTGTGTTGACCAGAATCTCTGATCTAAATTTTCTAGTATGGCTTCAAGTCCTCCTAGATTCGAGATCTACCTGATTTGTAATCAGGGTCCAAGGTACATGCCAACTCTAGCCTGCCTCTGCTAATTTTCTTGACTTGGGTCTTTGCTTGGCTAGATCTTCTTTGGTCTCCGCCTTAACATTTACTCTCTTAGAGCCAGATTCCTAGTTCTGCCCCTATAGCCTCCATTCTTTTTGTTTCAATCTAAACCCGGTTGGTCATTCAATACCTCAGTTAGTCATTCTACGACTTGCACATTATATGTAATGGAAAGACTATTGTCTTTCTCAATGTACCGTCTTTGTAATTTAATCAAATATAACACCCAGCAGTAAATTAAAAGAATGATGAGTTCTCACATGTCAACACATATATTAAATGAATTAATACATTAAATTATCTACAATTGTGAAATAGTAATATAACCCTTGAAATTTGTTTAACTCCATATGTTTAACTCAGGGCTGGAATTTGTCTCAATAAATGAATCAGAATGGTTTAAAAACCCTCACTATACTATTAACTCAGGCTTTAAGCAGATCTTGCTAAAGCTGATTTATTTTTAGTTAAAAGTTAAAAAGGGCACATGATGGTAATTTCCAGGATAATAATGAAGCAATTGCTTTCCTTTAAATATAAAAATGCAGTACCCTTTCAGGGACTTATTTATATATATGTGAATAAATTAACATGGGAAATGATACAAAAAAAAGGTTCATAAGTAACAATACTATTTATTTTTATGACAAATTTTGGGACTCAGTTGTTTTATTTATGTATATATGGTTTCTTTCCTTAAAAATTATGACAGATCTAAATTATTGGCCAATTGATAATGACACGATTTTAAAAACTCATACCTGATTGGAATTTATGTGCAGGGTTTAACTTTCAAGAACAGATCCGAGAGTTTTTCCATTGAATATGTTTGTTTGCTGCTTTTTCTGTATCTAGCAGTAATAAGTTCAGGTAGGCATTACTCAATACCATGTACAAATATTAATTCATTGCCATTACAAACTTTGTATACAAAAATGTTTATCTACACTGAGACTTTTAATAGGGCATATACACTAGACAGGGATCTTAGTATTTGGCACTAATGTCCAAGGAAGTTAGCTGGTACATTATTATGTATCAGATATGATAATGTTCAGCTGCCAGTAACAGAAACCCAAAGTAACAATGGTTTAAATAAGAGAGCAATTTATTTACTTCTCAAGTAAAATTCCAAAATGCGCAGTGCAGTGCTGTAGGGGAGATCTGTCCCACAAAGTCCTTGGGAAACAGATTCCTCCTATCTTGTTCTGTGATTCATAGATTTTCATTCCCAACATTTGCTATGGTTCAAATTGGCAGCTCCACCCACATTCTAAAAAGCAGGAAGGAAATAATGGACCAAGAAAGAAGCAAAAGGTGTGGGCCAACTATTTTTAAAGAAAGGTTTTGCTTACATGTTATAAGTTAGAATTCAACCATATGCCATATTGAACTACAAGAGAGACTAGGAAATGTAGTTTATATTCTGAGCATCAATGAGTCCAAATAAAATGCCAGAAGTTCTTTAATTCTGGAAGAAGGATAGAAGTACTGTTGAGAGGCAATAAAGATTCTCTGCTACCGTATGTGAGTTACTTTAGGTTAAGGGTGCTCTGAAAACAAAGATTGAAATATTTAATTACTTTGATGAGTCATTAGAGAATAATGTAAGGTAGTCATTTTAAAATTTTAATTTAAAATCAATGTATTTACATATTATAACCGACTGTGTATCATGTCAACTTTACAATGAAAATGTAAAGCATAGAATAAAGCATAGAAAAATAATAGTAAAAGTAAAACATTAGTCATAACTTCTAGTTGTCTATTTACCAAACCAGGTCGAGTATAAATAAAGAACATGAATTGCTCAAAATTATCTGAAATTAAAATAAAGCTCCTTAGTAAAGTAGCATTTCAGTAATTT
Organism: Pteropus alecto; assembly: GCF_000325575.1. NCBI lineage: Eukaryota > Metazoa > Chordata > Mammalia > Chiroptera > Pteropodidae > Pteropus > Pteropus alecto. The sequence continues at coordinate 5,004,595 of NW_006439717.1, forward strand.
TATATTTTCTACAATATTGCTTTGATGGCACTTGATCAAAATGAATCAGATGAACTAGAAGTCCTGGTGAGCATCATTTACCAGAAGGTTGGGGCTACCTGGGCTAGCATCAAAGAGAATTAGGAAGATGTAAACATTCAGAATTAATCTTTACAATAAATACCGAATGTAATGATATTAGATTTTACATTTCTTTGATATTTTCATATTGTGAATGAATTTTAAAATGAGGAAGAAACACACAGAAACATATCTTATGTAAGTTTAAAGTGTATATTAATTCGAGAATGTTTCAGCTTTTGTTATCTCTTACTTCATTATTTATATTGTTTTACACAATTTCCTCATTTTTTTGCACCTGTATTTGCAAGATATGAAAAATGTGCTGCACTCCCTTTTTTATCCCCCAGAAACACTGTGCTCAATTTTTACTTTACTTTGCAAAGGGTTTGAGTTTTTTTAAATGTTATTTTATTTATTTATTTTTTTTAGCGCTGTTATACTTGAAAAGATTGAATTCTCTAAGGTTACTTTCAAACAGATGTCTTTGTTAAATAGTTATGTTTCTTCATTAATCTGAACATTTTTCTCATCTGTCCTGCTATTAAAATGTAATCAGAATAAAACTTTAAGGACAGTTTGAGCCATCTACTGCCCACTCCCTTCCTTTTTTTGCCTCTGGAAGCAGCTGTGTTTTAGAACAAGGGGGGATGAAAATACAAAGAGGGCTTTCTTGTCTCTTCCTCAACTATAGCCAGGAATTTATAATCTTGATAACGTGCTTTGTAGCACAAATGTTATCTGTTGGCCATTAAGATTTTGTGCAATAAATTAGGCTTCTCCCAAAATTAGTCCTTTTTCTTTTCAATTAGAAGTTTAAATGAGTTGAAAGTTATTCGTCCTTCTCTTCTTCTTTCCTTTGATTTACCAGAGTGACAGGATGCAGATATCCAAGAATGATGATGTGCTGACAAAGCCTAGAGAATGCGTTCCTTTTACATTTAGTGGAGAAAAGTTCCGCCCCGCCCTCCCCCCCCAAATTATAAATACAAAGGATATTTAGAAGAATGGGTTTTTGGGGGCCTGAGGTTTATTTGATATGGGAGGGAGGGAGTTCTTTAAGAATCAGAATAGAAAGTATCTTTACAAGCTTAAAACAAAAGATCATATGATAGGGTCCTGCCTGGAATCTTGGAGGTGGCCTGTGTAAATGAGAGGCCCTGAAGTGTCTTCTGTTTCATGGTAGGTTTGCCTCTGGTCGGTTCACAGTGTTGATTTAGATGTCCTTTGTAGGTTTTTTGCCACTGATTTGTGTTACACTTCACCTGGTTCCCCATTTTGACTTAATGGACTTTCTTGGGCTAAGTATTGGATTCGTTATATCACAGAATAGAAGATGGGTAATGTGACCCAGGCTTTGGACAATTCCTGCAAAGCCTGTTTCAGTTCATGTGTTGGAACCTAGAAACTGCCTTTTTTCTCTCTAGCAAGGGATCATAAGGTCTTTTTCTGGAAAGGGAAAGATTAATGAACTTTCTTCGTATAAAGAACCATGTTAAATTGTGTCTATTTATCCTATATATAGTAATTATTTAGTGTAAGCAAATTTCAAATAGAAATCCAAATGCCATAAAATCTAATGACTATAACCCATGTTATAGCTTTGTGAACTCCTCATAAGCTAGATTAGGAAATACAAAGTTGGCTGTGTTTGTATGTGAGAATTTATATAATAATTTTGTCAGTTTAGCAAGCAAGTATTTTTACTTACAAAACAGAATTTCTTGGCACCTTATCTTTATAGGTTATTAATATGCACAGTTTAATTATAAAGTAATAATTTTCATATGAATTTTAGAATCAGCTTGCCCACTTATTTAACAGAGCCAGCTAGGATTTTCCTAAGAATTGCATTAAATCTGTAAATCAGTCTGGGGAGTACTGCATCTTAACAAAATTATGTCTTCTAATCCATGAACAAAGGATAGATTTCTTTTTTTAATGTCTTTAATTTTTCTCAATGATGTTTTACAGTTTTCAGTACATGAGTCTTATACTTCCTTTGTTAAATTTACTCTTAAGTATTTTATTATTTTTTACACTATTGTAATTGGATTGGTTTCTGTTTTCCTAGTATGTAAGTTTTGAGTTATTTGATGGGCAGTTTTGATACATTTTGTTGATGTTATAGTCTCTTACATTACATTTTAATTGTTAAAATTCTATGGAAAAAAGATGACCTCACAACTTCAAACAAGGCAATTTTATGTGAAAAAGACAACTAGACTGTTTTTACTTTACTCTCTTGCTACTTGCATGCTAAACTCATACTCTAACCTAATGTTTCCCAAATCTCATTATCTTTTTCTACCTTCATGACTCTTACCATATCTTCATGCTATTTAATATATTTTTAAAAATATAATCACTTTTTAAATTAAAAAAAATTATCTAGAAAGAAATTTTATATTAAAGATTTAGGGAGCAAATGCTTAAGTCACTTATAATATGCATTACTATAAATATATTATTATTAAAATGTTCTTTCATGTACCACCTAAAATTATTTTTAGGCAATCATAATTTTACTACTCTTTGGGATTCTCTGCTATAATCAGCATAATTTACTGATGAAATAGAAATTTCCCTAAAATTTATTTTATGGTTTATTCCTTAGTGACATTAAATAGAGATTTAGAGTTGTTATCAAAATACAAGGCAAAACACAGGAGTAATTCCTCCAGCTCTTGATTTTGCTTTGCTTGAACATAGCTAAAGGATATATATCAGTTAGTGATGCTCTTATGAATAAAATCTCTCATTCAGTGCTCCATGGATTGCATCATGCTGTTATCTGATAAATATGAATAATTTCCTCCTAGAAGGTAGAGACTGTGTCGATTTAACTTGCCTCATACAGCATGCAGCATAACATTATGTTTGTTTTGGCACTAAATAAGTGCAAGTTGATGATATAATGCATTTGTTAATCACCAATCATCCTGAAAAATAATGATGTACCCAGAGCTGATGGGTCCACCCCAGAGTTTTCTTACTGAGGGCTGAACATTACTGAGAGGCTTCCACTTAGAAGTAAACACAGTAGAAAATTGTTCAGCTTTTCAACAAAAAGAGGGAGTTTTTGTCTTTGATAATTAAATTTCTTTTCAAAGTGAAGAATTACCTGAATGCTTATTTTATTTGGAGAATAATGATATTTCTTTAAATAACAATTTAAAGCATTTCATCTAGAAAAGAAAATATTTCATCTCTGGATTTTTAAACAACTTTTCAATAGAAACCAGGCCACAGGGTCTTTGGCATGAAGAATTAGTAAGGGTTAAGAGGTAGGGAAACAGAGACTCTTGGCTTATCTCTTAACACTAGACTGTTACAACATTTACAGAAACACCCAAACTTGCTTCATTACAAACCCCCTATCTACCTGCATGCCACACCTGTTTTAAATTACCAGTTCAGCTAGGGACAATCTTCAAGAGGGGAAGGCCCTTTCCTACAGTTATTGCCATGGTCTAGCAATGCAAGTGCTAAAACAGTAGTTGTATTTTAACTAGGAACTGCTAGAGTGACATGACTCATATGTAATTTGATTTTGAACATAACATTTCCTAGATGTAGCACTTCAGTAAAAAGGACATAGAATTTCCTAGATGCAGCCAAAGAAGGGTAGGGGGTATTATTATTTAATAAACACACTAAACTATTTAAGAAGCTTTATAATCTAATATTGGTTGTGAATTAAATTATAGTCTGGCACCATATTGCTCTAAGCCTGAGAGATATGCCCGAAATGAATTTTAGTGTGGAATTTTAATTTACTTTTTAAAATTAATTTTAAAAGAAACAATGAAAGCCTTTTCATTAAGAGCAAACAGTTAATTGTACTGTGTCATGACCTGCATCTTTCTTGCCTATAAAATGATGTTCCTATATTTCTTTTGATTTCATTGTAACCTTGATCGGAGAGTTGTTAACTTGATTTAAAAAGATGATAGGGCATCTATCTAACTGGTAATCTAAATAGAAATTCCTACTCAAAGGTGACAGGAAACTCCTTGATCAGATGCCCAGACTAAAGGTAATGTAATTATTTGTCTTCCTGTTGAAAATGCCCTTTGTAATTCAAGAGGTTTGGATGCTTGAATGAAAAGTTTATGATTAATGAAACAGTTGATATTCCAAAATCCTTAAATTAGACATCTGTTAGGCTATAAATTTGGTTTGTTTGTTCTTTTAAAGACAGAGAAGTTTGGTTGTAATATCAAAATGCAAAGGCGGGAGTATGGATAATTTTGCAAGAATAAAACTAAAATTAGATCTACATTTTCTTTCCTAGATTTTTCTTTTAGAATAGCAAATACTTCAAATAAGAGAGACAAAGCAGAGAGATTTGTATCATTAAATAATAGAAATGGAAGTAAATGGCTAAAAAGTCTCAGGTCTTAAGCCTCTTTGGACTTGGAAGACTCAATCCCTTGCCAATACACATAGACTCTTGACTTGATGTCCTCAGGATTGTTGGATTAAGTAACTTCCCTTTCCCATCTTGTAACTCCTTGGTATCGGCTACAACATATCTGCCCTTCCTGTATATTTGTCACTTTCCTTCTCTGCCTCTCTCTTTTACTTCAGGCTCCTTGTTTGCAGATTCAAACTAAGATAAGCACCCTCTCACACACATTTGCCATAAAAATATGTATATAGATTGGGATTTCATTTTTTATGTTCTATGACCATAATGCTTTAAGTAAAAAATGTTTTGAATTAAGTTATAAATATGATCACATATTATGAATACAAAAAGGATAAAAAATATGAACACATTATGCATTTTGATAAATGAGTGGTAAATATAAAAATAAACTTTTATTGGTAATATATCTGTTAATGAGATGGAAATAGGGCTATTTTCTCTAATTAGTTTATGTATCCATGGATGATTATTCATGCCGGAGTATTTCCTGAGGCAATATACCATAGTAAGATTCAGGATGGATGAGAATTATGCCTTTCCTTGTCAGGAAAATAGCAATCATAAAAGGGGATGTGGGAAAGGAAAACTTGCCTCTTTATCAAAGGCACTTTCTCAGGCAGAGTCTCGGACATTTTCGAATCCTTTAGAAAATGGATTACTTTAAGAGTATCTATGAAGATTGGAGTGAAGTAGCTACAACCCAAGGAATGGCAACAGTCATCAGAATAGGTGCTATATACCTGGAAATAAACATAGAGTCACAGGTTATGCTTAAGTGGCTATTAGCCTAACCTAAGCCTCAGGTTCTCCATTAGAGCCTAAGGACTATCTTTGATATAGAATCCACTAGGCCAATTGTGTGTGAACCAAATTAATTTAAAGGCAACGGTCATTTGCTTTAGTGAAATTTGCCCTTTTTAGAGAAGTATATAATCTTTAAACCAATTTTCTATAGTTAATACCTTAATCGAGAATTTTAGTTCTGAAGTAAAACTGTCTAAACGCTTAAATTCCCTGACAATATCTCAGAGTAAACCTTTGCATTCTTTGTCCTGATATTTACCATTGTCCTTTTCCTTTTTTTTTTTTTTTTTGATTTGAAAAATTCAGGAAAGGAAGAAATTCATAATTACCCACATTCCATGACCCAGAATTAATAGCTGTTAACATTTTGGCTTTTCTGGTTTTTATCTTTTTCTCTATGTGTATTCTTTTAAAATATTACATTAAGTAATACAGTATTACTTACATACTAACATACAGTATTAGGTTCCTGTGGTTGCTATAACAAATTGCTACAAACTAGGTGATTTAAAACAATGGAAATTTATTCTCTCATAGTTCCAAAGACCCTAAGTCTGAAATCAGTTTCACTGGGCTGAAACAGAAGTATTGGCAGGGCTATACTGTGCTCCCTTCTGAAGCTCTCGAGGAGAATCCATTTCTTGCTTCTGCCTATTTCTGGTGGCTGCTGCTATTCCTTGGTGTGACTGTATCACTCCTATCTTTAAAGTCAGCATCTTCAAGTCTCTTCCTGTGTTATCTTCACGTTGCCTTCTCCTTTGTCTGTGTCAAGTCTCCCTCTACTCTCTGTTATTAGCGTACTTGTGATTCATTTAGTAATCCAAGATAATCTCATCTCGAAAATCCTTAATTTAATCACATCTGCACTGTCTTTGTTTTATAAGGTAATGTTTATAGGTTCCGAGGCCAGAATCTAATATCTTTTTGGGAAGAAGTATTTTTAGCTTATCACAAATATAAATATATAGTCTATTTAGTTTAAAATTTAGGATGTTACAGATTTGACCTCTGCTCCAAATTCTGGCCCACTCTACATTCTCTAGAGGTCACCTGCATGTTTAGTTTGTTATTCTTCTGTGTGTATGTGTGTGCTTGTGTGTGTGTGTATCACTAGATACATAATTTAGTACTTTTAAGAAAATTTTACCTTTTTTATGCATACATCCATGTAAAATATATGGCATTGTCTATGTGTGTGTGTGTGTGTGCATTTAAGCCCCCCAAATGTTTATAAGCTATATTAGTTATTTTGCAATTAACTCTTTTATTTTACTCAAAATGTCTTTTGGGATAAAGTTGCATTGATATACTTAAATATGCTTTAGTTTTTGAAATTATAGCATTTCATCTTAAATATGTACCACATTTTATCTATTCTCCTATTTATGAATGTTTTGGTATTATAAGCAATGTTCTGGTACAGGCATCCTTCTGTATGGATTGTGCTATTGAAAGAGTGCATAAAAGAGCTTTCTCCATAACCTAACATATACTTTATGTTCTTAGATATTTTAATATTTGTTCAGATTATTAATCTCTCTAGATTTTATTTGTGTGTATTATGTGAAGTAAAGTTATAATTTTATTTTTTCCATTTTGTTAGACATTTTTTTAAATTGAGTTTATTGGGGTAACATTGGTTAATATAATTATATAATTTTCAGGTGTACATTATAATTTGACAACTGTATATTCTATTGTGTATTTACCACCTACTTAAAGTCCAGTTTCCTTCCGCTACCATATATTTGATCCCCTTTACCCACTTCACCCTCTCCCTACTCCCCTGTATTTGGCTCCCTTTACCTCATCTACCTCCCCCTCCATCACCACCCCTTCTGGTAACCACTAGTCTATAGTCCATTTTTTCTGTCTGGCTTATTTCACTTAGCTTGATTATCTCGAGGTCCATCCATGTTGTTGCACATGGCAGTATTTCATCTCTTATAGCTGAGTAATATTCCACTTTATATATGTACCACAGCTTCTTTATCCAGTCATCTATTGTAGAACACTTCAGTTGCTTCCATTTTCTGGCCACTGTGAATAACGCTGCTGTGAACATCGGTTGTGCAAATATTTTTCGGATATGGGTTTTCAAGTTTTGGGGGTAAATACCCAGTAGAAGGATTGCTGAATCATATGGTAGATCAATTCTTAGTTTTTTGAGGAATGTCCATACTGTTTCCATAGTGGCTGTAGCAATTTGCAGTGCCACCAGCAGTGTATGAGGGTTCCTTTTTGTTAGACAATTTTCAAACATTATTTATTGAACTTTCCTTTCTTTCCCCATTTGCCTTGTCATGTAGCAGATTAGTTTACATGCGTAAGGCTATTTATTATTGTGGCTTTATTCTGTACTTAAAATATTTAAGTATATTTTAAGTATTTTTTATTAAGTCATTTTAATAATGACTTATGTTCATACTTAAAATATTTAAGTATTTTTTATTAAGTCATTTTATTTGCCTTTCTCCATAACACTTTTCTTCATTTAAGTTGCTTGTTTGTTCGTGATCTCTTTTCTACCACTATAATATAAACTCTATTGATTTTCCACTTTTATATCCCCAGCACCTTGAATAATATCTGGCACTTAGTAAATGCTCAATGAGCACTTATTGAATTGACAAATTTTTAAATTGGCCAGCTTATACAATTATTTTAAGTGATATTTTCTCTGATATATTATTACCTGTGTGTGTGTCACTAGATACATAATTTAGTTAAAATATCTAGCCTTTAATTAGAGCTGAAAACTGTTTCATAATGTTGGGATACAGTCCCCTATGGGGCTCTCATGTTTCTACATATCTTATGAGAAGAGATAATGAATGCTTTTGTTTCATACTATATTTTAAAGGATGTTTTTATACCATAGGTGGCCCATGAGTCAATTCAGCTTGCCATCTGTTTTTGTAAATAAAGCTTTATTGGAACTTGCCATGCCCATTTATTTATATATTATCTATTTCTGGTTTCACACAATAGCAATGTAGAGTAACTGCAGCAGAGATCATGTGGCCCACAAAGACATACATATTTACTATCTGTCCCTTTACAGAAAAATTTGCTGACCCCTGGTATAGCAAATGTTCTTCGAAGATTGAAATAGTATCTCCCTCCAGAGCAATGGGCAAGTTTGTTTAATTGTCCATTATAATAAAGATATCATTCTTTGGCACGAGCTTAGGCAGTCTTACTGCCCATTACGAAAGATTCAAGTTCCCTAAGCTCAGAATTCTACTCCTGTAATGCAACCTGCTACATATGCAGACATCACTTCTTTTCTGTACATTACCCTGTAGGAATTAGGACTCAGGAAAACAGCATGCTCAGGCTTCTGCTATTGCTATGACCAATAAACTGTCCTTTGTCTCTGACTCCAGAGACTCATGTCTTCTACAAGCATCCAGGAAACTGTGGCAGGTTAATTTGTTAGTTTGCAAGCAGGGTAAAACCTCTGATATTTTATAGCTCTTGATCATATATCTTCCAGACTTTTATTTCCAAGTTTTAAAATTAGTGTAGCTAATGGTTGCAGAATAATGCTATATTAGCCCTCAAATGTAGATTTCAAAACAAGTTTAGAGAGGGCACCTAATTGTAAAAAATAAATCATACACTACCAACATTTTGCTCCAGACAACTCTATACTCTTATACTTAAAAAGTTATGAAATATCATACAGAAACTTTAAGAAAATTTTGAAAAATAGAGAAATAAGTTACCTATAATATCGTCACTGTGAAATTACAACTATTAAAATGTCTTTAGAAATTTCTGCATCTGACCCACTCTACCACATTTTCTTGACAGTTTTTAACATCAGTACAGAAAGGTAAGGACATACCTCAAATATGCTAGATTTTCTTTAACATGCAATGTAACTATAATTTGTGATTTTTCTTTTCTTTTTGGTCTTAAATATATTTTTATTCTGTACCTCATAAGAGGACAAAAGTTTTACTAGCTCCTAACAGACTTTTCATCTAGCTACATTTGCGTTGTCTTGGAATTCTTGAATACTGTGTATTCACTCTATTTGGTATCATTGTTGATTTTCTTGGTTCTTAATCCTATTTTTCTAAAAACTCTGTCGGCAAATCCAAATTCTATTTTTTCATCCCCTAAGTCAGTTACATTCTCTCCCTGAAACATCTGTAAATTCATTATATATTTTCAAGAGTTGAAGAAATGTAGTTCTTACCTACTGGGAGAAAAATCACGATTTTTGGTAAATCATTAGTTGTTAAATGAATGATTTAACAACTCATTCATTTAATGATTCAAGATTCATTAATCTAAAATACTGTATGTAGTTAAGGAACGTGACCATTTTTCATGAAAAGTATGATGGTATTTACAGCTCAAAGAGCAGAAATAATCACAGAAGAGATCCTTGCATTTCAGTTAAAAGAAAGTTCAACCTGAAGTCTGAAATAAAAAGAAAATCAAACCAATAACTTTTAACATTGAAGTGATTGGATAAAAGATACCATCAAATAAAATTTGTATTTAAACAATGAGCTCATTTTTATAAGAAGGCTATAAGAAACTCATTTACACACACATTTTTCATTGATCCAACCCTATACTTTATATCCTTTTAAAATAGTTGAAATGATGCCTCATAGTCAAAGCAATGTTGTCAGTGTATTATTCCATGTACTCTGTTTTTTTTTTTCAGTGTATTTTCAGAAAGATAATGGGTCACAGATGATGACATCTTCATGAACTATTTTCTTATAAAAAGAGTTCATGACCCTTTAAGATAAGTGATTTTATTATGGAAATAAAGAATAGTGAAGGAGATCGTATTTCAAAAGTAAATTTTCATCTATTTTGACATTTGAATGAGAAAACATTTTTCTGATAAAAGATTTTATTTAAGACAGAAGCCAACCATCTTAAATATAGCATGATTACAGATGTTTAAATTGATGTGAAAAATGTGTTCCAAAGAAGAGAGATATTTGAAAGAGATAGTTATCTTTATCTTTTAGCAACATCAAAAATGGTTATAAGAAAACTGTTTTTTAGGTTTGCTTAGGACTATGTGACCTTAAACTAGCCAGCCATTGTACTCTCTTATTGCCAAAGAAATCATTCAGATTAATCACCAGCCAGGAAAAGATTCTTGGAAGATTTAAAATAAAGTGTGTAATTATACTTTGTTAATAAGTGTTGCTGTATCGATCAACCTGTGATCAGTCTTAACTACATCTCAAAATTAATCATGGGCTACTATTACGACTCCTTAGAGATTTGGTCACTATTTGTGATTTTACCTTTCCACTTCATAACTTTCCAACCCTTTCTTTAATGTTAACCTCCTCTTTTGTAATAGCTTTCCTGGAAATTAGTGTTGTCCGTTCCACTTCTTCCTTATTTCCTATAGCTATGCCAAAGGTTGCAGTTATATCGCTAAGCTTTAATTTCTTTGCTGCCTGCCTGGCATACGGACAATATATTTCTGCTCTGGGACTGTCTGAAAATTCAACCATCTTATCTTCACACAAGCCAAATTCAGCTTCAGTGAAGACAGCTTGGCTACATGTCAAGGTCTTGCTTTTAGTTATTCTTGCCTGGTTATTATAAAGAATGTATCACATGTAATTCATTAGGAAAATGTTATCAGTTGTAAAGAGTTAAAGCTGTAATAAATTTTAAAGCGTGGCAGCAAAGAATCCGATTGCTTACTGATTAAAACTACAAGAATATCAACGTGACTGGCAAGTTAGAGTCAGATAATGGAATTGATGGGGTTTATGATAGGACTATTAAATAACAAAAACATTTTTGTTTTTGTGATGCTTTTCAGATTTATATAAAAACAATCTGATCCACATACAATAACTTTATAAGTTAGATATTTTTATAAACTTCATTTACAATTGATGGGCCTAAGGCTTAGCAAGATTAATGACTTGCCCTTGGAAATACATCTAGTGGGTTGCAGAGACGTTCTCGAACGCTGGTACTTACTTTTTCCATGACAGCATGCCTACCTTAGGAGTTAGCAGAGAAAATATAAGCTATAAGAGGAGAAAAAGAGAGGAGAAGATCCTCAGGTTTCACATAATTCTCCAATTTTTTCCATTTTTAAAAAATTTTGCCAGAAAATATCTTTTACTATTCCAAATCACTGCTAAAACATATTTATTTAGGGTGAGAAATGAAGGATGTTTTCATGCTTTTCTATCTCCATTAGAACAGATTAATTTATTACCATTGTTACTTCAATTTAGCCATTTTGGAAGAACTACAGTTTTTGGGTGGTTGAAAACTGAGAAAGTCCATTTTAATAGGAAACGGATTTGCTTTGAAGAGGATTGAGGTGCTGTGACTGGGAACATGGGGAGAGAGAAGAGTATGGGAGTTGAAAGGGTATGAAAAGGAACCCTAGACAAATTTAGCCCGTTCTCTTCTGTACTAAGGGCCAGATGAGAAACCTGGGATGGAGGTAAGGCAAGACTAGGACTAACAAAATGATGCTCAGATTCAATTTTCTTTCCTGCCTCATTCATTTTATCTTGGTTCTGCTAGATATTCAGACAGATGTCTAAAGATAGGGTTTCATGGTGGAATACTTCTGTTCCTGTCAGGTGAGAGAACAGTCTGTTGCAGCTAAGATTGATAGGGGTGAACTGAGGTGGGTGGGGAGGCAGAGGCAGTAGATGCCTCTTGTGCTTTGTTCTATCATTAATGGGAAACAGACAGTCTAAACACCTCTTGTAAATGCTCTAATCTACCTCAACCAGTCATGGTGGGCACTATTACGGCATCCTTTATTCTGTCTTTATACTATGAGCACGCAGACCCTTTCAAAGAAGGCACCAGTATTTTTACAACATGCTTCATTCTAGGAAGACTTATCTGAATTGAAATTAGTGAGCTCCTTCTTAGGATCGTGTTACATGCCAATGCACATATTTACCTTTCACGGACCCATTCTTTACAGTGACTCAAAGGGCAGCTGAGCATTTTACATAGGGAGAGATAATTATAAAAATGGCCTCACATTTGGTGAAGAAATTTTACCTAAACTGAAATATAATGGAGTTACAGATTCTGTTTCAATTTAACAACTAAATGTTCTTTAAAACATGAACATTTACTTAAAAGACTAGCTATACCTTTCTGCACAAGTTTCTCCTTGTTCATTGAGTTCTTTCCTACTTAGAAAATTTCTATTCCTTAATGATTTATATTCACCTGATGAGTGGATTATATAAGAACTAGAGATAGAATCAAACTAAAGAATTAATACAATTTGTTGTTAGTGTCTTTAAAATATTTTTAGAAAGATTTGAAAATTTAAAATCAATATTCTAAATTTAGGTGTTTGATATTCTCTGGTTTTGTGATGGAGTAGGTCATTAATCAGTAAACTATAAATTATGAAATGAGTCAGTGACTGCCCATGTGAGATCGTAATATGTAGACAAGTAACTGAAATGATTTGTTTGGGTGAATTCAACATATATTTTGCTATTTTGTAAATTTCCACAGCTTGATTATAAGTACTGCCTTCAGGGAATTCACCAGAAACCTATACAAGTTTATGGATGGTTATTTGCAGATAACATTTGCCTCTTAATCTGAGGACACATTTGGACTTTAAAGTATCCTAGCACTCTACTAATTCAAAACAAGTATTTGACAAATGCAAAAACTGCTTCTTAACTTTTCTCCAAAGGGTAAGTTAATTTAAATACTTTTCTGGTACTTAGAAAAGTTATCATTTTCTAGCATCTTAGTCAGGACTCTAGAGGTCCATAATCTGTACTTTCTCTTTAATTATTTGCTTATATATTTATGTGTAGTTTAATTCAGGCCAAAGTGACTACCAGGGAAAGGCTTTGGGCTATTAGGTGGGGATTATAATTGTGTTCTTACTTCAAAAGTAGAAAGGGCCATTTGTGAAGGGCTCTTAGGAAGAATCTATCCTCTATGTTTTGTGTGAGGTTGAAGCCCTAGTGATTATCTTGTTTGCCTTGAAAGATTTGAGAGAGAGTAATACATATCTTAATAGCCTTGTCACTTATTTTCTAATCTCTGAAAATTCTGATTTATCTTGCAAGCAAAAAAGATGGTCCTAAATTTTCAAAAGATGAGCAAGACAGAGGTTAAACTTTTACATATTTTCTCTTTCAAATATTGTTATTTAAGAAGAGTAATACGACTCATTATGATGCATTTAAAATCATTTAAAATGTTTCAATTCAATGGAAAGTGGAGTTGGACACAATTTTAATAATTTATTTTCAGGCAAATTCATTAAATTGGAATTTTTGACATACTAGCATATATTAACTTTTTAGACTATTTAAATCTTTGGTAATCAGTCAATTTGCAGTAAAATAGTAGGTGATATTCAACCAACTCAAAAAATAAAGTTTCTTTAAATCTTTAGCACAGCAATTATGGATATGCAAATTATTTTGCTAAATAAAAATAATGCATATGTTAAAATGTTGAACAGAGCATTTATTTAGAGATATATTTAAGTAGGTCTATCTCATATATCTAAGCAGTAAGTTTGCAGTCCTTTAAATTATTTTGAAAGTCTGTTTGAAACTATACTTCTATACAGTTTGGACACCGCTTAGATTCATGAAAGAAAGAGATGAACTAATAAGAGAAAGAAGTCTCAAAAGAGGCAGAGACATGATTAGAAAGCCGGAAGAGATTATTGTCAAGGTTGTCAGGGGAGAAAAGTTTTGAGAAGCGGTGCATGTGAACAGCGTTAATGCAACAGAAATGTCCAGTAAAACAAAGGCTGAAAAGATTACATTGCGTTTGGCAATTTGGAGTTCATTGGTGAACTTTCTGAAAGTAGTTTAAGTGGAATGGTACAGTTGGAAATCAGATTGCTGAGTTTGAAAGACATAATGGATATGAAAAAATTAGAAACAGAGATCAGGTTAATTTTTCAAGTCTGAGTGGTTAAGGAAGGCAGTAGAGTAGCACAGGAAATTACAGGGTTAAAGGGGAGTTTTGAGAAAGGAAGGCAATTGAGTGTGTGTTTGTACATAGCAGGGGAAAGCCCAGGGTCAGGAGAGAAGGTAAAAAGAAGGGAGAAGACTGGTGATCAATAATAGTTATTGAATTCATGAATTCCTTTATCCTGTTAGTACAAATGGAGTTACACCAAAAAGCTCCTTCTTCTTTGAACTCCATTTAAGATTCAAAATTAGGACAAGGTAAAAAGAATTTCTACAAGTTACAAAATTGTATTTGTGTCTAAAGTTTATTGATGATTGCATACTCCCCCAGCTATTTTAAAAATGTACTTTCATAATTCTTTTTTCTTATCAAATTTCATCTAGTTGGGAAGGATTTACTATTTCTTATTTTGGGGAAGAATTCAGTAAGATTAATATTATTTCTTAAATGTTTAGTAAAATTCACCAATAGCTACCTATGACTAGACTTTTTCTTTGTAGGAGGATTTTTTATCATTATTCAATTTATTTAATAAATACAGGAATATATATTTATAAA
>NW_006439717.1:5019437-5028981 GCF_000325575.1 Pteropus alecto
TCTCTGTCAGTGTTGATAAGTTATATTTTTCTAGAAATGTGTCTATTTCGATTAAATTTCAAATTAATGGGCGTAAAAATTTTTAATAAGTTTTATTATCTTCAAATATTGGTACGGACTATAAATCATTTCTGATATTGGTAATTGTATTTTTTTCTCTTTTTCTTTGGTCAGTATTTTCAGAGAGGTATACTTTGGTCTTTTTAAAGAATGAACTTTTGGCTTTGTTGATCTTTTTCTATAATAGGTTTGTTTTATATTTCTTTGATTTCTACCCTTATCTTTGTTATTTCCTGTCTTCTACTTTCTTTGGATTTAATTTGTTATTCTTTTCCTAACTTCCTAAAATGGATATTTAGATAATCTATTTTATAATAACGTGTTATTCTTTCCTAATGTAACATTTAAAGACATAAATTTTCTTTTAAAATTTCTTTCTTGCATCTCACAGGTTTTGAAATATCATGTGTTCATTATGATTCAGCTCAAAATATTTTGTGACTTATGTATTTATTATTTAATCCATCAGTTATTTAGAAGTATATTCCTAAATTTCAAAATATTTGAGCTTTTTAAAATGATATTTTTGCTATTAATTTCTAGCTTAATCCTACTGTAGTAATAGAACTTCTCTCTATTAATTCTGTCATTAAATTTGTTGAGATTTGCTTTGTTACTTAGCATATTATCATTTCTGGTAAATGTTTTAAGTACACTTGATACATATTCTGAAGTTTGGAGTGCAGTGTTCTACATATATCAATTAGGTCAATTTTGATAATTGTTTTATTCAAATTGTCTGTGTCCTCATTGGGTATGTGAATGTGTCCTTGTTCTGTCAATTGCTGAGAGAAGTATGTTAAAATCTTCCATTATGGTTACAAATTTGTTTCTCCTTTTAGTTTTTATCAAATTTTGCTTTATATACTTTGAGGCTACATTACCACGTGCATACAAATTTGAATTTCACATCTTTCTGGTAAACTGACATTTCTACCATAATAAAATCTCTATTTCTAATAATGTTTCTGCTTTAAAGTTTATTCTGTTTGATATGGCTATGTAAGTATAGCTATGTAAGTGTATTGTTTTCTTATAGTTAATGCTTGCATGGTATATCCTTATCTACTTAAAAATATTTTTGGATCGCTATGTCTTGATGTGTCTCTTATAAGCATATAATTGTTATTTAATCCATTCAAATAAGCTTTGAGTTTCAATTGCAGTATTTAGTTATGTTAACATAATTATTGGTATATTTAGCTTAAATCTACTATTTATTTATTTTCTTGTCTTTTAGTTTTCCTTTTCTCTCCTTTCCTTCTTTCTTTAGAGTTAATCAGGTAATTTTTATCATTTCATTTTTAAAAATCTTAGTATTAAGAAGCAAAAAGATGAGAAATTAAACTTTATACTTTATTTTCGTGGAATCACTTTTTCTTGTCCTTATATTTTTAAATAGATAATGTAAAAATAAAGATGTCTATTTTTCTTAGAATTTCTGAGAAGTTATTTTGGACAGTTTGTCACAACATTTTTTAGTGCCTTCCAGTGAAATCAGTAAAGGTCAATTGCTCCTTTAAATACGTTGGAGGTGAACACATAATTATGGTATATCTTGGTTATTATTTTCTCTATTACATAGTCAGTATAAGACAGAACAAATGTAGAAGTCTTTCTTTTGTTCCAGTGCTTTTTCCTACTACACTCTAGGCAAATTTATAAAAATATTTGTGCCTATTGAAGCAGGGCAACTAAATGTCACTGAATATTAGAATTTCGATTCATTCTGTCAATGTGTTTGTACCGTAGAAGATAATTATGAGATAAACTGAAACCTTGAATTTATACTGTTTGTGATCTCATGAAATTTCCAGTTCTTATCTTGTCATCTAATTCAGTTGAAGCAAATTAAATTTGGATTGTAATTCAAGCCTTTTCTCACCTAGATTTTAAATCTGGCTCTAATTTTCTCACCTGTTGGTTAAATTCATAAAATGTCTGCATGAGGCTGTTTCTGTGAAGTAGCTCCAGTGTGTTTTAGTTTCCCTAGAACCAGAAACTCTGCATCCTGAGGAAATTTTTATTCTATTGATAGTGGGGAAAAGCAATGATACAAATAAAGATTATTTCTCTTCCTCTAATATTTCTTCATCCTATCCCCAAATGAGTCTAAATAGCATAAATGACTAAAGCCTTCTAAATATATGAGATATGTTAAGAACAATAAACCAGTCAGGATTTAAAAAAAAAAAATCTCAAGCATCATGATACTTACTTAATAGACACTTATCTAGCACCACAGACGTCATGCTAAACATTTCCAAATGTTAATTCATTTTGAGCCTCCTAACACCTCTAGGAGGGAGAGAATACTATTATTAACCATATTTTACACATGAAAATTTAGGCATTGAGAGGTTGAGAAAAAAGGCCAAGGCCACAAAACCTCTAGTCTAGTGGTGGAGCTGGGATTCACACTCTCCAATTTGTGTCCTTAACTGCCTAGTTATACTGCATCTCAGCAAATGATAACAAATTTATTGTATTATTGTTAAGTAAAAAATGATGGCCTTGCGAATCTGTGTTTAAAGTGAGTTCCTTGCTTTCTAATTTGTGTATAGCATTGATCTGTCTCCCTCATTAGATGGTAAGAAATATGAGGGCAGAAACATCTGATCTATCTTTGTATCCTCTAAGTTTCTTAGCAAACCGCACCATAAGCGTTTAACATTTATACTCTAAATGGAATCTTATTTGCAGATAAACGAATAGATCCTCATTATAAACCTCATATTGCCCAGAATTAGGCATTTAATTTCTTAGGTTGCCTAACTGCCCAGCAATTAGATTCAGTGTAAGAACATCTCTAGGAGGTGCCACTCCCATAGCACACATGGCAAATGGCACATCCTGAATGGCTAAATGCCAGTCTCCCTCCCACCTGGCAACCATCAGCTTGTTCCCTGCATCTATGAATCTGTTTCTGTTTTGTTTGTTTATTTTGTTTTTTAGATTCTTCATATAAGTGAGATTATATGGTATTTGTCCTTCTCTGACTTTTTTCAATTAGAATAATACCTTCCAGGCTCATCCATGTTACAAATGGTAAGATTTCATTCTTTTTTATCACTGAGTAATATTCCATTGTATATATGTACCAAAATTTCTTTATCCAGTTGTCTATTGGTAGGCACTTAGGTTGATTCCATATCTTGGCTATTGTAAATAATGCTTCAATGAACATAGGGGTGCATATATTTTTTCGAAGTAGTATTTTGTATTTCTTCGGATAAATACCCAGAAGTGGAATTGCTGGGTCATAAGATAGTTCTATTTTTAATTTTTTGATGAACCTCCATTCTGTTTTCCATAGCGGCTGCACCAATTTGCAGTCTCACCAACAGTGCATGAGAGTTCCCTTTTCTCTACATCCTCTCCAACACTTGTTTTTTGATTTATTGATGACAGCCTTTCTGACAGGTGTGAGGTGACTACCTCCAAAGATTTTTGTAAAGACTAAATGAATTAAAGTAAGAAAAGTATTTAGAATAGTGCCTAGCTCTTAGTATGTATATAACAAATGTTAACTATATTTAAAATTGTTATATATCATAATTATATTACATAATGTTCAATATGTTACATTAATAATTACTTAATCTCCCTGGGCCCACATTTCCTCATTTATAAATAAAGACAAGAAAGCAGAGATGAGGTAGGTGAGGTAGAGTAGAGTCAAGGGATGTGGAGGTGGGGATGGAGGAGGAGGAACTGAGTTCAGTGGTTATCAAGCTTTTGGATTTCACGACCAGTGAAATGTGTATCTATGCACATGCACATATTCGTTGTATTGGGAGTCCCAAGATCACCCTTAGATTTGAAGATTCACTAAAAGGACTCACAGAACTCAGAAAAGCTCCTATCCCCATGGTTATGGTTTATTATAAAAGGGTACAGATTAAAATCAGCAATGAAAAATGGCACATAAGGTGGAGACTGGGAGAGACAAGACTCAAGCTTTTAGTTGTCCTTTCCCAGTGGACTTATACAGACAGCTGGCAGTGCTTAATGTTCCCAGCAACGACATGTGACAATAAGTGGGGCTAACAAGGAAGCACGTTAGATCCTTGGTGTCCAGAGTTAGTATTGGGGTCAGTTATTTTGTCATGGAGTGCTAATGTGACTGATCTTAGCTACTTAGTCTTCAGTCTCTCCCAGAGGTCAAACTGATACAGCATGGCTGAGGGACCCAAACAAACAAAAATAAACATTTACCATAAATCACATTATTAAGCAGAAAATATCTGGCAATGCCCAGGGCCCAGGTATTGTAGCCACTTTGATTAGGTAGGATATTCCCAAGGCTTAGGGCTGGTCCTGAGGACCTTTGGAATGTGTGGGGTTTGAACAAACCAGGCCAGAGTTAACCCTTTACTGTATATACATATACACTTATACATGTGCATATACATAGGTAAATATATGTATATAGTTAATATTTTGGTGAGGGTAGGTATAGGGGAAATTATTGCATTATGAACTTTTTAATTTTGCTAATAAAGTTATTAAATTAACAACTATATTTAACTACAACCACTATTTAATAAAACAGATTATTTTATCAGCAGAAAAGGAAGGACTCAATTGCTGAATAAGAATGTCAAAAAGAAGACATTCATATACTTGTGCACACAGTAAATAATATTGAAATGCATAAATTTGTAACATAAAGCTTATTTATGGCATTTCTATAATTATTTTTAAAAAATAATTGTCACTTTGGGAATCTATACTTTATTATGTACCACAAAGTAGAGTTTATTCATTCAACCTTTTCCCTATACTATGTCATTTTTTCAATTAAAATCAGAAAATTTTATTTTACAGGGGAATGTTGACCAAAAATAGGAAGAAAATCAATTTTGTCAATTTATTTTTGGAATATTCTGGGAAGACTGAGAAAATTTTAGCAATGATTGCCCCATGTCTTCAGCTACAGTTTGGGTGACTGGCCAATGAGGGCTGAAGGAGGGGGCCTCACACTAAGGACTCACACTAAGGACTGTGAACTTGAGCGAAGGGGCTGGCACCAACTTCTTCAAAAGGAGCAGTTTAGAATTTGTATGAGAAGAATGTTTTGTATTAGAATAGTAATACCAGACAATGGAAAATTTTGGGGAACTAATGGGCTAGGTGAGCTTCTTGAGTTCTGCTGCAAATTACCTGATTTGGGGGAATACAAATTTTAAAGACTTTAGACATTTCTTTTAAGGAGTTTGTGATATAGCTTACAGAAATAAAACTAATAGGAAAGACAGAATACAAAGGAATCACATGCCAAATAAATGGATTAACTAAATAGAGATCAGAAGTTTTTAGAACGGTTGAGAAGCCCTCCATTCTGTTAGATGGGATGCCTTAGGTAAGATGTAAAATTTGATTTGGGCTATAAAGAATTAGTAGGATTTTAAAAATTAGAAGGTGATAGAGGCTTTCTAGGTGGCAGGAAGAACATGAGCTGAGACACAGAGAAGTAGACTAATCATAAATTGTGCCAATGCCAGTGGTGTCTTTACTAGTTTAAGTGGAATAGGTCTTACAGAAGAGTAAAAACAGTATTGATTTTGTAAGGAAGGACAAAATTAGGGAGATCTAGAAAGTTAGGCAGCAGAGTTAGACTATGAATTGGGGTAAATGAGATGTACAGATTTTAGAGGAGGAGAGTGATTTTACTTAATTTCTTTAGCAGATGTATATTGAGTACTACTGTGTATCAGACACTGTACGCAATGCCTACAAGGAGTGAATGTGTCAGATGTAATCAGTGCTGCTAAATGCTTAACAACTGGCTCCTTGGGGGAAACTAAGCCCCGATTTATAGTATTACTGATTTCTGTGGTATTAATTTCCCCACTATGGCCTATTTCAAGACATCAACATGACATCACTGAATTCAGAGTTGAGAAGAGATTCGCACAGCCTGCTCTTACCAGCTGGTGTGAGCCAGCTCCAGCGCACCACTGGATTATCCCAGCTCTCATGGATCTTAAAAGTGATACCTTTGTGAGTCATCTAGCAATATTGCTGAGGGTCACTTGGCAGAGGGAGGAGATAGCAGCCCAGCAAACTGCCCGTTTGCAGTATGCAGGGATAAAGCAATATGCAGAAGTGGTAGCAGTGGAAATGAAACAAAAGTGTGCATAATGGAATCATTTTAAAGGAAGAAATGGTGGAATTTGGAAACATAGCTGTGGGTGATGAAGGTAAAGTTAAAGATCGACTTTAGAGCATTGAATTCAGTAGACTAAGAGAATTCAGTAGACTAGGAGAATTCAGTAGACTAGAATTGATTCAGTAGACTAGTAGATTAGAAATAGAACAGTTGGCATATATGCCATCTTAACTCTCCGCTCCTGTGCCCTTTCACCCTAGCAGCTGAGGCTTTTTTTTTGGTGGTAGGGGGAGGCGGGGGGGTGCAGGGTGGAGGAAGTGGGGAGTGCTTAATCCTATCCCAAGCTCTGAGACTAATCTTGACCTATGCAAAGGAAGTTCTTAAAAACATTATAAGAGACAGTTGTGTGATTAAATGAACTGAACCGAGTCCTGGGTTTAGGAACTGAAAGTTTAGTTTCAAATTCTGGCTCTACTAGTTTAAAATATGATCTTGTACAGTTTGCTTTCAACTATCAGCTTTTAGTTTCCTCATCTGAAAAAGTAGGATCATTATGATTAGCATTTCACTTATAAATATATATCTCATTTAATTCTCAAAACAATCCTGTACAGAAAACCAATCAGGTATTATTTATGCCTCATATTATTCATGAGGAAAATGAAAGTCAGAGGACTTTGGTGACTTGCCCAGGAATCATAACTAATGAAATAAACAATAACTCAGGTGTTTTGACTGAAAATATTAACGACAGTTATATTTTTCTGATTTATAATTTTCCTAACTCTGTGCCAGGAATTTTATATGTGCTAAATGCTTTACTTAGGTTACCTCAATAAATCTCCCTATCACAGTGTGAGCTACTATCTCTATTTTAAGAAGCTGAAGTTTAAAACTTAGGTTAATTGCTCATATCAGAGTGCTATTAGGTAGTGAAGTGTTTTCTTCACGACACACTAACTCTCTTTTAAGGGATGGTATATCAGATGTTATAATAAAAGTAAAAGTACTTGATAAACTTAACCCCTTTCATTTTGTTATTTTTTTGGTATTTATCTCTTAATTTATCCTTCAATCTTATTTAAAATTAGTCATTCACAAATATTACAAATATGTAAATAGTACAAATAGAGCTCAGTCTGCTAACCATATTTTAATAAAGCCATAGCTTTACTGTTCTAAACCAAAGTATAAAATTATATTATTTATAACATATTTTAATCAAATTATTTTAATTAGAAGAATGAATGTACAATATGCATTAATGTTAATATTAAATTGATAATGCAGTCATAATTTTAAGGATAAAATTTTATTTTCATTTTTAAATGTCTATTGTAGCTAGAATTTCACATTTTATAAAAAATTATTTATGAATTTCTAGGAGCTGTAAAGGTGATATTATTTATAACATATTTTAATCAAATTATTTTAATTAGAAGAATGAATGTACAATATGCATTAATGTTAATATTAAATTGATAATGCAGTCATAATTTTAAGGATAAAATTTTATTTTCATTTTTAAATGTCTATTGTAGCTAGAATTTCACATTTTATAAAAAATTATTTATGAATTTCTAGGAGCTGTAAAGGTGACCATCATTTAAGAAATTTGGAAAATTGTTTCCAAAAATCGAGAAATAAATTTAAATGACGCAATTAGTAGAGAGATTCAATTTCTTTCAAAGAAAATATTTCTATGCAGTGCCTGAGGTAAATGGCATCTGACCAAAGGCCATTCAAACTGCCAGGATGAAAGAACAAACCTAAAGTATTTCAGGAAATTATATTTAAGTTGCTTAATTATCAGTTTCTCCTATAACTCCAACTAAACATAAATCCAAGCAGTATGTACAGTTATAAGTTTATACAATTATGTCTATTTGTAAAATTACCAGTGACTGAAAATAAACATATGTGCTAGGCAAATTTCTTCCTTTTTTTGAGATATGGGGCTGTATGACATAATGCCAAATTTGTAACATATTCTCTGGAAATTCAACATATGCACAGTTATACAAATGCCTTTACTTAGAAATATTTGTTTTCATTGTGCCATTGAAATAATTTTGTCAGATCTGGGGTAGAACTCAGAAGATTGTCTGTAGATCACACTTCCATATTATAGAATTCCATTGATAGTACTCATTATTCAGCACCCAGTTGGATTTGATCTTGGCCTAGAATTAACATATTTGTTGAGCATCTACTATATGCCAGGCACTTTTACAAGCATTGGCAATACAATTGTAAATAAGATAATGTCCCCATCCCAAGTAGTTCTCAGTGTCATGGGAAAAACTAAGTAAATCAGCACTTACAGAAGAACACAACATACTGGTCCATCTGCTAAGAATTCCACTTGCTTCCCTTTGTCCAGTTAACTTATAGTCATACTTACCAAATTCCCTTCCCTAATCTCCCTGCCTAGCTCAAATATCCATATTTTAAATTTCAAATACCCATATTTCTCATTGCACCATACATCTCTTTTGTGGTGGTGATTATTGTAATTTTTTCCTTTTTGTGGTGCTTATTTGTCTTCTACACTAGACTGCTTCTTAGTACAGAACTTGTCTGTATGTGCTTACCTCTATATTCCAAATACCTAGCATTAATAGTTATTGATTGATTAAATGAATGCATGAGTGGGACAAATTCTGTGATAGGAGTAAACCAGAAGTACCTAGGAAAGATATCAGAACCAGTCTTAAGAAGGTCAGAGAAGGTTCATTAGAGAAAGTGCTACTAAACTTCAATCTATGAACAAAGGTGAGATATGTGAATATATGTGGGTCAAGAGTGATCTGGTAAATGGTTAGGTCTAAGGGACAGAGGTTCAAATATTTGGTTGTCATGAGCATATAGATAGTAATTGAGACCATGGGAGTAAAGAATATTGCTTTAGGAGAGTACATAGTGTGATAGGTAAAAAAGTAAAAACAAAAACAAAAAGGCCAAGGACAAACTTCTGAAATGATAAGAAGTATCATATCTCAAGTTAATGGATTTCTTCTTTATATTTTTGTATATCTTTTTCTAAGAAAAAACTTTCAGCACAGCCAAATTTTTAATGAGCAGCAGTCTTCACAGACATTCTTATTTAATATGAAAATGTGTTTAAAAATGTGATCAATAGATTTACATATCAAAAGGTGGAGTCTATTCCTTGGGAGCCAGAAAAGATTTATAATAATGGCTTACGCAAGTTTTGCCTCCTTTGGATCCAGGCATAGTAGTTTATGAGTGAGATTGTTCACAAGAAAGATGTCCTCCAGGCATTTTCCCTTCTAACTTCCTCTCCCTGACCCTAGGCCAGGTGACTATTAACAGTGATATCCTGACTTCTAAGCATGGACTGCATTA
>NW_006439717.1:5029008-5049718 GCF_000325575.1 Pteropus alecto
TTTTGAATCCTGGAAACTAAGGAAAGGACTCACCAGTGTATGTGAACTCCCTCCTTCCTGTCCCCTCATCCTCCTGAGGTTCCCTAATTTGTTATTGGTCAACCTTACAACTCACTACCTCCCACTACTTTGGGGAGAATGTGAATGAAGGTAAGAATGGAAATGGGGTGAGAAGGAAACTATGGTTGGGGGAGGGTACTAGAATCTACACCAAAGACTCCAAGTAAGCGAGCAAAACATAGGCCTCTGTGGACTGAAAATCAGGAAACTAGTGTGTTCCTTCTGCTAAATACTGCTCTACAATCCCCCTAACAAACGAACTGTTCAGTAGCGTCAACATATTATATATGAAAATGCTTTTGTGTGAATTGACACTCTGTTGAGCATGTGCTTTGGTACCAGATATGTGTTTTTTTGTTTTTTTTTGTTTTTTTTATATATTGACGACAAAGCTTCTCCTTCTAGGAGCTCACAGTCTAGTTGTGGAGACCATCCATTTGTAACCAAAGTATTCTTTATGCTAGATATTGCACACAAACCACTCTGAGCTGAATCTAACCCTGTAGATTTGCTTGGTATGGCCTTCATAGTGTTTTAATAAAATCTTAAATTCATTGGCTTCATTTAAAAACAGAGTTCTCTCATGAAAATTTCTAATTCTAGGTGAAAACACTTGTCATGGCAAAAATAAGCAGCTGCCCCTTTTAGATGAGGCAAGAGCCCATCTAAAGTGCCCATCACTCTAGTGGTATACCTGTCTAGCATCTCTGAGCTTCTGAATTTGTAACACCAACTCTGCCCCTCAGGTACCATAAATACCATTCTCTAGCCTGCCCCAAGCTGCAGCACTTAAGCCCTTTTAAGCAGGAAGTCCAAAGGTCCAGTCTGTCTCTCCAAGGCTTCAGCTCTTCTCTAGTATAGTTCCAGGGTTCCCTTCTAAAAGTTTCCTGGGGGCCTCCTTGCAGGTCAGATCTTCCCAGGTAAATTAACTTGTTCCACATTTGAGTGGGGCAGCTTTAAAAAAAAAAAAACCTCTTAAAACCAAAAGGTTTTCTTATATGCTTTTGACAGGACCACAGAGGGCATTGCTAGCTGAACATTTACATACCTAAGCGTGGTAATTTAAGGGATTCTCCGGAGAATAAGAAAGATTTATTTCTTTAAAGTTATTTACTCTTTGACTAGAACAATGGGGCCCATGGGCCCCATGCTTTTATCACTGGGGGAGACCCCTCAAATGAGTCTTCACAAAACAAAGTTACCAATTTATTCTCTGGGTAAGAATACTAATAGGATTCCTTGCTACATGTGTGAAAAGAATATTAAAATACAATGAGGAAAATATTACAAAGATATGAGCCCAATAGTCAACAAACTTTAATAGACTCAATGATGCAATTAATATTAAAACAGTGAACATTTTCACCAATTATCATATTTAAACATTAAAACTTATATAAAATCTTGCCTGAAAATGATACAGTGTTGGAAATTCTCATATAATTTAAAGTAATTATACTCCAGCCATTTGCATAGCCCGGTTTTACATGGTTAGGCAGGGCACACATTTTTCTCCATCAGAAGGTACTGACATGAAGTAGTACACATCCTTTAAGTTCTTGTTTCATAATATAGAATTCTACAACAATAGAGCTGAAAGAGTCTTTAAAGATCATCTAGTACAGCCAAAGTATTTCATTTTTGCACATTAAATCCTTGACAGATGTCTTTAGATCTAGGTGTATTCAACTAGTTTTCATTATGTTGCTAGGCTTTGATCTAGAAGATTCCTTATCTGTGGTCTACATAAAATGAATTAAAAACCATCCCCTTTCATCTCCCTAAAGCAATATGTGTGAATCATTTGCTTAGCTCTGGTTCTTTTTAGACGATGCGTTATTCCTCTCACTGGTTCCTGGTAAGGATTCTTTTTATTTTTTTTTCTTGATGAACCAGTTCCTTTATCTCTTTCTACAAAAGGGCCTGGCGGATGTCACTTCACATTTGTCAAACCTAAACCACATAATCTTTTTAGCATGGGATATTTTACAATATCTTCCTGGGGCTTTCTCTTTACCATCTTTAATTAATCCCCGAAATTACTAAGTAATTGAACTATATGATTAAGAAACATTGGCAAACTTTGTGAAGAGTAAACTCTACATCTCATTTCTATACACAGAGGGCATTCAATGAATGATTTGGGGTAGTTCACCCAGCTGTCTGAAAACTACATAGTTTCAGAATTTAGAGTAGCCATATTGAACCACAAATTTTTTAAGATTTAGACTTTTAAGTCATTATCTTAATTTTAGAGGACAGTATAAATATGACTATAAGACAGTTTATATTTCATTTCTGTAAGTTAGTACTAATAGTACTATAAGACTTCCTTTATAATAGTTGCATTAAAAGAGAGAAGTTGAAAACCTTTTTGGACATAGTCGCCTTTGGACATAGTTTCATTCTTCTGTTATTCAATATTTAATCTAATCCTTATTACAACCAGTTTAAATATAGTTAATATTTCACTATAATAGTTTGGAAGAATATGTAATTTGTTCATATATTCACAAGCAATTAAAATATATATTTCCTTGAAAGCCAGAATAGTTTGAAAGAATGCTATCATTTAGAGTTTAAAATTAATTCTGCTTAAAAAATTATATTAATCTATTCAAATGTCATGACTTCTTCAAATGATTGTGTTTTTAAAAAACAAAAGCTTCAAAGTCAATTTCTTCATCAAATAAATAGTGCATTGGTTGTAACTTTGAAATAAAAAAATGATAATCTATTTTTCTCTTTAATCACTGTGTATGGAATACATTTTCATTCTGTGACTAACCATTTCTGTGTATAAAATGTTAAAGGAAACAAAGATTTTACTTCTGAAGTTATTTTAAACTTGATTTCATAAGAATGACACATGTGTACAATCTGTATTTAGGTACTAACAACCTAAAATTAACCAATACAAATCTGAAATGGATACTATTAAAAAAGGTATAAAAGCTGAATTCCTAGAAAATTCTATTTGGCTCTCTGTGACTTAGTTGAGACTGTTGTTACTTCTTTTATAATTAAATTATGGCTATTCCATATCAAGCCTTAGCTGAAAGTAAAATTTCCTGATGAAGTTATTAATTACTAAATTTAAGAAGTTAAAAGGAAATGCTGACAACCCATAATCATTAGTTCAACCCATACTAATAGTTCTGGTATAATCAAAGGCTAGTTTAATCCAACAATTCTATAATATTTGCTTGGTTTAATTTCAAGAGATGTTTATAGTGTGGTTTGTTTAATTAGAATGGCTTTCTTTGTTTATAGTGCAATTTAAATATCTCTCCCAGAAATATATATTGTTACCAGTGTATAAGATGTCAGAATGTAAGGCAAAGTTTGTTAAAACCCTCAGAGTCAGAAAATTTAAGATATCTACAAGTATTTTGACAACTGTGATTTGCTGAATGAAGACTTCCATATGATTTCTTTTCTATAGTGGTACAGACATTACTACATAAGGCTTTTTTGAAGTTTATGAAATTTTCTATAAACAGATTATTCTGAGCCTTTTTGTAAGGGCCCACTGGATAACAGTCTAGCCAAATGCTATTAATTTAGACCAAGTTATTTATTTATTATTCTCATTATATTATCCAGTTTTAATGAGTTAATTACATTTAACATGTTTGAGAGAAGATAAATGTCCTTATGTGTAGGAAATACAAAATTATTTGAGATTTAATTTGTATGGATTAACTTATTCCCTGTGCTTTGCCAGTCTTCCAGGACTTTTCTAATTAATGGGCTAAATCAGCATGTCCACATATGTCTGCATAATTCAACTCTCACATTCCTTCTAAACACTCAGCATTAAGAAGCAGCACAAAACAGAAATTTTTGTGAGTGCATGGGGTCCAACCAACAGCAGAGTGAGCATTCAAACTGGTATAATTCTAAGTGGAAGTGGTCTGTCTGGCACCTGAGTTAAGACTAGTCCTAAGAGTTCCCACATCCCCTGAAACCAGTCCTGAAAGTTCGTTCCACTTTGCCCTAATGAACTCTGGGTTCAGGATCACCACTTATTCAAGGGAGGTGAGAATTTACCTGGCTTTTCTGTGAGGACTGAGGAGTGTTGTGGGTGGTCAGTGTCTGTTAGAATGAATTCCCTAGACTTGGCCTAACCACTGCTCTGAATCTGAACCCTGGAAGCAAGGAGATTTCTAATGAGTCTTAAGAGGGCTACTGAAATAACTGAACTGTCAAAGTGAACTTTCTGTGAGCAGTCTTTGATATTCCTTCCAGGTTGAGTAGTGATGTTGACTCACATTTGACATTAGCCATTTTATATTATAAACTCTTCATAAACCATATATGTATAATGATACATATACATACATACTTAGGACATATATTTTTATATTAATTAATAGACTATATATGTAAATATCTTATAAGAATATTCACTTAGGAACAAAATAACTGGATAAAAATGTCAGGCTAGTCTAAAGATTAAGTAATTTTTTATTATTGTAAAAATATATATATCATTTTTATTGTATATGTTTGGCTGAGAGAGAGAACAAGTGGGAAGGAGGAAAGGAAAGAGAAAAGATGAGAAAGAGAACATGTGCAGACTGTATATATGTAGAACCACTGTTATAACTTAAAAGGACATTTGTTACCTTCTAATCCAACCTCTTCATTTTATACGAGAGGCAAAAGTGGTTTGTGATCTGGTTATTTTTTATTCTATTTGATTCATCAATTTGGGAAAATTTCAGTGACTATGAGAGTAGAAATGGTAAAAGAAGAATGAACAAAGCAAATTAGAGAGGCTAATGTAATTTTTACCTCTGAGTGACTCTTGCACTTCAGTAATAAGTGTATGTATATTTATATTAACATTGCTTGTATTTAATATACTTGTCTCATGTTCGTCTTTGGATGGCAAGCCTTTTTAGAGCAGAGGTAAAGGCTTTACTACAACCTGTGAACCTACTCAATGCAGTGCTATACCATTCCCAGCCAAATGATCATTAGGGAGTGAGGGAGAAATGAAGATCTTTATAAAAACAGGAACCCACAGTCTATCTTTTGTGAATTGTACTCAAAACACACTTCTACTTCTAACTTTCTGTGAATTTCCCTCCAACTATTCTTTCACTTACATCCTTTTCCCTTTTTTACCTTTCATATTTTCTGTCAAAACTCTGCTTGTTTTTCAATGCACAATGCAAATGTCATTTCTTCCGGAATGTCTGTACAAATACTCCTAATAGATTTTGATTTTTCCTTTGTTTATATTCCCAATTTCTGCCTTGTTTTGTATCATTCATATATCTGTCCCATCTACAAAGTCACAGAGCTGCCTCTGGAACTAATGGGTGATTCAAAGGCAGGGCTCTGGGGAGGCGGAGTAGGTGCAACTCAGTGTCCTTGTTGCTACTTTAACCAGAGACGCTCAGCTTTTGTGTTATATATCAGGGAGAATCAATACAATTTCTTCGATATAATTGTTCAACTGTTAAAAACCAAAGTTTAAAGATCACTACAGACATTTTAAATTACTAAATAGAATATTTTATTAATTTCTATATTATGGCAAGCTTGGAATAAAGTTTTCCAGTGAATGAATAAATCAGTAAGTACACAATGAGATAAGTTAAAAGAACTGTATTACATTTTAGCTTTTAAAACAATGAATACACACAGTATTACTGCTTGAATACGAGTCTTTCTGAAGCATTAAAGTGGGAAAGTGACAGATCCTCAAATATTGGTGGCAGAGAAACAGCAGGGGAGAAGAGAAGGAATCAAGGCCCCTGCAATTGATTTATGAAGAAGGGTGGTGAGATTTTACAGAGTGGAATCTAACAGATGGTTCACACTTTTTTCCTTTCTACAACTACTCCTCCCTAAGCTACTTCTGGAATATACATTCAGTACTGGCACAAAGGTCAAAACTTCTTTGAAAGATCTGTTGGAGTCACATGTAAATAGCACTTGGGCTCCTAACATGAGGGTGACTCTCAGCATCCGCAGTCTCCATATTCATAGTTGTGGGTTTTGTGGGTGATGAGTTTTTTATTCTTCATATAAAACTGTCTTACCAGACATGATTTATCAGAGGCTTAGAGAGTCACAGGTGTGCTTTTTAAGCTTCTAGTCTAGACAGAAAGTATGAAAACATTAGTCAACCTCCTCCAAATTCATTTAAATGAATCATGAGTTGATTTCCTCCAAATCTATTTAACAAACCACAGTCACTAATATTTTTATTGTTTAGGAACCAGGAATGGTTGAACAAACCATTCCTTTAAAAATTAAGTATCTTAAAAAAACTTTATACTTCACCCTGCTAAAAACATTTCACTAAAATAAAATGGAGCTTATAAAATATCTACTTTTCTGCTTAAAGTCCCTGAATTAATTTAATTTTAAAATCTAAAACAGATTTCTAAACATACAGAACTATTGAACTGAAAACTTGAGTTTGAAAGGACTTTAGCAGTTTAACCATCTTTCAATGTGAGAATTGTATATAGTAATGAAATTCTCACATTTTGGCATTTTTCTTAGACAACTCTCTATTCAGGAAGCCAGCTACCTCACAAGACAGCCAGTTTGTTATTCACTGCTACTTGTCAACATTTTTTTTTTTTAATCAAGGCACAATCTGCCTATAGGAATGAAGCTACCATACAGATCAATTTTTGTTCTGCTTTCTGGGAGTCTGCAGAAGTCTAATCTCCCCTAGAAAAGTCTTTTATGTATGTGAAGAGATGCATTATACCTCCACTTAAGACTTTTCTCTTTTACATTATACATACATACTTTAAAACCATTTTTCGCATAACATTGATTCCTGGATCCTCTCAAACCTAATTATATTTACCTGGAACATTTCCCAATTTGTCGATGTCCTGCTTAAATTTATGATAAAAGCTTTTTACTACTATTTTTTGATAAACTCAGATAGTTCAAGGAATCTAAGTACTTCAACTTTAAGACAGACATATACAAATTAAAATAACATAAACAAAAATTATCGAACACTAATAATTATTAAATTATTAAAAATAAGTATTAGAATACTTTTCTGATATTCTGCACCATACTTTTATAAACAAAAAATTAACTTGTGAATTCTTTATTTGATACAGAATAATGAAGTATTTTCAGCTTCGTCTAAATAAATCTACTATTGTCATTCACACAAACCTGCTAATATTTTACTGTGAATCTTTGCACATGTTCTTTCCTCTGCTTCTCTTCTCACCTCCTCAAAAAAGCTTCACTAATTAAGCTTCTTTTCCCTTTGACTGAGAAAGTCCTTGAATTGAAATTTCCCTCTTTCATGTAATTTCATCAGGCCTAAAGAAGAAAACAGCAGTCTCCTAGCCACCATTAATAAACAACTTCTCTCTTTTTGAGGCTTATATAATTTTCTTTCATTATTGTCTTCCTATTGTCAGCAACATTATCTATGGATTTCTAGGACCATCTGTTTCCTTCAAGAGTCATTTAAGTATTTAGATCACAATGTACTTCTCCATTATCTATCTGTCTGTCTGTCTATCTATCTATCTATCTATCTATCTATCTATCTATCTATCTATCATCTATCTATCATCTATCTGTCTATCTGTCATCTATCTATCTATCATCATCTATCATCTATCTAATCTATCTATCTATATGTCATCAATCTAATCTTTTCTTACATTGGAATCTCACCAACTCCAGTGATTTACATGTCCACTTTATTTTTCCTATCCAGCTACATGTAGCCTGAATATTCTTGTTTGGACTGAGCTGGAATTTGCCTCTCCTGTAAATTCTCAATGATTAATACTAACTTCTGTGGCTTCTCCAAATTTTTACGAAGGTCTGTTGCATTCTTATCTTTATTTCTAAATTTTGAACCCTAAAATTAACATTTCTGACCACAAATGCCTTATTTTTCTAATTTGGGGACCTACTAAACCTGCTTTTAGTATTCATTGATTCATGAATCCTTTGAGTTCCCTTAATTCTCTCATTTCATCATCTTTTTAATTCTCTTTTCAGCCTGCTTCTGATGGACAGCTACTTCAATGAGAAATTTACAACTTCTCTAAAATCCCTTGCCTGTTAGATAGTCAGATCCTAACTTTTCCTTTTTACAGTTTCCACTCTCCAGACTTCAGTCATTGCTAGTCAAATATGACTGATGCATTCCAAGTATTTGTGCTGTTTAACTTCAATTATGTTATTCTTTTGTTTAATTAGTATGACTTGAGAAGATACTACATGGGCCAGCAACTTTGCTGAGTGCTAGCTATTGAACGAGGAATTATATTCAGTTCTTGCCTTTGAGAAGGTCATAATCTAGTAAGGAAAATAGCCACAAACAAATAATTTTCTACCAATGAAATGTGGTAGAATGTAGATAGGCTCAATATTCAATTATGGTATTGAGAAAAGAACAAAAAATAATTCTGTCTGGAGATTACAGGAAGTCTTCAGAGGAGAAAAGTATGACTTTTTTTTTCATTGTCTTGAGTGATGAGATATAGTTTCTTCTGTGCTGGGAAGGGGTGAGAAGAAGAGAACAGGGCATGCCAAGCAGGTTGAACACTGTGAAAAAGAATGTGAAGTTGTGGAAATGCAGAGCCCATGACAAACAGAGGTGAAGAGATGATAAGAAGGAATAACAGAAAGACAGAATTGAACAATTTTGGGAAGGTTTTTGTGCTTAGGAGTTTAGAATTTATTTTGGAACCCAGAATTCTCAGGCTGAGTTCTGTGAGCAATAGTGTCCCATCAGTTATTATCTGTGAAAAATGTCTTTGTAATCATATAAATTGGGGAAATTCTATAATACTTTAACCCTTCTTAAATATTCACAGTTCACATTCACATATTAAAAGTTCTGAGATTCCTATGTGAACAAGCTATTTAATTTTGTTTAACCCTGTATCTTCCAACTCGAACAGATGCGATTTCTTCTTTCTCTTAATCCCTCCTTCCTGCTTAAATGGTGGTCATTTGTATAGGGTAAACTCTTGGCATCCAAGGATATCAAAGGAGACTTAAAAGTCCATGGCTTGTCATATTTGCTGAGGTATCATTTGGACTTGTGAGTGCTTCAGGGCTGGTGTATGAGCATGAGTCATAGAGCATTCTAGACATTCTAGCATGAGTCATAGAGCATTCTAGAGCATTCTAAACACGCAGAGCCTACCTACTTCAGTGCAACAGTGCTACTCTCCTCTCCATGATACTTTATTTCATTTACTTGTCAAAACAACTCTGTGCTACTTGTATTATTATATCCATTTTAGCTATAAGGCCACTGATGAAATTATATGCTGGTATTTATATATGGGGATAACAACATCTTTGGACATATGTGACATAATTTCAAAATATACTACCCTTATTTTGTCCCTTATGCTGATTACATGCTTCTTGTAGCCAAAGACTGTATTTGATGAGTCTATTCTTTTACCACCCTCAGTACTTAGGACAATTCGTTGAACCCTATAGTTTCTCAATCAGTGTCTGAGAAATGAATAAATTATAAGGTTTGTAAATTGAGAGAAAAGAGGTCATATAGGACATATTCATTGATTATCTTCACTAGGAAGAAATATCTAATAAGAAAGTTATATATGGTAAAAAAAAAAAAAAATTAGTAGAGCCAGAGCAATACAAAATGAGCCACAGGTAACATAATTGTGAATTTAAATTTAATGAAGTATTTTCAAGATCCACTGGAAGTTTTATACGAAAAGTATAAGAAGAGTACATTGGTAGTTGTATTTTGACTTACTAAATTGGAAAATTATTAAGACAAAGGCATTTAATGATGAAAAGATTGCCAATACCAGGCCCAGTACAAGTTGCCCAGAGTCCAGGTGAGGGATTTAAGTAAAGATTTAATGGGAATGGCAAATTTAAAAAGACCAAATAAGCTTGTGTGAAAAACAATTGCTGAACTACAATGTGTATGAATTTGCTAGGGCTTCCATAACAAACTATTATAGACTAGGTAGCTTAAACAACAGAAATTTATTGTGCCATGGTTCTTCTCAGGGCTCTGAAGAAAGGTTCTGTTCGTGACCTCTCTCCTTGGCTTGTACATGATCATCTTTTCCTTACATCTCTTCATGTCATCTTCTCTCTACTTATTTCTGTGTCCAAATTTTCCCTCTTTATGAGGACACCACTCTTATTGGGTTAGGGCTCACCCAAATGACCTCATTTTTAACTTGATTACCTTTGTAAAGACTCAGTCTTCAAATAAGGTGTCATTCTGAGTACTGGAGATTAGAACTTCAATATATACAATTTTGGAGGACACAATTCAGCCATAACATAATATCAATGATACCCTTGGATAAGAATAGCACAAATTGACAGATCAATTTATTTAATACTTATTCATTGAATTATATACCAGATTATATCCAATTATACACCAGACATTGAATTAAGTACAGATATATCTTTAAGGGTCTTAGTCTCTTGGGTGAGACAGATAAATAACTAATCACAACACAATGTGTTCAGAATTATAATTGTAATTATAATTTACAAAGTATTAGGTAAGATGAAAAGGGAGAGGGAGGTAAAATGAATGAGGAAAGGTATCAGTGACATTACTTTTAGATTAAGTCTTTGATAATGTGCAACGGCTTGAAAGATAAAATTGGAAATCAAATTCTAGCAGAGGGAACAATACGAGTTATTTTGAGTAATGTCAAGTTGTTTAGTATGAAGTGCATGTTGGAAATAAAAAATGAAAATCTTGAAAGATAGGAAGGGAGCCAACCAGAAGGTCTGCAAATGAGAACCATCAAATCATTTTTAAGTAGAGAAGTGACATACAAGGATTACCATGAGAACTGTTTCAAGGGTAGCTTGGAAAAGAATAAAGCAGAAGCCAAGGAGATCTAAGTATAAAAAAATATATATTGTACTAGTCAGATGAGAGACCAGGAAGGCCTTAATATAATAAAAACTGTAGCAGATGGAGAACAAGGTATGGAAAAGAGAGAAGTTAATAGGTGGAGTTTACAAGATTTAGTGAGCAAAGTGTGGAATTACATGGTTATATAAAATGACTCCTAGATTTTTGAATTGATTGACAGGGTAGATATGTTGGTATTAAAAAATAAGGGATATAAGAACCAAGATTTGAAGATAAAGATAATTAATGCGGTCCTTAACATGTTGAATTTGAGATGCAACTACTCTTTTATTTTAGATGCTGCTCAGTTATCTTCTTTTCTCTCTTTTTGTTCTTTCTCTGTCTCTTCATCTCTCTCTCTCTCTCTCTCTCTCTCTTCTCTCTCTCTCTCTCTGCCTCTTTCAAAATTTATGGATACTTATCTTCCTCATGGTCCCAAATAGCTGTTTTAACCCTTGGATCCACCTGACCTTCCAGCTTCACAGCTCACCACCAACTGGCATTTTCTTCCATATCTATTATTTTTAGCTTTCTAAGATAAATCTGATTGGCTTGGCTATGTGTTTTCTGTGTAAGATCTTTCATACCAAGTCGTGATATGGAATTCTAGTGGTATTAATGTTGTGTTACCTTAGAATTAATCATTGACCCCTCCTAGCCATCTATAGGGTAGAGAAGTGGAAGCATAGGGTCTGTAGCTCACTCAGCAAAATCTGTGAGCAACAGAAGATTTTTCCAGGGAGTATGAATAGGGTGGGAGTTACAAAGCACCATTTTTTTAAAGCAGAATTTTAATTTCTGCTTCAATTTATCCATTTTACTCTATGAACAATGTTATTTTTATTTAAGAAATTTCACTAATACTCATATTAACAAACTCTGAATTTGATATTGCATTTTTAGGCTTGGTGCTTTTGGTGTATAAGTTCTAATTCATCTCAATTTCATATGCTGAGCACATTGATTTAAAATGATCACATTTATAAAATCTCTGTGTAGTCAAATACATAAATATGTAAGATTTTGTTACTGCAAAAAAGTAATGTAACGTTGTAGACAGTAACATAGCAATTCAAACAGCCTATATTTATAGTTGGCATCAAATATTGGGTCTCTTTCTGCCTGACTTAACTCTGAGATTAACATTCGAACCTGATCTCCTTGTCCTTGAGTTTATCTACCTCTTTTCAAGAAAACAAATGATTTCTGTCTAAAGTTAATTACAATTTACATGCAGTAAATTTACTAAATTGCTTCCAGATCTGCCTTTTTTATAAAAGAAGCAGACTAGGATGAAATATTTGTTCTCTAAAAAGAATCTGTGTTTGTCTAAGTATATATTTTAAGCTACATAGGTTCAATTAAATTTCTTTATGGCTGAAAATGATGCCTAGAGAAGCTTGAAAGACTTAGAATGAACATTGCTTTCTCAGTCAACAAATTTATTTGTAAAAACTGGCAAAAACACAACTTTCTGGGAAAGTTTTTGTTATGACAAAAAGCAGAGAGAGGGCAAATACAATTCATCTCCTGTTTCAAAACTTATTAAGTGGAGGTGGTGCCTTAAAGCTGTGTTGAGAAAAATTTTGAAGGTAGAGGAAATGGAGTATAAGAAGCTATTCAGTTAATGATCTCTTCTATCTGCATGGAAAAGAGAGCTGTGGCATCCATCCCAATATTAATGCTACATCAGAAACAGGTGAGTAGCATTTGTACTAAAAACAAGAATGTCTGTAAAAGATGAAATGTAGAATTGGAAAAAAGCATGTATGACTATACATACTCTCATGTGTGACTATACATAATTCCCTGATCCATTTAATTACCAGCTATTCACTAAGTTTCCAGAGGTATTTGGAATGAGAAAAACATACCCTTATATCTCTTACTTCCACTCCTGAGGCCTACTTGGACATGAGGACCATAGGGCCTTGCTCTACTCCTTTCTTAAGCACAAGGGTCAAAATGGAACTCTTAAGAGTATACCAAGGCCCCAATATTTATTTACCTGACACCAAATGCAAAAGAAAAATAATATTTTCAGCAACGGGAAGGTAGAGTGATAGGTGGCTATAGTATAGGTCTTAATGTTTATGAATCAGCTCTTGGGCAAGAAGTTGAAAACAAGAAGTTGAAGAAAGGAAAACTGGAACAAACTAAATGAAAACAGACTCACAGATAACAGAACAAACTGGTGATTGCCAGAGGGGTAGGGGATCAGGGGACTAGGTGAAAAAGGTGAAGGGATGAAAAAGTAAAAATTAGTAGTTACAAAACAGTCATGGAGATTTAGAGTATAGCACAGGGTATAAGTTCTAGAAAAATTTTTCAAAATCAAGTAATAAAAGCATTGCTTTACGTACAAAAAAAATAATAATAATTAAAAAAAGAAAATAGGCACTGTCCTGGATAAGAAATAAACAGGAATGTGATGATGGTGGGTAACAGAAAAGAGAATATAGGATTGGAGAGAGAAATACCAGACACCATATTAGGGACCTGCAGCTTAAAGATTAATGTAGTCAATAGAGATTTCCTGATAGTGGAATGGGAAAAGAATTTTTAACAATTCTAGCTTTTTATTCTGTCATGTGACATAAACTTTCTTCATCTTAATTTTCATAATCAATTAATGTAAAACCACCAATACTTTTTTTGAGAAAAAAACTTTGTTTATGCAAGTTCTTTGAAAAACCTTACACAGTAGCTATTTTTTGGTTTGCTCTTTGTCTTACTTTGGTTCATCATTCAGAAAACTTAGATTTCTGTTACTTGTGATATGGTGTAACTGTCATCATATGGGTATCAGTGAACTGGTAAATTTGGGGAGATCACACTTTTCCAATATTCCCCCACAGAATCCCTCCATACGAGACTAGACAGGTATGCAGACTTTTTTTCTTTTGTCTAACACATTACATATTGTACTAACTTAAAAGATACTTTTCTCCTCCAACCCATTTAAAAAGAAAAGTATGCATGTTCATTACTATATTTCCCATACTCTAAAATAGTCTTGGACACATAGTAGGTATTCAAAAAATATTTGTTGAATAAAGACCAAGTAAAAATTTTATAAATTACTTTTTTTACATGTGACACAATCTGATATAATCTAGTGTGGTCCTTAACACAATTTAAAAAATGTGAGTCAACAATTTATTAACTTGATTATATGTCCCATAAGTAGTCATAACCTGCTGTTTGAGAAACATTAATTTAAACAACAAGACTAGGAGTTCTGGAGTCAGCATGGTTATATAAGCAGACTATAGCCCATATTTCCCACTAATTACAACTAAAATATCTGGGGGTGTTTGTGGGGGAAGACTCCCTGAGGACTCTGAAAAATAAACAAAGTAGGAAGAAGAGAATCAAAAGTAAATTCACAGGATGTATTTTCCTTTATTTTTTCTTTTATAGTTTGTCCCAAGAGTGGGCCCTAGTCACAGAGCAGCATATCAGTAGTGGATGCATGAGTGGCTAAAACTCATTAGAAAGCCCATTTACAATCAGAGAAACCAGCAAAGGAACGTCTGGGGGCTAGAGAGTGAGGAGAGATTCTCAGAGCAGAGAGAGCCAGAAAAAAGGATCCCTTAATTCTGTGTATAAACCTACAGATACCTCTGGCTCATGTTTTATTGTGGACAGGCTCAAACAAGCAGAGAAAGTATTTTTAAAATTGAACCAAGATTTGAACCACCACCTACAAAAGGCAAAACAGAATTTGTGGTCTGAACCTAACCATGTTGATTGCCTGCTAAATAAAAATCAACATGCTCCAGAGGATTATTACAGTAGCTGAAGTCTAGACAACACTCACAATGTTTAATATATAATCCAAAATTATTCAGCATACAAACAGGAAAGTGGGCAATTATCCATGAGAAATAATCAACAGATGCTAATATATTGGAATTATTGGACAAAAATTTTAATACAGCTATTATAACTATGTTTTATGAAGAAAGAAAAACATACTTGAAATAAATCTAAATATAATCTTTGGTAGCAGAGAAATAGAAATTATAAAAAACTAAATGGAAAGGTTAGAACTTAAAAATATAGTATTTCTAAAATAAACTTACTGAGTGGGCTCCATGATGGAATATAAATGACAGAGGAACTTAACAATAGACAAATAAATATTACATAATTTGAAGAACAAAAAGAAAAATAATTAAAGAAAAACATGTGTGACAATATCAAAGGGTTAAGCATACATGCAATTGGAATTCCGGCAGGAGAGAAAAATGAGGATGAGGCAGTAAAAACTTTTGAAGAAATAATGGCTGGAAATTTTCCAAATTTGAAAAAAGATAAATTTGTAGATATTTAATAAGCTCAGAAAACCCCTAAATAAGATAAAATCAAAGAAAGTCAAATTGAACAAATCATATTCAAACTTCAGGAAATCAAAGATTAAAAAAAAAATCTCATATGTAGAAAGACAAAAATGACCCATTTTATACAGGAAACAATGATTTGAGTGATGGCAAGTTTCAATAAAAATATGAGGTCAGAAGTCAGTGAAACATCTTTAAAGTGCTGAAAGAACTGTCATTCTAGACTTCTATATCCTTCAAAAATACTGGTAAAATAGGAGACTTCCAGTTTCTGAACTGGCATGTAAGGGGCTTAGAATTGCCGCTCAGTCCTAACGACAAGTAAAAAACTGAACAAATTTAAAAATCAATAATTCTTCTTAGATCCATCAGAGAAGTGAGGACACAGGGCAAATTTATGCCCCCAGAAATTGTAGAGATAGACAGATACAGAGAATCTCGATTTACTGAAGCATAAACCCATGAAGAGAGAGCAGAGAGAGCCTCAGTAGTCAGTTCCAGAGTAGGAAAAAAAACTATAATTGATGACTTGCTGCAGATTCAGTGTGAACAAATATGATAATTAAAAAGTCCATGAGAACCCAGTCAGAAGGTAGCCCCCATGCTTTTGTGAGTTTTATTTCAAGGAGCTCTGTCAGGTCTTCAGAGTAAGTACTAGAGAAAAATCTAGTACTTCCATCAGGAGGAGAAGAAAGTAAATCATTCTGAAATATATCAGAGTTCTCTGTTCTTCTCAACAAGGCCTTTTCTCAAGGAAACTAATTTACTAGAGCCCAACCTACTTGGGTTTTATCAGAATCTAACCTAGCTGGAGGAAGAGAGATACACAAGTCCAGTCAGCTCTAACTTTTTATTTGAGAGAAGGGAAATACCCAATTTCAGCTTACCCTAGCCTTCAAAGTGAAGGAAAGGAAAATCCCAACTCCTGACCTCTCTAACTATCCTGTCCCATTTAAGGGCAGGGGATAGGAATTGAGAAGCACTGATGAAATTCAGAGTTCAAGGGCACAGACTCATCAAATGACTGAGACCTAATCATAGGACTATAGAATTCTTCTCCTTCTACTACACCTTACTACCATATTACTAAAGATTTATTTACCAGAATTTCTTTCATTCAGTTCATAATCCATGTTTAACAACAAAAAAATTAGAAGGCATTTAAAAAGGCAAAAACACAGTTGAACTGACTGACTAAAACAAGAGTTAGAACCATAACCAGATATAGTAGGAATGCTGTAATTGTCAGACCAGAAGTTTTTATTTTTTTATTTTTATTTATTTATTTTTTTACCTTTGAAAAACTTTTTATTTTGAGACACTTTTAGATGTACAGAAGAATTGCAAAAATAGTACAGAGAGTTCTCATATATCCGACACCCAGCTTCTTTATATATAAACATCTTATGTAATGATAGAAGGATTTTTAAAATTAAAATATTAATCTTTTTTATTCCATAACTGAAGCCCACAGTTTATTCAGACCTTAGTTTGTACCTAATGTCTTTTTCTTTCTTTCTTTTTTACCAGGAAAAACATTTTCATTTTATTTAAAAATTATTTAATAATTTAAAATAATTTAAAATAAAGCTTTCATAAATGCTTTATTTTAAAATGAAAATCTTTTTTTTAAATAACATTTTATTTGTTTATTTTTCCCTCTCCCCTCTCTCCCTTCCCCTCTAGTAACCACTAGTCCATTCTCCATGCCCATGAGTCTCTGTTTGTTTATCCTGTTCATTTGTTGCTTTTAGGTTTATATTCCACATATAAGTGATATCATGTGATTTTCACCCTTTTCTGTCTAGCTTATTTCGCTTAGTATGATTATTTCAAGGTCCATGTTGTCGCAAATGACAATATTTCATCTCTTATGGCTGAGTAATATTCCATTGTATATATGTACCACAGCTTCTTTAGCCAATCATCTATCGTAGGACATTTCAGTTGCTTCTATGTCCTGGCCACTAGACCAGGAGTTTTTAAAAGTATGACTAATATATATGTTAAAGGCTTTAATGGAAAAAGTAAATAACACACAAGAACAGATGAATAATGTAAGATAGAAAGTCTAAGAAAGATTATGCTTGAGATGAAGAACACTGTAACATAAATGAAAAATGCCTTTGATGGCTTCATTAGTACACTAGACACAGCTGAGTAAAAAATGTATGAGCTTCAGAACATGATGATAAAAACTTCCAAAACTGAAAGACAAAGACAAAAAAGACTGAAGAAAATAGAACAGGATATCTAAGAACTGTGGGACAACCACAAAAAAATATATAACATGTGTAATGGGAATACCAGGAGAAGTGAGAAAACAACAGAAGCAATATTGAAGCAATAACAACTGAGAATTTCCCCTAAATTAATGTAAAAATCCAAACCACACATCCAAGAACTCAAAGAACATCAAGTAGGGTAAGTGCCGAAACAAACAAGCAACCCAATACATAGGTATATTGTGTTCCAATTCCAGAAAATCAAAGATAAAGAAAAAAATCTTGACACTATCCAGAGGGGGAAAAATACCTTACCTATACAGGAGTGAAAGTAAGACTAACATCTAACATCCAAATTTTCCTCAGAAATCATGCAAGCAAGAAGAGAGTGGAGAGAAATATTTGAAGTATTAAGAGAAAAACCTGCCAACCTAGAATTTTGTATCCTGAAAAACTATCTTTCAAAAGTAAAGGAGAAAAACTTTCTCAGACAAACAAAAATTGAGGAAACTTGTTATAGATAGACCTGCCTTGCAAGAAATGTTAAAAGAAATTCTTTAGAGAGAAGGAAAATGATATAGATCAGAAATTCAGTTTTCCATAAAGAAAAGAAGAACATCAAAGAAGAAATAAGTGAAGATAAAATATAAATTTTTATTTTTCTTATTCTGTATTGGTCTAATAAATAATATGTTCAAAATAATAATAGCAGTAAATAATGTTTTCTTATATGCGTACTATGTATTATGTGTATGTATATATATTTAAGTATGCTTATATACAAATAAAATGAATGACAGCAATGATATAAGGGACAAAAGGGAGGGATTAGGATTATTTTGTTTTCGTTAGGTATGTGTACTACCTTTGAAATGGTATATAGTATTATTTGGAAGCAGACTTGGATTAGTCGTAAATGTATATTGAAAACTCTAGGGTAATCACTAAAAAAAGTAAAAAAAATGAATAATTGATATGCTAAGAAAGGAGATAAATGGAATCATAAAATGCTCAATTAAAACAAACAAAGCAGAAAAAGTGTGGAAGACAAAGATAGGAACACAGCAAAAGGGCAACAAATAAAAAAGAGTAACAAATGTGGTAAGTATTAATCCAACTATATCAGTAATCACTTTAAACATCAATTGTCTGAAGGCACCAATTAAAACAC
Source organism: Pteropus alecto (assembly GCF_000325575.1). Lineage (NCBI taxonomy): Eukaryota > Metazoa > Chordata > Mammalia > Chiroptera > Pteropodidae > Pteropus > Pteropus alecto. The sequence continues at coordinate 5,047,717 of NW_006439717.1, forward strand.
AGATATCGTCAGAGTGGATAAAAAAACACAAACCAGCTATATGCTGTCTCTAAGAAACATTTTTTTAAATATAAAGATACATATAGATTAAAGTAAAGGTTGGAAGAGATATACTGTGCTAACATTAACCATAGGAAAGCAGGTGTAGCTATGTTAATTTCCAACAGATTAGATATCAAAGCAAGGAAAGTTATCAGGGATAAAGAAGGGAAGTGCATAGTGATTAATGGGTTGATTCTCCAAGAAGGCGTAACAGCCCTTAATGTGTATGTACCTCACAATAGAGCATCAAAATACAGGAGACAGAAGCTGATAGAGCTGCAAGGAGAAATAGATGAATCCATTGTTATTAGTGGAGACTTTAACACCTCTTTATCAAAAATGGACATATCCAGCAGGCAGAAAGTCAGTAAGGACATAGTTGAACTCAACAACACCAATAATCACATCAATTACTGAGTGTTATTGGCATCTAAAGACTACCTCATCTAACAACGGCAGAATATATATCCTTCTCAAGCTCACACGGAACATTCGCCAAGACAGATCACATTCTGGGTCATAAAACACACCTCAACAAATTTAAAAGAATAGAAATCATGCAATGTCTGCTCTCAGATCTCAATAAAGTTAACATAAGAAATCACTAACAGAAAGACAGCAGAAAACTCTCCAAATACTTGGAGATTAAACAACATATTTTTAAATAACACATATGTCAAAGAAGAACTCTCAAGAGAAATTAAAAAATATTTTGAACTAAATGAAAGTGAAAACACAACCTATCGAAATTTGTGAGATATAGTGGTTAGAGGGAAACTTATAGAATCAAATGCAGATATTAGAAAAGGAAGAAAGATCTAAAATCAGTAACCTAAATTACCACCTTAGGAAACTAGAAAGAGAAGACTGAATTAAATCCAAAGCATATAGAAGAGAAAAAATAAGAATTTGAGTGGAAATCAATGAAATTAAAAACAAAATCAATAGAGAAAATCAATGAAATCAAAAGATGATTCTTTAAAAAGATGAATAAAATTTATAAGCCTCTTGCCAGGCTTTACATGTTGTATGATTCCAACTATATGACATTTTAGAAAACGAAAAACTATGGTAACATTTTGGAAAAGACAAAATTATGAAAACTATAATAAGAATCTAATGGAAGATGAAAAGATTCTCAAAGTAACTAGTCACAAGGGAAATGCAAATTAATCTACAATGAGATACCATAACCCACATGTTAGAACATCTAAGATGCTAAAAACTGATCTTAGTAAGTGTTGGTGAGATGCAGCTCAGCTGAAATTCTCATATACTGCTGCAGGGAACCTAAATGCTGACGCCACTTTGGAATAGTTTGGCACTTTTCTTAAATGAACATACTCATATGATATGAACTGATCTTTTGTTTCCTAAGAATATACTCACTAAAAAAGTATGTATGCGTATAAAGACTTTTACATGACTATTCATAACAGGTTTATGTGCAAAAGCCCTAAACTAGAAACAACACAAACGCTCATCAAAAAGAATGGATCAACAAATTGTTGGATAGTCAGACAATGGATATTACTCAGCAATGAAAAGGAACTGTTATTAATACACACATTGGTGAATCACAGAATTATGCTGAGTGAAAAAAGCTGGAAAAAATGGAGTATATACTCAATAATTCCATTTATATAAATCCCAGAAAATGCAAACTACTCTGTAGGGACAAAGAGATCAGTGATTTCCTGGGGACAGGGTGAAGGGAGGGATAGATTACAAAGGGGCACATGGAAATTTTTGGAAGTGATGGAAATGTTTTTTGTGATTGTTGTAAGGGTTTCACAGGTGTATACATATATCAAAACTGATCACGTTGTAAACTTTTAATATGTGAAGTTTATATACCTCACTTATACCTTATAGTTATAAAATAAAACAATATGGATGGACATTCCCTGCAATTCTACACTAGCAAAAGCAAACCTGTTTTTTCCCTTAGAAAATGATA
>NW_006439717.1:5049806-5055341 GCF_000325575.1 Pteropus alecto
ATATATATATATACTTAGTGTTTATTTTGCACATTAAATTGTAAGCCTCCTGGGAGGTAAGAATTATAAATTTGTATCTCTATCTTCCACTGGCCTTGTGCAGTGACAGTAATGGGCTCTTAATGCCTTTTTATGAAAATATCTTTCATTAGACTTTTAAAAAGTTGGGGCAGATTCTGCCACTTTTTAAATTTAAGCTCTGCTGAAAATTGTTTAAAAGACTGAAAATGCATAAAACATTTTAAGATGAAGAAAGAATGAGGAATTACCCAGAAGCATATCAATAGAACAAAAATATATCTCTGCTAAGAAAACCATCAATATACTCTCAGTACTTGAACTTATAAAAGCCTTTCAACTAAAACATGCATGCACGCACACACACACACACACACACACACACACACACACCCCACTTTTATCTTTGCAATAAACGAAAAAGAGAATCATAAATTGGAGACCCCTTACACTGTATTTAAAAGCAACCTACAATTAACTTTAGAACAAGTTACTTTATCCAGACTAACTGAAGGGTAAAAGCTTTGAAAAACCCCAGCTGTTCCAGTCAGTACTTCCATGCATTTAAGTAATGGGACATGCTTAGAGATGCTCTATTTTCTGCCCTACACCAAGAAAACCTGTGTCACGCTGCTATGTGAAACCCTACTCCTGGCACATTTGCCAAGTTTCAATTTCATCTGGGTTTCTCTTAGTCACTTTGTCTCCTAAATTTTTTTGTTATTCTTTGCCTGATGGTCCCCAAATCCAAACTCCCGAAGAAACACTAGAGCAGAACGATTTCCTCCTAATATTGACTCTGGAGAAAATTTCCCTGTTGTTTTAATTCCTCTGGGTGGCAGCGGAGAGGCTGAAGCTATTGGATTTGCCTCAAAACAGAGGATATTTGTATACAGTTTAATGGTACACAGCACATCAGATATTTCAAATTCCAAAGTGTTGTTATAATTTTTAAATAATACATCACTAAATTTAGTCTTAGCGTAGAACATTCCAGTCCTCCACAAACATTTATTTCTGCTTATTAAACAGCAATCTTCCTGGCACATACATAATACTGTGTATCCTAGCCAAATAAAACACTGTCAGATGAAATTAGTTAAATTTAATGCATATTTCATGCAAGGTTGCAAACAAATTAAATATGCACCTTCTATAAATAAGATCATTTGATGTTAGCATGTGAGACTTCAGGCATCTTGACTTTTTGTCTCAATAATTCAATTAAATGTAGATTTGTTAATGTATTGCACATTTTGATTGCCATTGGATCTAGTGATATGATACACAGAGGCTATTCTGCAGCTGTGGAAAGGATTAGCAATAGTTTTGCCCTGCCAACAGTTACCACTATGAAAGAGCATGAAATACTGCAGTTCATTGCTCTGTGTGAACGCAACCATGTTATACTGAGCTGCCTTGTAAAGAACTGTGATCTTTGAACTTTGGGAGTTGTTCAGGCTCTGCAGAAATGAAAGAGCAGTTAAGTAGGAAAGTTTTAAAATCAGTATTGCAAAATAATTTTTCTAAAATAATCAAACTGAAAGAAAAAAAGGAGGGGGGTGGTGCGATGGACACCCTTCCCGTTCAATTCTCATTCTCCTGAGACTCTAAGAATAAGATGACAAAATTAAAAACTTAATTTTTCTATCAAACGGTAAGCATCTCATTTGGCGTTATTAACAGAGCTCTTACTGATACTGTCTATTTTCTCAGCTCCCTTCATTCACACAGAAATATCAGAAAAGGCAAGTGATATGCTCAGCGCTTGTGGATTTGCTGCCAAGCAGCTTCTGTGAAAATAGAACAGAGAGCTCTTCGCTCTCTAGTGAGGGCTCTTAGAAGTCCACATCATCTTCCGAAAACATATCCTTTATATTCTATGGTGTCCCAAGCTCAGTGCTGAAATTCAGCCTCGTTACTAGCGGAGGTTCTGATCTGCCAGTGGGAAAATACTGCCTCACTTACACCACAACCATGGCAGGAATTTGTCAGTTAAATTGATCTCATTTGTTCATAAAGAAATAGCTGTGTTTATTCAATCAAGCAGTTTGGAATTATTTCATTTCACCCTTCACCCCACTCTCCTTCATATTCCTCCTTTTCCTATTTATTTATTTCATTTAACGGCATTGTTATTTTCTCTCTAGAATCATTTTCATGATGAACCATAAAACATAGGATGTTAGAGTTGGGATTTTAAAGATCATCTAATCCACTCTTCTCATTCAGTTGCAGAAATGAGTATCTGAGACATGAAGTAACTCACTTGTTATTGTACGCGATATAGTGGCAGAGCCCAGGACTACCTCTTCAGTCCCCAATTTGTAGTTTCATGCTTTTTCTGTCATACCCTACTTGCTCTCAAGACACGCAACTTCTTTTTTTGTTATTTGAACTAGTTCTTTACAACAAGCAACCTTATGCGGTATGATTGAAGGGCATTAGTAATGCTGCTGGGAGCAACATTTCTTCACTGTTGGCCAGCATGCAGGGAATTTCCACCATTGGACCATCAAAAGAGATCTACTGTTACTTATGAATGGACACTGGGTCCAACACAAAGATTTGCCCTATTAAAACTCCTACAATGATTTTGGCAAACGGATATTCTATCCCTTTATCCCAACTCTTTGACATTCCTCAATCCTGACTCATCTCAGAGGATACAAGGAAATTTGTATTCACATTTTTTTAGGATACTGGTTGCCAATCCTGAAGAATACACAAGGAAATCTCTTATATGTCCTAAGTATGTGTAGGTGGCACAATGGTTCCAACAAAGAGATATTTATGGGATACTGTATGAATGGTTCGCAAGTAAGGAAAGGAAAGGAAAGGAAAGGAAAGAAGGAGGGAGGGAGAAAAGGAGGGAGGAGGAAAGAGAGAAAAGAAGGATGGAAAAACTCATAGGAAAGGATGACTATATAAGGAGGAGGAAAGAATGAGAAACCAAGTCACCGAAAGTATAAATATCATAAATTGTTATAGGCTTGAATTTTTCCTATCTATGTATAGCCAAGATGACAAATTCTATGGGCAGATAGAGTCATATAGAATTTGTACAAACTAATAAAGGAGCTCAGGACTGGAACAAAGTTTCATTAGATTATCAAATGAAACTCTCCTGAGTTCATAATGATAAAAGGACTGGAATAAGGGTTTTTCTAAAATAAGAATAACCATATAGTATGAACAGAGAACTCATGTGCTTTAACCACCTCTAGAAGATGCCCTTATTGGTACATAAGTGTCTTCGATCATAAATAGGTTTATGATTCCTCATTGTTCCACATCCTTAGGACAGGTTGAGTGGCATGGATAGATTCTTTTTTAAAGAAATGTTTATGTAGGATGAGTTACAGTTGGCGTGGCTTCGACAATGCAAATATTTAAGTTTTACCTTTTCCCTCCTAACCTATACTGAGATAGTCTACTCATTTTCTTCTGAGACTATCTTTTTGCAAATATTTTATGATTGATCAATCTATCTTCAGTTTGATTATTTCTTGATTACTGTAATTTAACATCGTGCTTCTCAAACTTGAAAATGTGATGGAATCACCTCAGGTCTTGTTAAATACAAACTGTAGTGCAGTATGTCTGGAATAGAGCCCTCGATTCTGGATTCCTAGCTAGCTCCCAGTTACGTCAGTACAGCTGGTTCGCATATATTCTCCTTATACATTTTTAAATATTAATTTGCATGTTTTATAGGAATGGATCACTAAAAACATTATCACTTAATTTCCATATTGTGGAAGAGAAATTTTAGAACTAAATAAGTAGCGGTAGTATCTTTAACCCTGACTTTGAGGTGTTTTCTGAGTACTTTATTACTGGCTGAGATCAATTTATTCCTCCTGATTTATTGCACTGCCCAGAGCTCCTGGATGAGGCTGCAAGCAGCTTTTCTGCTATAAACTGATGTGATTAGCATTCTGGAGACCAAGACATCAATGTTTTAGGGAAGGTATAATTTGGACCACTAATAAAAGTTTTTTTATATTTAACATGAAATCTATATAAAGAGAAGATCTTCATTCACCTCTACCTAGAATTCTGGGAGAACAGATAGATTTAACATTATTTTCCAAATCTCCTATGAGAATAAATATGTCAATGAAGTAGACATCCTCCATCATGCACAATTTTGCATTATTTTACAATTCTGCCCAATTTTGAGTAGTACTGTTTAAGGTACCTTACAGATGAGATATTTGGAAGATGTAGAACATGCTCACCAAATCAATGAGGAGAAAAACGACTTTAGGGATTTCTTGACTTTATGATCTAAAACATAGACTTGATTTTTATTTAAAGAAATAAAAATCACTCTACAGTGACATTATACATGCTTTCAAAATTCATCCTAACAAAGCAGTACTTGACTGTTAATGCATATTCATATGGTTTCAGTGGTGAATATTCCTTCCGGCAGCAAATAATTTCTCAAATTCAGGGAAATTATAAATTTGTCTTTATGTCTTCTATATGAAATAAAAAGGTACCAATAGTTTTATCATTTAATAAAAGAAAAAAATTGAAGCATAGATGTTCATAGTCTAGGGGAAACTAAATAAAGAAACCTGGGATTCAAAGTCTTCTTGATTTTACCTTTGACTTATCCTTCTGGACCCAGTAAATGTTACCCACTTTCTGATCTATCATGGTGCCCCAAGAAGGAATAATTGAATGATCCTCTCCTCATTTCTTTTTCATTTAAATATCTTTTAATTTTTATATTAATATTCTCTTTTATCCAGATTAAAATTATATTTTAAAAGGGATTTTGCCTAAGTTGGGCAGCTAATCTATAAAGAACAATAAGCATATTATATTTAATATAAGCTTATATTATATAAATATAGTTATATAAGACTACATATAAGCATCTTATTTTTGCTGTTTGTGCCAGAGAGTAATTTAATTGCAAGAAACATTACTCAAATATGAAGCACTAGAGGGCAAAGTACGTTCTGCATTGTACATTAATTCATACATCTGTACCAAAACCAAAGTCTAGTTCCTCACAGTTATTCTTAATTATATTGCCAGCATTTGTAATTATTTGAAATTATCTGCTCTGCTTATTGGTTAATTTTTGTCTCCTATCATGAAAATGAAAATTCCTGAAAGCAGGGACTTCTGATGGTCTTGTCCCCAGCTGTATCCCCAGGGTGTATACTTCTAGCACCTCACACAGACAAGATACTTAGTAAATACCAAAGGAATGGATAAATAAATAAGTGAATAAATGGAATGAATGAATAAAAGAATGAATGCTACGTCTCAGGATTTCAGCATCTGGAACCTGGAAGATACCTAAATCTTCTTTCCAACCATTTCATTTTACAGTTGGAAAAATGGAGTCTGAAGGAGGTATAGGTCCCTGTTATCTAAAAGCAGAGTGTTCCTATGAAACTTTGTGTAAGCATAAATGGGGTTAAAGTAAAGAAGCAGTTACCAAAATACTCACCCCCCGTGAAAAAAAAAAATCTACCAAGTCACATCACT
>NW_006439717.1:5055368-5070278 GCF_000325575.1 Pteropus alecto
AAATACATCCTATGCTTTGTACACCCACCAATCCACTCAAGTAATAGACTATCCCTTTTATCTATTACTGGATGCCATCTAAGAGACCACTTTGCTACAGAAGAATCAATAGTAACTTTGGCAGCTTTCAAGATTCTTCCTTTTTGTGTGTAAATAGCATGAATGGTGAATGCAGGCAAGTTCAATGCATGCACAATGCCTTTATTTTGTTCTCTACAATTGAAATTCTTAATTACATCCAGTTTTACGCTAAAGATAACACCCTTAGGTTTTTCTGATACCTTAGGACACATCTTGCTAATAGATGCACAAAATAAATTGAGATAAAGCACAAATATGCACGAAGTCCAAAGCTATGGTGGCTTGATGTTGAGATGCTTAGTGTAGTTCCAGAAGAAGCTTGGGGGTGTCACTGTCACTGCTGGGGGTGGGCTATCTCTATAATGGCTCACTGCAAAACGAATGCTGAAAGCTATTTTTACTTTTCATCAAAATGAAAGTCTTCTTCAGATTTCTTTTGGTCACCAAGAACAGGTACATATGTAGGTCTTTTGCAAAAATGAAAGGGCATAAAAAGAACTTTGAAAAGCGGGGTATACCTGTGATATAGTTTGCAGCAAGCCCACTTGGGATAGTAAAGGTACAGCTGGGACTAAAATATGGTCTTTTACTTTTTGATCTAGTGTACTTTCAGATAGAATTCAACTAGATTATGAACAGTAGCGATGATTTGCAGATGGTAGAAATTCCTTCTCACATACTTCATCGGTCCAACTAGAGACCCTAATTAGAGTACGTTGTGGAATTAGAAAGGACTGTGCAGGAATATAAGTATATGGAGAAATAGTGAATAAAAATATAAATTTGAATGTACAGCCTAATAACTATGCAAAGCATATCTCTGTCAATTAATAGGAACCAGAGGATGTAAATGGTTGTAAGTTGAAATATATTTGATTTTTTCTATAAAATTAGATTAATAAAATATCATTCTTATTTTAATTCTTACAAGTTCTGAAATTGTAATTTCAAAAATTTATGATCTTTTCTACCTCCTCTTCCTCCTTGATTTGGTGATATTTTGAAAATCAATCCACTTCAGGTTTGTATTTCTTCTATCAACATTCTTCTTTTTAGAGGATGCTAGCTTCTAGAGTTGTTTTAAATATTGCTTGGAATTATTTGTTATTTATTCAAAGGCTTTGCATCACAATATAAACCTCCACATACATGTCTGCTCCTACCATCTTTTGAAAAATCAGTCCTCAGCCTCTTTGACATTCTTAGCCTGTTATTTCCATCCTTTCTATGCAGATGTCACTCCTCCCCACCCTAACCAACAAATATATTGTTCTTATATTTTTTAAAATATTTACTTACATATTTTACAGGAATGGATCATTAAAAACATTATTTTACAGAAAGTTTATAGACATTAATGATAGATATGATGGAAGGAAAAAACTTCTGAATCTTTCAGGTTTAAATCTTTCCACAGTGGAATGAAAGAGAGAGAGCCTTAAATTGGAAGCAAGATTCGATTCTGAGCTTACTTCCAGACTTGCATTTGTTAAAATTTCTTTACTTTGAACTCTCGTCATACAATTCATTAGCAGGCCTTTTAAATATATTCCAAATTGATTGGAAACCTAGTATAATATTGTGGCGCCCAGGTTCAAGAAGAATACATAGGAAAATATAAGTTCTATACCATTTTATTTGATTTTTACTTTTTGCTAAATCAATATTTTGAAAATAAATCCCTGAAGGGTCCTATGCTGACAGGACAAAGTCCAAATTCTTCCAAATGCTTTCCTAACTTTACCTGTTGTGTTTCTTCCCTCTGCTCCTCTGTTCCCACCTAGAGGGTATCATTTGCCTTAATCCAGCATGTCTCATGGTTTTTGCACTGTCTCTGTCACTGTTCATGAGATTTTCTCTGCTTAAAATCCTCTCCTACTATTTCTGCATGAACCACTCCTATTTATCTTTTAATGCTCAATTGAAATATCACCTCCATGATACTACTATTTTCTAATTTCTCTCTGTTCCCCACAAAATACTTATTACTTCCTTTCTTGCCACATAGTACTTTGCATTTATCTCTGATCACATTATGTAGGGATTGAAAAAAAATGTATGTCTACCCTGGTATTAGATTTAATAAATCTATTAGTATTAAACTGAGACTTGTATCTGTTTCTCCAGGGTCTAGACTAATACCTGACACACAGTAGGATCTCAATAATTATTCAGTGAGTGTGGGCACATGAGGGAATTCATTAGCAACATGAGTCAAATGATTTATTATTTGTATTAATTTGCTAAATGAGAAAAGCATGATAAATACTGAGATTCCCCATATGTTTTAAATAACCTTATTTAGAAAAACAATAAAAACCTTTGAGGAATATAAAATGATAAGAAAAAATTAAAATTGTTCCAGCCTTGCACATTTGAGCATAAAAAACACATACTATGATTTAGTAGGTTAAGGTGAAAATTGGACAGTATACAAACATCTGTTTTTATGAGAAACCTTGGAAAATTGTCAGAACTCATTGTCCTCAAAAGTTTTCTTATTGTTTTATAGTAAGAATAAAGGTCAAGATAGTTAATTTCAATTTACTTGACATCATATAGACTATTCAAGCATATCTGTTGGTAGATCCAAAATTGGAATGTGAATGAGATTTTGCCACAGTTAATTTATAGAGAGTGCCTGTTTTATTTCACTGGACCTTCCCTCACTCAATACCTCTTCGTCTTTCACTCCACTTCCCACTCCCTATTATACAGATGAATTCCTTTCTCTTTCACATATGTGCTCAATATGGAAACAGTAATTATTTTTTCCTGATATATGTAACAGATGATGTATAAGAATGTGTATTCATATACACATGTTTGTACACATATATGTATGTAAATTAAATATTATGAGTAACATGTAAAAACAACAGGTTCTATTTATTGAGTATGTAATACATGCTAAAGATTGTGTCAAGAGAATATTATATTAAATCTCATTTATTTCTTATAATACCCCTTTAAGAATGGTATTATCCCCATTTCATAAATTGAGGCTCAGAGAAGCTACATAACCTCCATGGGGAGGTACATTGTATAGGCAATAGCATATCTGGTTGAACTTTTGCATTTTTTAATTAGAGAAGAATCCTTTAAAAGTTTCTCAGTTTTCTCTATCTGGATGTGGAGCTGTTAGTTCACTAGTGGAAGAGACTCTGATTTGGTGGTGGAGGTTGTAGGAATCACCAGAAGCGGAGCTCAAATTACACAAATGTAAGACAATATTGTCCTATTATTCTTAGAGAAAACCATGAGTCAACCATGAATTTGAAAGCAAATGCTTTAGATGAGATGTTAGAGGTTCTATTTAGTGATAAATATCTGGTAATTTTTAGCAGTGCCATTCTACATGGAAGACATAGAATATCTCCTCCCTTCCACCACGTCTGATTTTAAGCTGCCGAATGTCTAAAAACATTGATTTTTCTTGGGAGGTGTGTGTGTGTGTGTGTGTGTGTGTGTGTGAGCGAGAGAGAGAGAGAGAGAGAGAGAGAGAGAGAGCGAGAGAAGAAGAAGAAGAAGAAGAAGAAGAAGAAGAAGAAGAAGAAGAAGAAGAAGAAGAAGAAGAAGAAGAAGAAGAAGAAGACGGAAGAGGAGGAGGAGGAGGAGGAGGAGGAGGAGGAGGAGGAGAAGGAGGAGGAGGAGCAGGAGGAGGAAGCAGAGAGGAAGAGGAAGAATTATTTTCTTTTTGCCCAAACATTACTGTTAGGTTGTCATGAGACTAGACTGCAGCAAAGAAGCACAGATTCGATTTCTTTATCTTACTATAGGAAGATCTAGCAAAATAACCAGACTACACATTGCACATCCCTACCTTGACTTCACTTTGGCATCCTACAAAGACTAATTTAGCTGGCTTTAAGAAATGTACCGGACTGAGCACTGTTATTTCCTTGTCTGGGCTGTGGGGACCAAAACACATTTGGCAGGTGCAGGAGGTGTTTTTCTCCCTGAAAGAATGCACGTTCCCACTATCATATTCCCATGGGGATTTGAGGAAGGGGGAAGTAGAGGAGATATGGAAGCTGGATATGGAGCTATGAGGAGCTAGGAATTTGAAATCATTCTCCTTTCTCTAGTGCTATGTGGGTTTGACCTAGGAACTGAAGGTGACATTGGCATCTAGGGTTTCCTGTTGGTGCGTAGGAGTAAAAGGAGGCCTGTTTGCCTCAGCCATTTCCAGTGCTATTTCATATTTCCACTACTCCAAGATATTAAATATTTCAGTGGAGACAGGTGCGTCTACCCTTGAGTGGGAAGAAGATGATGTGAGCAGAGGAGGTCCTGAGTGAGGGGCAAACACAAATTTGTAAAGCACGTAAGCATTACTTAGTATGATAGTTTTATACTGTTGACTCAGCCAATTCAAAACAACATTTCCAATAATTCCCCTTTCTGTATTATTTCAGGTTAGGATGGCCCAAGGAGAAATTTGTGCGTGTTTTGGAAGGCATATGTGGAGCAGCAGCAACTGTGCTCTGAAGGCCATTGAAAGATGCCAGGAACAGGGGAAGCTTGTGTGCATCGTTGCTGATCTGTTCACCCAGTTTGTTAGTATGGGGCCAGTGGGCCTGTGGCTCCTCCAGCTCTCCCCATGTCTTCCTTCAGCTTCTTAGAGTCCTGGGCCAGGTGGCTGTGCAGCTCCATGGAGGAGGGGACAAACCTCTCCTTCAGCCCCCTATCCCAAGTCTGGAGACAGTGAAAGACAGATGTGGGGTCTGGTTTGTACTAGTGGTTTTCAGTTTGTCCTTTCAGGTACCAGTTTGTCCTCACACATTCCCACTTCACATCTGGCCTGTTTACCTACCGTGACTTCAGGCCTACTACCAGAAGCATAAAGAATGGCCTTCCAAAAATGTCTTCATATGCACTCACAATTTTATAAGACATAATCCCTATCAGTTATAGCATTTCTACTTCCCTAATCAAATCCTCACACTTGGGGAAACCTGAAGACTAGAGGGAGGCATCTGGGTGGCATGTGTATTCAGGAAAAATGTTTGAGAATACTATGACTGTCTGCAATTAGAAAGAATGATTAATAAAGTTAGGATCGTAATTCTATTATTATTCCTTTCGAAGGGTAATCATTTATCATCTTAAATAGGACTACGTATTATATGTGTCAGTAATGTTCAATGATAAGCCAGGGACATACTGTAAATTCAAGTGACATTATAGCATAATTATCAATTTCAAATCCAGATACGTAAATTAAATACTCGCTGATCACTCTAGTTAAAAATTTTAGTTCCAACCTACAGATGATTAGTGTTTCATTCTTCTTAATGTTATTAACACATTTTTCTACACCAAGAACTGTGTCAGATGCTAGGGACATAATTATAGGTAAAAAAGATATAGCCACTGACTCCATGATGTTCACGACCTGAATACTGACCTCTTAAAACCCTTTAAACTAGCCATTTTGGCCATTCATCACTGTGACTGATAGCTAAAAGTAAGATGTAGAAAGTGCCATCTGTTGAGATCGTTTTTCCAGGCCTCTGCTCTGGCTCTTAACTCCCAGGATTTCAAATCCCTGGCTCCACACCCTTGGATTCCAAACCTGATCTGCTCCTCCCATCTGTTTGGGGACCTTTGATTTTCAGCTTATTGGATTTCAGCGTTTCATTGAGCCCTGTTTCTTCTTTGTCTATGACATCTTCTGAAGCCTTTTTCAGTTCCGGCCTAAGGAATTTAAGGGTTAGGTCAGCCCTGGCCTCTCTCCTCACTGAAGAAGTGGAACTCAGATAAGCGAGGAGACAGAAATGAAATACAGAATTGTAATATAATGAAACAAGTGCTATACTGTTCATGTATGAAGTGCTACACATTCATAGATGGTGATGTAATCAGCTCCATAAAGTGTGACCTCCATCAACTTCCTGCCCTTATAGCTGTATATCTATATCTGCACGTTGTTACTCTTTCCTTCATCCTACAAATATTTATTATGAAACCACATATGCCACCCACACTCTTTGCTTTCCCTCTGTCTTATAGATATCTCTTCTGCTATTTCAGGCTACCACCCAGCTTTGGAGAAGCAATATATAGCAGTGATTAAACAACTAGAGTTAATCTGCCTAGATTTAAATTTTGACTCACATTACTATATGCCTTGTTTTCTTCATTCATAAAAGGAGGATAATCACAATACTTAGTTCTTAGGAGTGTTATGGCTAATGCGAAGAATGCATCAAAGCTTTATCCCAGTGCCTGGAATAGTTAGGTAAATACTCAGTGTGCATAACTATTATTATCATTAATGATCCCATCTTTTCATCTCCTCTAAGACCAGTTTTTCATTTTGCCATATTTTCAATCTTTCTTTACTGGTTCCTTCCACCCCATATACTCTACAAATATATGATCATGTCTCATATATTTATGAATGTCCTCAATTTTATATATCTCTCTAGCTTCTCCTTCTCCTTTCCAATACCTCTAAGAATGCTTAGAAGTATTGACACTCAGTATTTTTATTTTCCTTACATTCAATTCACTTTCCAGCTCTTCCATTATGCTGCTGCTTCTGACTAATAACCCTGTCAATTTCCAAGTCCAAAGATCATTTTGGTCCTCATTTATTTGACTTACTAAAGCATTCTTGGGACTTTTTCTTTCTTCCTTTGGCTTTGGCACACTGCTCTTTCTGGTTCTTCTTCCACATTTTCAACCATTTCTTCTCACTTTTGCAGATTCCTGCCATTTGTAAGTTTTTAACATATCTTTTATCCTTTCCTTCCATTCTTTTCACACCATAGTTGTCTTAGCCCAGATCCTTATATCTTTATCTGAATCATCGCAATAGTCTTCAAGTTGGCTATACTGCTTAGGTTTTGCCCCACTTCATATTTCCTCTACAGTAGTGATCTCTCCAAAGTACAAGTGTAATACATTGTGTATTTCCCAGGCCAAAGCAGTGTGGAGATAAAAATGAGCTCAATATCAATATCAAAATAGCATTTCTCTTCCATAAACTCATAACTCAGTCTAATAATGAGAAAAAAAATCAGAAAAATTCCAATAGAGGGGATTCCTAGAATATACTCCTCAAAACTGTCAAGGGCATCAAAAATAAGGAAAAATTTGGGGAAATGTCATTGCCAAGAGGAGCCTAAGGAGACATGCAAATTAATTTCTGGATGAGATCCTAAAGCAGAAAAAGGATATTAGGTAAATACTAAGGAAATCTGAATAAACTATGCACTTTAGTTAATATTCATTTCTCAAGTTTATTTCATTAATTGTAACAAATATATCATGCTAATGCAAGATATTAAAAATAGGAGAAACTGCAGGTGGTAGGCATGTGGTCACTGTACTATGTGCTCAGTTTTTCTGTAAACTTTATCTGTTCTAAAGAATAAACTTTATCAATAAAATGTAGTATTCCTTTTTTTCTCTTTTACTGTTCCTCCTTCCATTGAGAAACCTCTAGGTCCTTCAAATTCTTCTCCAAATATGGGAGCCTGGGGGGCCTGGTGACATTTCACATGTGCTCTGAAGTAATCTTTTCCTTGTCTGCTCTTTTTTTTTTCTTTCTTGTGCTGGCTCCTAAAGAAAAAAAGAGAGAATAATGCCTTCTGCTGAAAGACCTGGAGTCCTTGCCAGAGCAATAATGCTAACGCTGGTGTCCAATGTTTAAGGCGCCAATGTCCTTGCAAAGAAGCCAGCACCTTTCTTCCTGCCAAATCTACTGACTCTACTGCTGTTGGTTTGGTGATATTGTCTTGGGATCTGAGATTCTCGTGGGAATCTTGTGAAATAGTCCTTTTAGAGTTCTTGCTTATTACTGCAGTTCTTTCTTCTTGGGGCTCTTGGCATCGGTCCATAGGGGACGAAGGGGCAGACACTGCATTGCTAAGCTTAAAACCGCTGCTCTTCTGTCACTGACACCACTAGGCCTAGACCTCCTGCTTCTTATAGACTGACTTATTTCCCAGGATGTTTCTTGACTCCTCATGCACACAGACTCCTGAGGGTCTAGGCTACTAGCCCTCCAAACCTATCTGACCATGTCTGAATCCGAAGGAGAAAACAGCACAGGCTCAAGTTACATAAATAAGATCATGCTGTTGTGTTTTTTAGAATTCTTCAGTGACTCCCTTCTGTCACTTACATGGCCTTACAAGGCACTCTTATGTCCTACTTTAGTACAACATTCCAGGCTCGGCCAGAGACAAACCCTCATTAGTTTCTCTAGTACAGCCACATTGAATTATTTTAAGCACCTACATTTCATAATTTTTCAGGCTTCTTACATCTCCATGGTGTACCCATAATGTCCAGGTTAGGTTAGCTACCCATCCCTGACTACCACCCCAAAGGATCATATTTTTTGGTGTGTATTTTCACCACTGCAATACTTTATTATATTAGTTATCTACTGATGTTTAACAAATTACCCCCAAGCCTATGGCTTAAAACAACAAACATTTATTTTATCACAGTTTCTGTGGGCCAGAAATCTGGGCATGGCTTATCTGGGTCTCTTTACAAGAATGTTGTACAAGGCTATAATCAAGGTATTAGTCAGGGCTGTGGTCTCATATGAAGATTTAACTGGGGGTAGGTCCACCTGAAAGTCACTGACATTGCCGTTGATGGGACTCAGTTCAACAGAGGCTGGACTGAGGGCCTCAGTGTCTTGATGGCTATCAACCACAGTCCTCCTTAAGTTCCTTGTTATGTGGACCTCATATGGTACCTCACAACATGGTAACTGGTTTCCATCAAAGCAAGGAAGAGAGAAATAGATAATGCAAAGAGGGAAACTGGAGGTGTTTTGCACTTTAATCACAGAGAATTATTTTACTTGTATTACCTAAAAGAGATAGGATACACCCCTTTTGCTGTATTCTCTTTGTTATAAGCAAGTCACTAGGCTCAGCCCACATTCAGATAGGGGAGATAGTACAAGGCCATGAACATCAGGAGGCTGGGATCACTGAAGTTTTCTGTGGTTGCTTGTGGAGGGCAAGAAACCCCCGCCCATAATCGGTTCACATGTCAAGACTGATGATGTGACACATGCACCAACATGGTATGAAAATATTTATTGCATAATGAGACTTTCTAAAGAAAGTAGGGCAGGCACAAAAGCCTTCTAATATGTCTTGAGAAAAAAGAGAATCTGGTGGCCTTGGCTTTTACTGTGGTGAGGGGTCAGGGCCTCAGTGAGGATTCCCATGGAAATGGGGTTTGGGTGATTTGAACTTTCCCACCAGCACCAATGGATGGAGCCTCAAGTCTTTCTTATTCTCTTGCTCTGATATGGGCAAAAAGGAAAGGGGGAGGTTAGGGCAAACAAAGCTTTTATAGGTCAAACATCAAAAATGCAGTTAGAGTCAGAATCCTTACTACAGGGGCTATTTTAGGGGCTGTCTACATACCCATTGTAATATAATTTCTTACTTATCTGTTTGTCTTTTACAAGGTAAAAAATATATTTTACTTATCTTTACAAGTGCAGTACCTGACACATTGTGGCGCTCCATAAATGTTGGTTGAATGAATAACTGAATGGATAGGCTTTCCCTCTCTTCTTGCTTATTATTTATCCCTTATTACCTCTCTATTGATTTTTCAAGATTCAGGTCAAGTATTATTTCCTCTCTGGTGACTTTCTTGATCTATTTTCCCTCCTCTCTGGTAGAACTGACCACATTCTTTCTTTGTGCTCAGCTGCACTAGGTACAGATTTCTATCATAGAACTGACATAACTAAGTGGCATTTATTGGTTTACAGGATTGAATCCTTTACTAGTCTAAAAGCTCACTGAGGGCGAGAACTTGTCTTCTTATAAATATTTGTACCCTTGTGTATTATATTATATACACAGATATTCAGTTAATGTTGCACAAAGAAGTCAATTAATTCTACTGTGGAGAAAAGGGTTAGAGAAAGGTAAGTATAAAAGGGGATATTTAATCTGGATCTTGAAGAATAAGTAAAACTTGATAGGAAGAGGTACAGAGACAAGGAAGCTTTAGAAAGAGAATATCCTAAACACAATAAGTAGCAGAAGCAAAGACAATGAGTTGCAAAAAAATCATGGCGTATTCAAGCAAGACTTGGCTGGTTGGAGAGAAGCTAAAAAGAAAGGCAGGTTCACATCTAAGTTGTGAAACTTTGTAGGCTACGTTAAGTAGCCTTTAAGATAACTGAAAGTAATTTACGTTAAGTAGCCTTTAAGATAACTGAAAGTAATTTAATATTAAAAAGAAAAAACTTGGGTGAGGTTGTTAATCTAAGTAAGTCTATTCTAGAAAAACAATCTGATGGCAGAGTAGGATGGATTTGAGTACGGAGTGACCTGGAATCAACCAGGGGTGGGAAATGAGGGGTTTCACTGGGACAACATGAATTCTACCTGGAAGGGATCAGAGCGTAGATAGACGGTAAGTGTCAGCATTCTGAATGCTTTTGAGAGTGAACCAGAGCACTGAGATTTGGAAGGTGTGGAAAACTGAGAGAATTCCAGTGAAAGAATTGTGAGGATTTGAGGCCATAGAGATAAAGACAATGGAAGAATCAACCAAAGAAAGGAGATTAATTATATTGATAATAATCAATTGGTATTCCTAATAAGGACTTTAGCCCACTATCAGTTTAGGACACATATTTTATTGTTAACACTAATGAAAGAAAAAAAGAAAGAAAGAAAACAAAACAAAACGGAATGTGCCCAAAGCATCACAATAGATACAGAAAATAGTTTTTCCGGTCTCTCAGGGACTAACTCCCTGAGATTATATTATCTCCAAATACTACTTTTTTATTCTAAAAGAAGTTATCACAAATTTCTTATGACAAGTTTCAAAACTATTTTCTAATATGGAATTTCGTAGCCTAAGCTTTGTGTTCACAGAAGAATGTAGCAGTTGTCACAGGCTAGACAATTCTCCTGCGTAATTCTGCAAAAGAGAAATAGGCATGTTTCAAGGTCTTTGGTGTTTCTGGTTTTAAGTTGGAGTCTGAAGGCATTCTAGTTAGAATCCATATGCTTATACACAGTAGTGGTTACTCTTGGATAATGAGGCAGGGAACAGGCCACAGGACAAAGAGGTGCCCATTAGCCCTATTTTAAAATTTCTATAACCCCTCTAAAGAGCAGCCTAAGAATTTTGTGTGGAATTTGTTTTCCAAGGACTTTTCGAATTTAGAGCTGGCAATAATCTTGATTTCACCAAACATTTGAAGTGTGACCTCTCACATAACATCAGTTGTAATTTTAGTATTGGATGACTAATAAAAATGCAAAGTAATAAAATACTTTTCTGAATTCAATACGCCTTTTAAATTAACTTATAATTTACTAACAGCAACAGTATCTGCACGCTTTTGACGACATTAGTATTGCATGTGTTAGTGTGATAGTACTAGTATTTATTCTGTTGTATGTTTGATTTATCTGACTCTTTTTAGTAACTCCATGGCCCTGACAGTTTTTTGACCCATAGATTAGAAATGGATGTGGTTCAGCTTCCTTGTTTTACAGATTATGGAACAAGGGATTTGGAACAGGTTATTTACATGAATTACTCAATGTTACACAGAATTCTAAGGGCAGAGTAGACCCTAGAATTCTTGACCTTCAGACCAATTAATACAATTCCAAAATTGCCCAAAAGCAATAAATATATTAACACAGATACAAATTATAAAGTGTATGCTAAATGGTGTGATGTATGAGTTCTGCTTTTCAGAGGGTACTCTCAGACTTTGAATTTTCTGGCATATTTGACACATCGTGTTGGGCCCTATATTGCTATGAAAAGTTAAAACTTATTTTCATTACTTGAAACAAACAATGCACAAAGTTTAGAATCTATACATAATATCTATCTGCTTATCTATATATGCCCAAGCACTTGATACCATTGTTAAGTTTCTTTCATATTAGTTCTTCTACTTTGAGAGTAGAAAAGATGGAATAAGGAAAATAAAAGCCAGAATGGCTTGGCATGGAGGAAGAGGAACTACGAAGGATCAGGAAGGTAGACATTTGAGAGGCTGAACCTGGGTGCAGATGGCTCTGTTCCACTGATCCGACTGAAGGAGTGTATTTGAAGTGGCATAATAATTAGGCTCAAAACTTTATCTTCAGGGTACCTTTCAAAGAAAAATCTTGGGTTGAACCTTGGCACAGTTCATTTCTGATTTTAGACCACTGTAGAATATAGATGCAGATGAGAAATCTCAAGAGAACTGGTTTTCTCCTCTTGATAGCTAATACTGCATATTTTCTTATTAGTCAAGGTTGGTGAAAGCAACTTTCCTTTGAATTTCAAATCAGTTATTAATTCTTTATGATTAAACTATTTCTCTCAAAACCACAGAATAAAATTATAATTCGGCCTCATTTTCTGAACTTACATATTTCTTAAAAAACATTATTATAAGATATAGTATCTGTAGACAGAAATTAAAGTTACCATACATAGATTCAAAACACTGTGTATTGATTGTTTCCTCCAAATAATAAAAACCAGGAAAATAATAATCATATTGCAGAATTAAAATGAAGATAGTTATTTCGTTAAATATGTGAAATATTTTTCTTTTATTTTTAAGGGAGATGGATTTAAACAAACATCCACTTGCTGACACTTAAGCACTTTAGAAGTGTGTAGGAGAGTGTAATGTTATGTTCTGGCATGGAGCCAGAATGTTTTATTTTCTTACCAACATTTTATTTCTCTTAACTCTAAAAGAAGTGACAGGTTATTTTGTCTGTAATGGTGGTTATTTTCGACTTCAAAAACTTTTCTGTGATCTTAAAACCTTATAATTTGTTCACAGTTACAAGTTAATACAGGCACTGAGCAGCATCTGCATGTAATTTTAGCTAAGAGATGTAGTGGGAATTCTTAGTCCTTCCAAACTTATTTCATTAGACATGCATTGTCCAGAACCAGTCTGCTGCAATTGGGGTACCGAGTTAGCCAATCTGTTGTTGGAAATGTGGACGTTTATGTGTCTTTTGTGGTCTTAGTGGTGTCCCACATCAGTTTTGTTCTCTGTTATTTGGAGACCCTGGAAGGCAAAAGAAAGGAAGGAAACATGTGGACAAGAGCTTGTTATGTCAGGCTCTGTAGTAGTGCTTTCTCGTGTACTATATCACTTATGTCTGAAGAAAAACTCACCTCTCCTTTGACACTATACCTTTTCAGTTATTCCTTTGCAGGGTGTTGCCATGATAGCATCTCTTTGGGTCTGCCCTTTCCAGACAGTAACTGGCCCCCTACAGCTTTTCTCTTCTTTCTTTCAGGAATTTCCCTCCAGCATGGCTTTCTAGAGATGCAGGACTTAGTGCAAATTAGTCTGAAGAGAGACAAAGTAAAGATTGTGGGCAGGGCTTCTCACATCACACAGAGACTAGTCTTGCCTTTATGAAAGAAATAAGTCCCATGGATAGTCTTGTTGAAGTGAGAGGTGGAAAGTTTCAAAAAGAGAAAAAAGAAGGAGTTTCTCTGAAAACAAGAATTCAGTTTTTGTTGAAGTCTGTTATAAAAAAAAAAAAGGGAATGCGTTAGAAGGTTTGTAATAAACTTAAAGTTGGAGAGGGTCTATTTTTTATGTGAACCTAGAATAAATGTGGTCAATGTCAATTTAAAGATTACAAGTCAGAGAGAAGTGAAAGGAATTGCGTGCATTTTCAAAACTATTTGCTTTATTACATCCAGTATTTTTATTTGCAATTGTGCCTAACCGCGAAAAAAATTATTAAAGCAAGTCTTACCTGATACATTATTAGGCAAATTGATTAGGTAAAACTTTGAATGAAGTACCTTCTTTGTAGATGTCTAAAGGCGCATATTTATCACTTAAAAACAAAACCAGGGACTCTGCCTGTTATTTTCCACACAAGGTTCTTGCCGACTGGCAATAGGGACAGAGACTAGGGAGCTTTGTGGCACCAGAAGGCTGGCAGTGAAAAATGTATAACAATGCCTCTGTTATCTGTTTCCAATTCTTGCAGCATAGAGCTGGAATCCAGAAAATCTGCCGCCTAGAATAATTCAACTTTCAGATCTGTTGGTGGTTCATGACAATTGTGACTTACTTTTCTTTAACATTTTATTTGCCTAGTTTTCATCCCTAGTTTTTTTTTTCCTCTGCCATAATTTTTTTTTTCGATTTTAAGAATCACAGTAGTGATCTGCTTTAGAAATCATTAGCAAGACTATCTAGTCAGAAACAAGACATACAAATATATATGAGAAAAATAAAAACAACTTCTAAAATAAGAAGTCAGCCTGAAGTTTACAAAGCTTTATGATCTTATAATGACTCTGTTACTCCACTCTGATGTTCTAGGAGAGCTTTAAAGCTCCCTTCTTGCCAAGAATCTCCTTTGCAGATAACAGGATTGACATGCTCTAAATATTTATGGTGGGACTCCACAATGTTACAGAAAACAATGCAGCTTCTAGCATATGTACTATGAAGCTAGACTCTTTATTAGTGTCACATATGGTGCTAGAGTGGAAATAAACAGCCTCGTAGAATGGATCAGCTAATGATGATAAACATTCACATGTATCTTCTCAGCATGTGTTCTATTATGTGTGTTTGTGTTTTCTTCTGATAAAAGAAAGTCATTTTTGTTTAAACAGCATGAAAATGTTAGTAAAGAAAATGTAAACTGAAAAATATAATTACTACTTCCTAATGAAACTTTTCTTTCTCTGCCTCTCTCTGTATCTCTCTGAATCTGTCTCTCGGTCTCTGTCTCTGTCTCTGCTTCTCTGTCTCTCTGTCTCTGTCTCTCTCTCTCTCTCTCTCTCTCTCTCTCTCTCTCTCTC
>NW_006439717.1:5070290-5096079 GCF_000325575.1 Pteropus alecto
TCTCTCTCTCTCTCTCTCTCACACACACACACACACACACACACACTGGCTAAGCTTGTCTTTGCCTTCATTCTCTCCTCCTTCACACTGGCTTTCTCCACATGACAGTACCATGTCTGGGAACAGCGGCTCCATGATAGCTTCATGACTTTGAGGAAAGACAGGGTTTCTTTCTGCTTGCTTCTGTTTATAAAATACTTCTATGGAATAATACTGATTAACCAAGATTGAGTCTTGTGCCAATCGCTCACACCAATCCCTGTAGCTAAAACAATGACCCTTTGAATGGCGAGCCTGGTTCATGTGCCCATGACTGACAGCTTCACTAGTGTCAAAAAGTTAGAGCATGGGAAAATCAGTTCCACAAAAGAAGAGGTTGTATTTACTAAAGGAAAGGGAAAGGGAAATATTCAGCAGAAAAAGATATCAATGTCTACTATATGAAAAACTAAGGATATAGTGAGAATATCCAGATATCATGTTTTGCAAGAACTGGTAATGAGATCTTCTACAGATGACAATGTGCTTGTTATATATTCAATAGACATTTATTAAGTATCTGCAACTGTAACCCTCCACATGCAGTTTCTCCTGTGCTGGGATATGGAGGTAAGAAGTAGGTAAAAGTAAAATCTAAACCCCCTTTCCTGATGGAGTGGTTTACTCATGCTTCTTGTGACTTTTAGAGCGGACACAAGAGGTTGTTTCTGTAATTTTGAATTAATTCTGTAATTTGTTAAAGGCCACCGATGCCGACACGTCACCTCACAGTCACAGCTGCCCTGTTGATTTTATTTCCTTGGTGCCTGTGCACGTATCGACCCCACTTCGCTGCTTGGCCTCTCACCTCATTCATTTGGGCAGACTTGAGGTCTGCTGCCTTCTCTTTGATATTATGCACATATCCTCATGCTTGCCGATACTTTCTCTTTTTTTTTCTATCACTTTGATAGTCAGCTGAGGTAAAAAATTGCCTTCTTCCCTCAAATGAAATAATTCTTAACTGGCTCTGAAATAGCATTCTTTGCAGTACCCTAGACCAGAGGTCCCCAACTCCCGGACCAGTATCCGTCTACCCATGACCTGTTAGGAACCAGGTCACACAGCAGGAGGTAAGTGGCAGGCCAGCATGTGAAGCTTCATCTGTATTTGCAGCCGCTCCCCAGCGCTAGCATCACCACCTCAGCTCCACCTCAGATCATCAGGCATTAGATTCTCAAAGAGCTCTGGTCTCTGGTGCCAAAAAGTTTGGGGACCTCTGCCCTAGAGGTAAAAACCCTTTATTAGGCTCAATTTCATAAAGTTCTTCACCTGAGGCTTCTGAAACCAATCGTTGGTAGTAGCTTGTATTGCTTACTATTGGTTTCTGTTTCTGTGACACTTCTGCTAGTGCCCCAGGACCGAGTCCTAGTACCTCCACACAGATCACTTAGGTTCATCTCAAGACCTTGCTCCTCACAGGTCAGGAGGTTTCCTTACCCTGTCTCAGTCACTGCTCTTTCAAAAAGACTCTGAGCTCATGTGCAACTGGAATCTCCCAAGTCTTTTTCTTTTATTCCTCGATATGTCGAAAATTTACAGCGGATGTAGATTTTGAGCTTTTGTCTTGCACTCTTTTGCTACATGACTAACTATAATATGAAACAGAATGAAACAAGATCAAAAACAAAAGACTACAGAAAAGGTCAGAGGAATACAGACAAAGGACTAACTGATTCCAACTGTAGGAATCAGGTAACAATTTTAAGAAGCGGTGATATTTGAGCTGACCTTTGAAGGGTTGATTAGATTTTGATTGGGGTTATGGAACAATTCAGATTGAAAGGCTGGTATAAGACAAAGAGTTGTGACATCCATAGTAAGTTTGGGAAAATAAAAGTACACAGCCACAGAATGTTGTGGGACTAAAATGTATTCTCAGAGATCCATTAAAGTTTTTCCCTTTATAGTGGGTCTAAATATTAATCAAAACATTTATGTGTTGGGAAGTGAATACAGAGAAAGGATTATTGAATCTTATCCATGAATACTGAAGAGTTCAGTTTTAATTGGGAAGGAGTAGGTATCATAAAAGAGCCTGAGCAAAGAAGCAATATTTTGTAAGAAAAATATCGAAAGCGATGTAATGTTGGATAAAGAACTGCTAGATTAAGGATAAAGTAACCAGCTAAGAAAGTACTATGAGTTGAGAGTAAACCAGTTTATTAACTCACCTAGATTCAAAGGAGGTGAATCAGGAAACAATTTTGGAGGTCAGGAGGCAGGAAAGGGCTGCTCTTCTTTGACTGATTCTGCTGTTACCAGCTGCTGGTGCCTCCTGTAAGGCAAATGCTCAAATGCTGCTCTTCCTCTGATGGAGTCTCTTCTCTGGCTGCCTCTGAGACACACCCTATAGGTCTGAGGACATCCACATTACACCATTCTCTGCTATGGGTGATAGTCTCTCCAGCTGCAGGACAACATTCAGCTTTTTGGGCTTCTTCCTATAAGTAGGCTCCACATAGTCTTTTTCTGCTGGTTCCCCTTTCGCCATCAGGTAACACTCTTAGGCAGACAACTCTTTTAGGCTAGAATCTAGCTTTCTTCATTGATATTCACTTGGTCTAGGAGAACTCATGTGTTTGGGTCCTGACAAACTCTGGAAATGCAAGCTAGCCTTTCTCTCTACTGCCCTCTTCTCTCTACTCACCTGGTAGCCAAATACAACTGCAGCCACACATCACCTCCAGACTGCTCCAGGTGAGAGTCACGTACTTAAACTCTCTGCCCTCTCAAACTCCACGAATTCACTAGGTTCTCTCAAGGACTCACACTTCACTCCTTTATTAGCTCAGGATGAGCCAAGGAGTTTTTGTGGATTAGGAAGAATCCAGTTGGGGAAGGAGATGCCAGTTGACTTTCCCTATGAATTTGCCACCCCCACCAATCCATCCCAGGATTCCCTTTTGCCCTCTATCACTAAGAATTCATCCTATTAATTTCCCTAAAAGAACTTTCTGAGGAATTTCTAGCCTTATCTTTCATAGACTTTTAGAGATGATGGCTTCTGGAACAGCTGGAAACCTCTTAGTACATCTGGTGAGGGTGTGCCTTTTAGATCATTGAATGTGGAAATGACACTTTTTACCCATTGTCCTAAGATCTGGAGCCTCAGATGAAAATTCAAGAAAACCAGAATAGCTCTATTTAACATTTTTTTATATTCCTAAATATGAATATGAATAGAAAAGTCTCAGTAGGAGTGTGGGCTGTGGAGCCAGAGAGCTGAGATCTATTTCAGAGTCTGCCACTTCCTAGACATGTGACAGGAACTCTCAGTACTTCATTTTCCTCAACTGGAAAATGGGAATGCTATTTGTACCTATCTTCTGTGATACAATACTGTAAGCATTACTGGAGTTAATACATTTAAAAAATTTAGGTATTGCTTGACCATACTAATATTTAGCTACTATTACTTTTTCTATTTTTTGTATTCTCGCCAATTATTCTTATAGTGATCTTTGCTTCTTGCTCATCTTCCACTACAATATTGGGGGAATAGTGAAGAGTATTAGGATATAATTTTTCTCAAACATTTGAGTTAAAATTATATTCTCCATTTAAGTTATGAATTAAATTAGATCTATTTCGGTTTGGTTAAAAGTGTTAAGATGTTAACATAAAGGTGAGTTTCATTCATTGAGACAATGAATTGGAGTTGGATAAAGTTTCAGGAATTAATGTATTGAGGCTTATGGCTTTTAAGAATAGATAAGAGATTGCTGGGTTGGGAATGAAGAAATCAGGGTTTAATTCATGGTTAGACCATTAACAGAGTATGTGAATATAGACGACTCACTTTATTCTCTGGGCCTCAGTTTTCACATTTGACAAATTGAAGGGGTTTGACAAATGGATGGGAAGACATTGTGGTGAAGAGTGTGACCTCTGGTCACAGAGAGAACTGGGTCCCTATTAATTCTGCCACTTATTAGGTCTCTAATCACAAGCAAATCATTTCATCTCTCTAAGTATCATTCCCTTATGTGCAAAAAGAGGACGTTAATAATAATACCTGTCTGTTAGGGTTGTTGCGAAGGTTAGAGAATTCATCTAAGTACTCAGCCCAGAACATGACACATATAAGCACTCTAGATTGTTATTTTAATAATAAATAACTACTATTATCTTGGTTTTATGATTAAGTCCATTACCATCAATTAGGGCTGTGAAATCTATATCTGTACTGACTTTATTTCTTGAGGTCAGCCCTCCGTCATTTGCCTACTGCCTCCTACTGCTCACCTGATACATGAATTAAATATAATGATTTTCCTTTTAGTAAGCATACTTGGGTTTCTTTTAAATACATATTCTCATGAACAAGTAATGAATTGAAAGTACACTTATGTCTTTCCACATTCAAGTTGCCAGTAATTTACATTTACATTATATTAATTTTTTTTTATCTTGAACCCAAGATATCAGTGTTATATTTTCATAGCAGGTTGAAGAAATCCATCATCTAGCATTGACTGCAATATATATTTATGAACATTTATTAAGTCTGCTCTGTGCTTGGCCCTGTTAGGTCCTTGAGATAGTGTCAGGAGGACATGATCTCTGCCCTCAGTGGACTTACAGTGACATTATCCAGAAATATGAGAAATCATGGATGCCCTTTTGAAGCTTCAGTATTCACGTATTTAAATTGGTCTTAAAGGCTGGCAAAAGCCATGTAATTTCCATTAAATGGTATAGTTTTAGGAATCTTTAGAAGGCCTTTTTCTTCCCTCAATATCTTTTCTACTAGGTAGCTAAGTCCCACTGAAGAAAATGGCCTAAACATGAGTCTTGTGCCCCTGCAAACTCTTCCAGCCTCAGGTGACTTCTCAGTACTGCCTGGCTATCCTAAATGTTTTCCCTATTATCTCCCTCTGTGGCCTCATCAGGATGAAAAGACCTTTCAAACCTCCTCAACTTACCTGAAACCTCTTACTTCCTTCTCTGACTTTTCTTTTTAGAAAGTAACTTAGTTACCTACGTCACAGAGAAAACAGAAGTCTGAGAGTGGAATTCCCTCAACTTCCTGCCACTACTGTGACATGTTTATTTAAATTGTAACCCACCCTTTTACCAGCTGGATATCCGCCCCCCCTCCCCGCCCCCAACCAATCCATCCACCACTTCCCAAGAACCTATCCTTGCTCTATTCTCTTCTCTGTCTTCAACTGCACACTCTCTACTGGCTCTGTCTCATCAGCTTTAAAATATACTCAAGACACTTTTGTCTTTAAAAAAGTTTAGAAAACACAAGCCCTTTTCAACCGTATCTCTCAGAGACCTTTCTCTTCACAACAAAGTCACTTGAAAGAGTTGTCTGAGCTTGTTTTCTGCAACTTCTCACCCTACCGCCACCCGCCCACTTTCATTCTACCAATGGCACCACCAAGGTCATCAGTGACCTCCTTTTTGTGAAAACCAATACATATTTATCACTTCTCACTTTATTTGATCTGTCTCTCCTCTTTACTTGACGATATCTGTCCTTCTGGAAATACTTTGACTCTTAAGTAATCTAATTTTGTCTCATATTTCAACATTCTGTCCTTTTCTTAAGTTGATGCCTTGAAATGAACCATCCTAACAGCTCTTTTTTCCAATTCCAGCTGTGATGAATTAATCCCATAAAGGTGGGCATATCTCTATTCTTGCTCCTCTATTAGAGAAAAATGTGAGTTTGGAGGGAGAGAGAGAGAGAGAGAGAGAGAGAGAGAGAGAGAGAGAGAGAGAGCGAGCAAGCGAGCGCTATTTCCTCAAGATGCTGGGGGCAAGTTTTGAGAGAAGTGGCTGCTGGTGAGGATTTGTGGTTACATAGCACTTAAGGACAACTCTGGAAAAAGTAAAATCCTGAGTATTATATTAAATCAAAAGAAAGACACAGTGAGAGGGTATTTAAATAAGTTCACATGTGGGGCTTTGTAATAATTGTAGGTTCATGCCTGCCAGTTCTCACTGATTAGTCATAGATCAATGGTTTCCATGGTAATTTTATACATAGCTCAGGCTCCCAATCCTGCTCCTCCTACCTTCACTATAGCTTATGTTAAATTAATCAAAGCCCAAAGAAGAATAATTAATCAATATTTCTGGTCCAAATGTAAATTCTGGTCCAAATCTGGGAAAACCACGTAAAAATGGATAGCTTAGGCTATCATTCTTGACTTTGTGTTTAATCAAGGAAATGGGAATCTAAATAATTTCTAAGTTTCCAAGCCCATAAGGCACAAGCTCAGTGTGTGTTAAAATTTTCATTTCCTTATGGAAGAATGGAGGAAAAATGAGGATGTTAAGAGATGATAATATCTGGTCTACATTCAGCGACATTTCTGTTTTGGATACCACAATCTTTGTCTGCTCTTAACATCACCTCAAAAGGAAGAGAAAGTTAGAATAGCTCTTATTTGTATTTACATAAAACCATGTGAGTGAAAAAAGACTAATATAAAATTAATAGTTATAATTTTTGAAAAATGTGGTAACGTATATTGGAATGAAAAAAACCTGGATGAATTTTTGCTTGGTGTCACATTCTCTTGAGTGTAGACGTTTGTTTGGTTCTTTGCAAACACATGACTAGAGTCTTATATTTAAACCATTCAGTCATCATCATGTTAGCCTGATATATTTTCAGAGACTTCCCCAGCTAGAACTGACTTGTATTATTAGCTCTTCCCATTTCTTCCAGAGTTTTGTAATTTAAGCTGAATGGGGAGAGATCACATCTTTCCTCTTCTGCCCTTGGAATAATGCCATCCTTCATTGGCTTGCTAAATGCTCCATGCCTTATTTTCACCCCATTCGAGAGATGTTCTACCTTAGTTGGATTCGATAATGTCACTGGGGTAAAAACTCAAGCCTGGCTCTTATGTTCTCTAATCTGCCTTTTTGCATTTTCTAAATATAGTATATTGTTGCCTTAGTATAGAATTTTTAAAAATCTTAGTGGCGATAATTTTTTTTGACCTTTTCTATCTCTAATAGACTGCTTGAATTTTGTCTCATTAGCAAAATTAAATGCAGAATATATTGTTTATTAAATACTCTGTTTAGAAAGGAGCATTTTATTTTTAATGAGTCTTAGACCATAAACTATTAAGAACTTGTTTTCAAGAATGTTCGACCAAAAGACCAATTTTTAGGAGCAAGACACATCAGTTCATTATACTTCGCAGAGTTCCAATATAAGACCATTGTGTGGTCTAAACAATCGTGCGATTATTTAGAAGTTATTTTCTTTTAAAGCAGTTTACTCTTCCAATTATATTAACATGCAGAGAAAGTCAATTGATGTCAATTCACTGTGTCAGAAAAATTCTTCTATTAAATAATTCCACAATATTTGTACATCCAATAGATTATGGACCTTAATATGCAGTAGAGTATAAAAGGTCAAAATGTTATGAATAAGATGTAAAATGATGATTAGACCCTTCAGAATTCTACGTTCTCTTGAGTAAACTTAGCACTACATAGTTTAAAGGAAAACCAATCAATTATTTACAAATCCCTCGAAATTAGGAGAAAGTTATTAGATTTCCTTTTTCCTCCTCCCTTCCCTTTCTGTCTTTCTCCCTCCCTCCTCCTTCCATTCCTTCCTTCTTCTCTCCTTCTCTTGTCTTCCCTTCTCCCTCCCTTTCTTTTCTAACTCATGAGTTAAATACCATTTAAATAGTAATGCATTTTAATTATTAAATATAAATATGTTCTTTTCTTCCTTTTTAATTTTTAAAAGAAAAAATTGAATATCTGGTTAATTGGTAGTAGCCATGGAAGATATTTTTGTCAGAATTTTCCTGATTTTTTGACTTGTGAGTTTCTAATTATGGGCTTTGGTTATTGAATTAAATTGTGTCTGGAAATAAATATTTACCCCCAACACATTATTCTAATATTTAATTACCTGAGGTTCTTTTAAACTTTTTCCATATAGTTAAAAAAAGTTTTTTTTTTTCATAGTAACATATTTACATTTCAAGAATGTTTATTATGGTATTATACATACACATACATAGAAAAATGATACATATAAGTATGATATGAAAATACATAAGAATGCAGAGATATGAACTTTCACAAATCAAACCCACCTTTACGATTAGAACCCAGCTCAAGAAATAGAATGTTACTAGCATCTAAGAAGCCCACTCATCTTTATTCCAATCTCTATTCTCCCCATTCCAAGGGTTAGCCGCTATCTTGAATTCTAATGACATTGAGTAGTTTTGCCTGCTTTTGTATTATTGCATATAGATTGAATCATGTAGTATGTACTCTTTTGGGGGTGGGGGATGGTCTGAGTCTTTCTCTAAAGAATATTTTTGTGAGGTTCATTTCTGTTGTTCATATATACAGTTTTGGATTATACATTCTCAATTTGTCTAGAATTCCATTGTGTGCATATACCACAATTTGCTGTTCTGTTTTATTGTTGATTGGCTTTTGGATAGTTTCTAGTTTTGGCTATTACAAAATAGCGCTGCTGTGAACATTCTTGTACATGTCTCTTTTTGAACTTATAGATGCATTTCTTGTGATGACGCACTCAGGAGTTATACTCTAGGCATATGTTCAGCAGTTGCCAAAGCAGTTGTAACAATTTGCACCCCCACCAGCAATGTCTGAGAGCTCCAGTTGCACCATGGCTTTGTAACCACTTTATTCCATCTTTCAAATTTATCCATTCTGTGGGTGTGTGGTAGAATGGATAAATTTTAAATTGTATTTTTTTTTATCTGCATTTCTTTGATGACTAATGATGTTGAGCACATTTTTCTATGTTTATTGGCTATTTTGATATTTTCTTTTATCAAATGTATTTTTCAGTCTTTTGACTATTTTTCTATTTAGTTATCTTTCTTTGTCTTACATGAGAATGTTTTTTCTAATATAGTCTAGATACAATTTTTTGTGAGATAAATGTATTACAAACAATTTTTCTCACAATTTTAATTCTCTTAATAGTTTCTTGAGCAGAAGTTTTTAACTTTACTATAATTACATGTATCATTTTTACTCAAATATATTTGAAAACAAGTTCTTTTTAATATATATGAATTGCAAATAATTTCTTTTACATTCTTTACTTTTCTAATGGTATCTTCTGATTAATGGAAATTCTTAATTTTACTACAAACAGTTTATCATTTTTGGTTGACACTCTGTATCCTTTTAAAGAAAGTTTTGACAATTCCATGCTCATAAATATGTTATCCTATGTTTTCTTTAAAAGATTTATTGCTTTATCTTTCACTTTTAGGTCTGCTATTTATCTGGAATTAATTTTTTGGTATGTTGTGAGGAATGGGACACATTTTAATTTATTATTAAATTTTTATTTATTTAAAATATCTATTAATAATACAATTAAATATGAATCATTAAATTACCATTTAATTATTATTACTAAAGGAATACATGCTCATTGGAGAGAAAAGTAGAGAATAAATATTACTTATGATCTACTGTCCAAGAATACCATAACTGACACTGTGGTGCGTGTCTTTCTACACACTGCTTTTGTTATTAGCTACTAGTTTTATTACTTAGTGGTACTGTTGTAAAGGTTATTATTTTTATTCCTCTCAGTTATGTAAACTGTGGATAAGACGTTTAGTTTTTTCTCTTGGGACCTCATCCTCATCGCTCATGACAAGAAAACAAAACATATATCGCTATGATAATATGAGTCCCTTCTTATTTTAAGATTCATATGTTATAAGCTAACTTCTCAAGTAGTTTTGAGTTTTCCTTCTCCTATGGCAAATTGTTCCACGAAGATCAATTAAAAGCATTACCTTTAGTATAATTTGAGGGCCTGTAGAGTTGTTTTCTAACTCTTTCATTTTCACTTGCATCTTTATTAATTCCTTTATTCCACTTTTCTTTCATTTTTCCCAATATTTAAATTATTTGCTAAATTAATTATTCATTCCTTTTTTAAAAAATGATCTAAAAATTTAAGGTTATAGATTTTTTTTGAAGTGCTATTGTATCTCTATCCCATGTATTCAGATGCATAGCTTTTTATTTTTGCTAATTTTCTAGAATAATTTTTCAATATGTTTGCATTTTCTATTTGACCCAAGTTGTTTTAAACTTCCTCTGAAAGAACCTTTAATTTTTCTGCTTTTGTTATGTTTTAAATTTTATTATACTGTGATCAGAAGGTGTTGTCTAAACTAGTTTTACTCGTTGGACTTTATGAATGTTACACAAAGACCTATACAAAAGGCATATTTTCAAGATACAACTATTAATTATATTATTTAGGTCTTTTATATTCTCACTTATGTTTTTGCTCTTTTCCTGTCATGAACTTATAGATGTGAATTTAAAACTCTCATTATAAATCTGTTATTTCCTGTTTCTCTTTATAATATGCACAATTTCTGCTACACAGAGGTGGTTGCTATGCTATGCAGTTGTATATATATAACAGCCATATATTCATATCTTTATTTTTCATTTTACTCTATAAAATTTGCATTCTGTTCTGTTATTCTACATTTGTTTCAGTATTAGCTCTAAGTAAAATTCTTCTAAGTTCACCATCACTCATTTTGCCATCGTTTACCCATTCTTTGGTTGGCAGCATTTTGAGCTCCAGAAAAATATTCTCTGAATTCTTGTATATAGCTTGAACTTGAAGGACAGCTTGGCTGGACACAATCCTTGGATCACATTTTTTCTTTCACTGAGTATATATGTTAAAGATGTCATTCCACTGTCTTCCTTTGTTGAATGTTGCTCTATCGAATTATAACTTCATATTTGTGCTGTTCATTTGTTTGATTCTTTTTCTTTAGAGGCTATTCTAAATTATATGTATGTAGATCTCGAATGCATATCTTTTCTATTTTTTCCTCTAGTCTTCCCTCCCTTCTTTCATTCCTTCCTTTTCTCTTCTTTTCTTCCTCGATTTGCATTTCAATGAGGTCAGTTTCCCTATTTTTTCTGCATTCCTTATTGTTTTATTCATATTTTTTATTCTTCCTCATGCTGTTTTCAATTTTGTTTTTATTTTGTTAAAGTGCTTTTTCTCCTCTACTTCTTCCCTGAATTCTGCTAGATCATATTTTACTTCTTCTTGTTTTCTTTATATAACTTACATTAGTTCTTGTATTTCCAATTTGACATCTTACTTCAAAAGTAATCTCTTTATTTTTTTAATCTATCTCAAAATATTTGGTCAAAATTTTTATTTGCTCCATGGCAACATTCCTCTGGTGTTTTTGATGTTCTTTCCCACATTTGTTTCTTACAGTATATTTGCATTTATTGTGCGTAACTTAAAAAAAATCCAAACTCATCCTTAAATTAATCGGATTTTCCTGGACCAGTTATTTGTTGGGACTGAGAGGTGAAGAGTAGCCTTCTAGCCACTCTCTCTACTGTCACAGAGACAGACACTGCCTATAGCTCTGGCTCCTCCTTGTTATTATTTACACAGCCCATTTCCTCTGCTCCTCTGGAAAAATACAGTCCAGGAGGACTTCTGCTAACACAAATGCTCACATACTCAATCTCTGATGTTCCACACAAGGACTGTATCTTTCACAAAACAGGGTGAGCACTCACCTTCAGAAAGGGTATTTTTTTTCCTGTGTTGCCTATCTACCTCTGCTGAGCCTTCTTGTTCCTTTCTGAATATTTTCTTTACTTCCTTCTCAGGCCTTTAACTCACTTGTTTATGGTAACTGTTACATGATCTGGGAGTTATCATTCTCTCTTTTTTTTTCCAAAGAAATTTCCAGGAGGAAGTGAACTATTCCACTGTATATAGTAATATTAATCTTTTATGTTGATTTTCTTGTCATACTTAAATGATATGAAATAGTTCAGTATTTAAAATATCACACATGCTTGTGAAGAATTGTGGAAGAACCACGCGAGGATTAGACGTAACAGTGCCCCTGGTTCTCACAGAGCTTGGAATAGAATCTGTTACCACTAACCAGACTGGAAAGCCTTTTGATGCAGGAACATTGGGTAAAGTACAAAGAAGGGTCTTGCCACAGTAGCAGGGAATAATTATCCCTAGACTTAGCACTGCTTTACTTTCACTTAATAAATCTTAAAAGCAAGACCAGGAAGGATCTACCTGTTTCTAAGCAACCTAACTGTACCCCAGAGCAGAGATCAAGAAGATGTATAAGAACACAAAAATACCTAGCATCTAAAAAGGCAAAATTCACAATGCATGACATCCTGTCAAAAATTATCAGAGATTCAAAGAAGCAGGAAGTATGACCAATACGAATGGGAAACAATCAATTAATCAAAACTGACCAAGAACTGACTCATGTGTTAGAATGGACATTGACAGAATTGTTATAATGCATTCCATAAGTTTAAAAAGTTAAGTAGAAGGAGACATGTAAGATGCAAATAAGGCCCAAACTAAAGTTCTAGAGATAAAATTACAATATGTGAGATGAGGGCTACACTGAATAGGATTAATGCAAATTAGATATGGCAGAAGAAAAGATCTGTGAATTTGAAAAGACAGCAATAAAAATTATCCAAATGAAACACAGAAAGGAAGAAAAAGAATTTATAAAACAGTTTTAGAGAGTTGTGGGACAACATCATGCAGCCTCATAAATGCATAATTAGAATTCTTGAAGGAGAGGGGAACAAAAATACATTAAAAAATAATGTCCCCAAAATTTGCAAATTTGATAAAAATAATAAACTCATAGTCCCCCAAAAACAGAAACATGAAAGAATTCACATCAAGGCCCTCCATGAAGAACAATGGCACAAAACTGACGAAGAGAAAACCTTAAAAACAGTCACAACAAAAGATACCCTATGTACAGAGGACAATGATAATAGATTTTTTGTTAGGAAAAAATTCAAGGAAGAAGAGAGTAGATCAAAATCTTTAAAGTACTAAAAGGAAAAAAGAAATATCTAGAATTCTAGACCAGAATAAAAAGGTTTCAAAAATAAAGGTCAAATAAAGACTTTTTAAAACATACAAAAGTTGAAAGAACGCATCATCGGCATACCTATATTTTAAGAAATGTTAAAGGAACCCTTGTAAGCAGAAGGAAAGTGATATCATACAGAAATAACTATTTAAATAAAATTAACAATGCAATATGGGATTTATAACAACGCAAAAGTTAAATGTATGATTACAACAGCACAAAGGTTGGGAGGGAGGAAATGGAATTGGCACACTATCACTTGAAGGTAGACAGAGATAAGTTATAGATATGTACTATAACAAAGGAAATTAAATGGAATGTTAAAACCCATTCGGTTAATTCAAAAGAAGGCAGAAAAAGGAAAAAAGAAATAGAACAAATAGGACAAATAGAAAACAAATAGCAAGATGATAGACTTCAATGTAAATGTATTATTATATTAAATATAAATGGTATAGATATTCTAATTAAAAGACAGAGATGACAAGATTGGCAGGCAATTTGCCTACTATTCCTTGGTTGTATAAATTTCAATATTAGTATTTATTTATCTGATAAATAATTTATTTCTATTCAATGAGTACAGAGCTTTTGGTGCTGGGGATATCGCCTCAAACAGGCTATCTATAGTTCCTCCTCAAATGCAGACAAGTAAACAGACAATTAGAACAATGATGTCGTCGAATGCAGACAAGTAAATAGACAATTAGAACAGTGTAGTAAGTGCTTGGACAGAGAAGTTTGAATCTTCTCTGCATACTGGAAACAATGCTCTAAGAATTTTAAACACAATGACCACTGTTTGTGCAATTTTAATCACAATGATGGATAATTTCCCACACGTGCTACAATATATAAAGAGTTGCCACTGAACAACCAGCCTTTTGTAATTTAGCATAGAGCAGCTTCTATGAGGTCTCTTGCCAAATCCACTTCTGTGCACTTATCAATTCCCAGTTTTCTCCTCCTATTGGATCAATGGGTCTCAACTTGGGCCAATTTTGCTCCTAGGGGACATCTGACAATATTTGGAAATGTTTTGGGTTGTCACAACAGGGTGGGGTACTACTGGCATCGAGTAAGTAGAGATGCTGCTAAATATTCTACAATGCACAGGGCAGCCCCCCGAACAAAGAATCGCCTACTCCAAAATCAATAGTGTCTTGTTTGAGAAACCCTGAACTTGGGTGACCAATTAATCCCAGTTTGCTCAGGACTTTCCAAGTTTTAGCACTGAAAGTCTAGCATCTCAGGAAACTCTCTAGTGTCAGGTAAACAGTGAAGATTGATCACCATACTTTCTACCTACTAATATTAGAAAAGCAGTCAGTATTCAACTAGTTGTTTCTTTTGGTATGAACATTTAGTCCCCTATTGTAATATAATAAAAATTGTAATCAGCATGAATGAACTGAACACATATTTCGTCCAGTATTATGCCAAGTATATTATCTGTATTATTTCTTTTAATCATCTTAACAATTGTATGAGATTGCTATTATTACCTCCATTTTACAATTGAAAAAAGGTAGGCTTATAGAGTTTAGGTAAATTGTTGAATGTTGCAAGGCTGATTACGGTAGAATTAAGATTGCAAAACAAGGTCTATCTTGGATATAGTGATTATAGTGAGCATATATCTGCTTTGCAAGATTTAAAATATTTACACTGTGCCAACCTTATACTGTAGCTTGTATTTATAATGATGATTGTTGGAATTACAAATCGAACAAAATTACATCTGATATAACTATGGCTTTCATTTTCCGAGTTGCTGGTTACAACGGTGCTGCATCAGATTTGATCTGGTATGAAGAATACAATCTTCTTGAAAAAGTATGAAATTTAAAACCAAAGAGATTTGAGTCTAACTTAATATGTGATCTGAGTGAATTAATTTCTCTGAGTACTGTGTGTGTGTGTGGTGGTGAGCGGGGGGAGGATGTGCAAATTAAATGCACTGACTTTCCTAACGTCCTTGTATAGTGTCTAGTCTGTCAAAGAAATTTCATAAGTGGTAGCTATAATTATCATTGTGAGGAAATTGCTTGATTTAAATGGCATAGATTAGCTTATTGATGACAGTTTCATTAGTAAGGAAGGAGAGAGACAAATGATGTGAATATCCTAACATTTACAGTTAAATATAATGAAAAGGCTTTGGCGTCAGAAAGGATTTGTGGAAATTCAGCTTGGTTACTTAGATACTGTATGAAAATGTAACATTTATCTTCTATTAAATGAGGGAAATACTGCTCTTTAATGAACATTGTAAAAATTCCAATGGCATACATAGAATACACATCCCATACATTTTCCCATTTAAAAAAAGAAAAAGCATCCTTATTTTTAAAACAATGTTTATAAATAGAGCAGGTTGAAAATCAAATGCTCCATTACAAATACTACTTTGAGTGACAAACGTTCACTGATGGAAATGAAATATCTATTTTGCTTGCAGCTAGATAGCCAATTAAACAGATGTAGTTCTATTTTCTGTTATTTGTATAAAGGAAGTCATGGCTCCTAATATAAAGATGCATTCGGAGCTGCAATGTAATTAAAATGACTCTAAATTATAATGTACTGACGATAACCGCTAAATAGACAGGTGTGGGTAAAGTCTGCTTCTGTTTTGTTTAGAGTAACAGTATGCTTAACTTAGAAAAACACCACTAGAAGTCTGTAATTCTGTGATGAATGAAATGACACTTGTGAGGAAGGGGTACAAAAGAAGGGGATTGATTGTAAAAGAATTACCATCATCTGGCAGGGTAATTTCCTTGAGCAAAGTAAGATTAAACTCTCCTACCTTGAATAAGATTGTTCCACGTTTGTGGTGAACGACAGATGGACCAAGTGTGTAATATAAAAGAGGCATGCCAAGAAAGGTCAATTCAAAGCAAACAGATTTCATTGTTGAGAACTCTAAGGAGAAAGGATAGCTAGGAACTAAGTTGAGAGTGTATTCCTTTATGTTCGTGAAGATTTACTCATATATTCCTTTACTTTTTTTCTTATTCTTTCTCTTTTGGTTGGATTTCAAGACAATCTGACTGTGTCCCCTTTTGTTTCTGTACTGGTTATAGAGAGAAGCAATTATGGAACCTGCAAACCAAACAGGCAAGTCTGGGAAATGAGAAAGTAGTTCTGAAATGGTGATTGCTTTCTGCTGCCACTGATATGCATCCAATAGACACCAGGTGACATAATTGGATTCAGAGCTACAACAATTGTTTAGGAAGATAGTTGTGGATATAGTTGTGGGGGTCATTAGGATATTGTAAACGAAGAGAATATTATCAGTTAAAAAAAGTAAAACTATTAGCAGAAAGTTTCAAAAATAATGACCCACAGGTAGGGGCAGTACAAGTTTTGTGAGGCTTGACAGTTATATAATTTTGGGAGCCCTTTATATACCCATTAAGTAGAAACAATGAATAAGTTACTGGGACTTTGGGGACGGGAATTCTTTTCTTCTGAAATTCCTTTAGACAATTTCCAGAAATTCTCACCCAGAAGTGTTTGCTGATTGCAACTTCAGCTAACCTTCTGCACTCACATCACTCTAAACAACTCCTAGGACACACAGCGGCCCTTGGAAGTGAGGCCTGGCCATTAAGCTTCATTAGTAGCACCCTCTGCCTACAAGAACTTCCCGCTGTAGCTTATTTTATCTTGTTTGAGAAGCCTACAATTACCGTGAAACATAAATAACAGAAACTTTCCATCTGATGCTTGTCATTTCATTATAAGAATTGAAAACCTCACACGCCTATCACCTATCTGTACCTCGGCCTCGCATCTTGTATCAGTCCTGGGTTTTACAGGTACCGGGATGATGTTCAGCTGGGCCTCGGGCTACCCACCACGTTGCACGCCCACAGCGGTAGTCAACCGGGACCGCACTCCGCGTGCGGCTGGGGGCTGGGGGCCCGGCTGGCTGGGCGCCGGAGGGCGAGCCCGGGCTGCATCTCCCGCTGATTGGCCGGGCCCTGCCCCTGGGGGCGGGCTCTCCCCCGCGCTGGCCTGGCCGCGGGTGGCTATATTGGCACCGTTCCTGCTGGGTCGAGTGGTTGCCTCGCGCGGAGCGGGACCTTAGGGGAGTGCTTCTGAGAGCGGTGCTGGCGCAGGAAGCGGAGCGAGGCTGCGGAGAGCGAGCAGGGGGGCTGCGGGGCTGCAGTGCGATGAAGCAGCGGCTCAGGGAGCGGAGGCTGGTGGTGTGGCGAGACGGGCCGGCTCGGGGCCGGGGCTGCTGCTCGGGAGGCTGCTGAGACGCCGCGGCGGCCAGCGCGGAGAGCGGCGGGCGAAAGGGAGGAGAGGCAGCGGAGCTCGGGGGAAGCCGGTTGGCTCGGTTTGGCCTCCCGGGTTGGGATCCCCCCGGTGGAAACATGCGGGTGGCCAAGTGGCTGACGGGGCTGCTGTACCAGCTCTCGCTCTTCATCACCAGATCTTGGGAAGTTCAGTTCCACCCCAGACAAGGTAAGGTCACTGCGCGGCCCCTTCGGCAGCGAGATGGGGGCTTGGGGCCCGAGTGGGACAGGAGGACGGAGGTGGGGTGAGAGGCTCAGCCGGTTGGGGGAGGCTGGCCCTGCAGGAGCTCCCGGATTAGTCAGCCCCCTGCATCCCAAGAGGTTGAGCCTGCGTCCGGTTTCGAGGAATCGCGCGCGGGGGACCTGAATCCCTCTAGGGACCACGCGGCGGGGGCGCGTGGGGCACTGTGGCGCGTGCGCCCGGAGGGCAGGAGTTGGCGGCACCTGGGAAGCATAGAGGGATGGGGGAAGGAGGTGGGCTGCTCAGGGCCATGAGTGCCAGGGTCTTTCCCCGGGGAGAGTGGAGCAAGTCGGGGGTGTGGGAAAGCAGAGTGTGCAAACTCACAGAGCGCACGTGTGTGTGTGTGTGCGCGCGCTCGCTAGGCTGTGTGCATTCGTCGCGTCCCCGGCTGTATCGGGACCTGGGACCTCGGACCTTTGGGTGGACGTTTGGTTGAGGAAGTTCGGGGTTGGAGAGTAGGAAACCTATGTGGGGGACGGTGGGAGATCAATGACCATATCGCTGTGGTTGCAGAAGCGCTGGTGAGGACACTGGTCTCCTACGAAGTGGTGACCCCCGCGCGGGTCAATGAGTTCGGTGAAGTGTTCCCTCAGAGCCATCACTTCAGCCGGAGGAAGCGCAGCTCGGAGACTTTGGAGCCCACGCCATTCAGGACCCATTACCGAATCAGCGCCTACGGGCAGCTTTTCCAGCTGAACCTGACTGCCGACGCGGCCTTCCTGGCCGCGGGCTACACCGAGGTGCACTTGGGGGCCCCGGCGCCCGGGGCGGAGGAAGGCAGTGCGGCGCCCCCAGACCTGCGCCACTGTTTCTACCGTGGCCAGGTCAATGCTCGGGAGGATCACACAGCTGTCTTCAGCCTATGTGGAGGCCTGGTAAGCACCCTTGGGTCCTTTGGCATTTTCTTGGAATACTGTCGAGAGCTGCTTTCAGGCAGAGTGCAATGGGCTTTTCTGACTTGGTGGTTGGTGACCCAAGATATGAGAATGGGCCACAAGAGGGATTAACACCTAAAGGAAGCCAAGCTGGAGGCCACTCCTTCCTGCAGAGAGAGGGTTTGGAAGGAACACCAAGGCAAAATTGACTTCTGCATAAAGCAGAAGAGAGACTATTAAAGTGTCAGAAGCTGTGACTGTGAGTCAAGGAGTGGCTCTATGAGGTCTCTGCTAGTGAAGTGTCATTTCATTCACACATATATCTGGCCATCTATTGAGATAGAATCCCTTGCATTTACTTAAATTTGTTCCTAGAATTTAGGAAGGAAAAGAATGAGTATACATAAAAGAAAAAGGTTTAAAAAGGAAGAGTTGCTTTTTGACAGTATAGGGATGGCCATTAATCTCAAGTACAGGATAAGGAAGAGGTTACATCTGCTTGTTTAAAATTCATTGTTTCAAAATGTAGAGTATCTACCAAGGCCTGGTGCCAGCAAATGGTCATTAGGGTGGCAAGAGTAAAAAATGGAGACTTTGTAAAAACCTCATTGTAGAGAGAGGAAATGAAATAAAATACTGCGTTCTATGTGTTTCATTTGTTTCTCTCCCTCTAAAACAGGTCCTAAATATTTTTGGCATTTACTTCAGTCTGGGGAAACCTAGGACCTCTTTTCTAAACTCTAATAACTTGTGTATTTTTTTACACATTTAAAATTATCAAATTGGCTTCCCTTTAAAAACTAACAGTAATAAAAAAATGTTACAGCTATTAGTGGTGTGATGACATGTACTTTAATACTGCATTTCATAATATCTGTTGGGAGGGATCTTTATACTATTATACTTTTCTGGTGGTGATGGGTATAAGTGATCGATAGCCACATCAACTCTAATGTGATATAAAAATGCCATTTTATTGGTAACAAAGTCAGTGTCTGTGGTTTTATCTAAAATCATAATTGAAGGAAATCTTAAGTATCAGGTTAATGAAAATGAAGACTTAACGCTTTCCTATCCAAGTTCATGGAACCCCAGGTAGGTAAGACTTGTTCAAACAGATATGAGCACACTTCATCATTAACTCCTCCAATACATGTTCAAGAAGAAACTACAAGTAGGATTTTGATTATAGGATTCTAGTGTTCAT
Organism: Pteropus alecto; assembly: GCF_000325575.1. Classification (NCBI taxonomy): domain Eukaryota; kingdom Metazoa; phylum Chordata; class Mammalia; order Chiroptera; family Pteropodidae; genus Pteropus; species Pteropus alecto. The sequence continues at coordinate 5,089,907 of NW_006439717.1, forward strand.
CCCAAGTAGTTAAGCTTTTTTTTTATTGGAACAAATTTAAAAAAAAGAATAGTTTTAGAACATTAACACTATTTTTTAATTTAATAATTGATAACAGTTCTCACCAGGCCAAATATAATATTTCCTCTTAGGTTTATTGATGTAAGATATCTTCCTGGGTGTGAGTATTGGTCATTACTAAATAAATTTGGAAAGTCTCTTTGGTCTTTGTCATGTTGTTATCTTGAGCTATATTTACATGGAATGCCTTGAACAATTGTTCTTTTCTGCTGTGGATGAATGTAAAATGCTTGAAGTATCAGAATGGCAGAAACACTTTAATATTTACATGGCCACCTATCCATCAAAGGGAAGAAAAATACTTTTTCTATAACCTTTCAAAATAATGTTTGTCTGGAAAACTCTATATTTACTACCACAAATTTTTCATGGTTAGTATGTTTTCTTGATTTAGTGTTTTACGGCAAGGAAAAAAACATTCCAGATGGGAAGCATTATTAGGAGTGATGTTTCTGCTCATGATCATGCATGATGTTGGCATAGTTCAAATTATTCAGTATTCCCTTTTGAAATCAAAAAACAGTTGGAAATGTTTAAATCGAAACAGGAGTTCATCCTTTCCTGTCACTGTCAATTTGGATATGGTGGCCTAAGTTACCATGCATTATTAATCTGATTTATGTATACAATTTAATTTTGATAGACTTATTGATATATCAGAGTTTAACATTTTGAAAACTTCATATCTATGTGACTCAGTTTTATCTTACTTGTATTTCTAAGACTACGTTGAGGACATCAGTCATAGCAGAGATAGAAAATTTGCAGCAATACAGCAAATAGAGGTACCATGATCTAAAAATCTTTTTAGTAGTGTGAACATGACCAATTATAAGTCTAAATTACTAATAAGATTAGTCATATTTCTTTGATCTTTCTCATTTTTGATATTAGTACTAAAACATATATACTTGATTGTGTATTTTATTTCTACTCTAATTCTGTCATTAACTTTAGAATAATAGTTTCATCAAATAGTAAATTTCTGTTAGGTTTTGGAATCCATTTGTCATTATATCAGATACCTTTTTATAAGTCTCAGATTAGACTTTAGATCCAGATAAAATTGTGGTACCCACAACCTGGTCCAGCCAAGTCGTTTGCAGATCAACCTTAATACAGTGCCCTAGAGGTCAGTAATACTAACCTTCTGGCCCTGCTCTTGCTTGCTTCCTGATTTATCTATGGGACTTTGCGTCTGCAACTGTGACGATCTAGCTTTGACTTCTGTCAGTCCATTAAACCCTAAGGTTGATGTTTACTGAAGGATTCTTAGTTTTATAAACTTAGAGAAGATATCTTTTTTCTAGGTGCTCTTTATTTTAGTTTTGCTTTCGATCATGAATGGATGTTATAATCAAATGCTTTTCCTGAATATATTGAAATGAGTAACTTACTAATTTTCTCTGCTAACGTGTGTTATACATTGCTCTTTGATGAAATTCGACCTCATACAGGGCCATAATGTGTTCTGAGATCTTCGTATTGTTTGGGAGGAAGATGAGAAAACCATATTGTCCTCCAGTTCTTCTAGTTTCTCATGTCCTTTGTGCCTTAGTCTCTTTGCATCTTTCTGGCACCATCAGCCAAATTTTGGGCCTGAGAGCTTGTGGCCTGCCTTCTTTGCTTAGTTGGAGCTCACTGACTCATCTCCTCCTGGGCTCTCACTGGTGATGCATATCCCTCTGAGTTCTGGCTGTAACACTTATTTGATTTCTTGTCTGGTTGATGCATTTACTGGGCAGACCTCAGACATAAGGGCTGCTTTGCTCCTGCTGCAGCACCCTCCTATGTATGCTGGTTTGGTGATGCTATAGATAATCTAGATTCCCCTAAGGGTCTGATACTGTCCATAGCATTTGAAAGTCAAGGGGGATTTGGTTCCTCCCTTTGCCAAACTCCGCCACACTTCTAATTTTGGTGTGTCTGTGATGGAGACTCTTTCAGAGCTTCCTTTTTCTGATCCGACATAAATTGCTAAAACATCTCTCTTGTCGGTCCCCTTAAATTATCTAATGTACTTTCCATCTCTAGGATCTTAACCCCCAGCGGAAATATTTGCACATATGCATCTTTCAAACTGTTCCTTTTGCCTCTATCACCCTTTTCTTCCTGGAATCCACTGAGTTCCCCTTTCAGATCTGATTTAGTCAACCCATTCCCCTTCCAACTTTCCACTTGAGGTAGCACCTACCATTCCTTTCTCTGGTGGCTGCTGAGTAATGTGACTTTTAGAAGAAAAGAATGAAAAACAAATTACTTTCAAAATATCCCTTTACATACAACTACTTTAGAAAATTAACTCTCCAACATATATAAAGATTTTATTTAGTTGCTAATATTGCTTTAACCTCAAACATGTGAACTAATGTCCTCTTTTAATTCCTATGTGGTTAATTTTTTTCCAGTTCTAGAGGTCTTGGTATTTACATGTTTTTCATTAAATCACTGAACCATGACTAGTATTGTTAATTTTCTTAAGTACTTTGGGCCCAAGATCCAGAAGGGGCTAAGAGTCTGCTAGAAATGATGTATATAATTTTTACTTTTCTAAAATCTATATTTTTTCTTATGAGTATAAATAACACAATTCAAACATTTCTGAATAGAAATCTGTACATTTCTAAAAATCTATAATAGATATGAAAATGGAGCTGAATCATAAAATTACCTATAATGTAATGACTAAAGACTGTTTTTAGTCCATTGATATACACTGATACAGAATGTGTAGTATTCAGGTCTTAATATCCCTAAGTTCAACTATCAACTTCATTTTCGTGGTCTTATTCTCATAATGTTGATACACTCTTGCCAAAATAGAGGTCAGTAATAAGTTGGAGTAGTGTGGTGTATACTTGTCAGGACAGCATGTATTCATTCCTCACAACCACTGTTCTCTACTCACCCTCTTCTCCTATTACCTGGTGGGTTCCATTCTCCCAAAGTCCCTTAGGGACTAACCTGACCGCCTAGACAGTTAACTTCACTATTTCTTGGGATTTAAAGCAATGCACTCTTTTTGGTTGAAAAATTTTCCAGATGTCATAAAACCAGACGTTGCATCTGGCATATACAGTATTCTCATGGAGTAGCTAGCAGTGGCTGTGTGTACTTTAAGTTTCTCATATGGAACATTCTACAGTATGTCAGGCACTAATGCTCTCTGATGACTGATTATTGAGTTGCTCTAGTAACTTCTTGTTCAGACAAGAAATAATTGTATGGGAACTATCAGTATTGTCTTTACTGGTTTTTGTCTATTTGGGAAAATTTTAACTATTCGCCCAGGACTAATATAGCCCCAGATCATTACACATACCATTCTGTATTAACATTTTTTTGTTGTTGGAAAAATTCATAGGGACTTCCTTTAGTTATTCTTATACTCAAACAACATAAGAGAATTTCTTATCCCTCTACTTTTAATATTCTAGTGTTAGTGTAGGGTCTTCCAAGAAGCAGAAGGCAAGAAGGGATTAAATGTGCAAGGATTTTATTTAGAGGAAGTGCCTGTTAGAGAAAATAGAGAGCCATGAAGTCTGAAACAAGAGGATGAGAATATTGGGTTAGAAATATCCTAGGCTGCGGGGCAGTCTAAGGCTCAACAAAGCATGCCTTGAGCCACATTTGATTGGGAGAAAGAGTCTCATGCCTCTTAAGAATGAGTTTACTCTTAGCCTCTTTCCACACTCAGGTACTGACTAACACTTGGGAGATATGGCTTGCAGCACAAACAGTATGATGGCTTTCAAAATCCAGCAGCTGAGGCCCTTGGACTATTATGGCCAGCGTTCTCAGGGCCAACATAATCACTTAAGATGAATATAAAAAGTACTGTGTGAACTTTGAGGAAGGACTGAGTATTATGAGAACTATGTTGGAAAAGACTTTTCAACTGGACTTTGAGGAATGAATAAACATGTGGGTAGGAAAGGAGCTTCTTGTGGGTCTGTGCAGCTGAAAAGTAGGGTGGATTGGAAGGCGAGACTGAAAGGTAACTTTGAAATCAAATTGTTAAGGCCTGGAATGCATTGGGAAGGATGAGGGCTTGAACGGCAGATGATGAGTTCATTGTGGTGGGAAGGCGTCTTCCCTTTTGTAACATTGTGCAAGGGTCTTCCCTTTTGTAACAGGGTACAAGGGAGGCAGTGAATCACTGACAGGACCATTGCTGCAGTCCCCTTTTGGTAAGGAAGAGAGAGCACTTGAAGTATGTGGTTAAGTGAAGAGTGAATGCCTATGGAAGGTACACTATTGTAGACCAGTGGTTCTCATTTGGGGGCAATTTTGCCTCCTCCCTCACCCCCTGCCAGGGGACATTTGGCAATGTGGAGACACTTGGCTGTCACAACTGTGCAGTGTGTAGAGGAAGCTACCGACATCTAGTGGGTAGAGGCCAGGGATGTTGCTAACCATTCCACAATGCACAAAACTACCTCTTACAACAAAGAATTATCAAAATGTCAATAGTATTGAAGTTGAGCAACCTTCAATACTATTGACATAGAGGACCTATTAGAATTTTGGATCATAAGAGGAGACTAAAATGGTTCTAGTGACTCTGACTTAAATGAGAAATCCTGTGGCACCTAATCAAGAAAGATAGTGACAGAGGACCAGGTGGCAAGAAAGATTATTTAAAAACATTTGTTTGATTCTATCATAGGTTTACTATAATTTTCATAATTGTTTGAATTTATATTTACTTTTTGTCTAGAATGTCATTTCCCTTAAACTACCCATCCTTTTCAGATTCATTTTGAGCCTGCCTTTCTTTCCCCTGTTCTTTATACAGAGCTGACCAGGACTTTATTTCATCACTGGATGTTTTATGTATAAAATATTGAATTTTAGTTACTTGTCCACACTTCTATCTCATTTGTAGATTTTAAGTATAAGGATGATAGTCATTCACTTTGGTACTCAATATAGCATATAGAAATTCTCAATATATAAATGAATGAATGAGCTAAAGCAGCTTTTATTAATGTGCCAAATAATTGAGCTAGCTCTTCTTTACATCAGACACTCTATGCAGGAAAATTATATTAGCAACTTTAAGTACTTGGATATACTTAAAAAATTTGTATAGATTAAATATTTTTCAGATATCTAGGTTGTGTTCCACTTATTACTTTGGTCATATGAGCTTACATTATACTCTTGTTATTTGTGGCTTTATTCGTTTTTTTATAACTACTGTTTTCTAAAAAATTGTAGTTAATTAAGCTGTTCAGTATTAGTATTCAGAGGAAGAAACTGTTCATTCTCTTTCAACAAATGCTTAGCATTTATGTACCAGCTATATTTAGTGGCTCGTACATAATGTCCTTATTTCAACAGCATTAAATTTGTTAAAAATATTCATCAGCTACATAAACGATTTATTACCATAGTAATAGCATTTAGAAGGCATACTGGCTCTTGACTGCCTTTGTTCAAGGTGGCACACACCACTCCTATGTACATTCATTTGATGAAAACTAGTTGCCTGGCTCTACCTTGATGCAAAAGGCTAGAAAATGAGGGACAGTGATGTACCCAGGAAGAAGACAGCAGGATAGATACTGGTGATCACCAACAGTCTTTACTACAGGCTGTCCTCCTGTTCACCAAATATCACTTTGCTCTTCTCTTCCTACACATCAAACATAGTCATCTTGTCTACAGGAGACAATTGGACAGGGGTGGTGTCTCTGGCTCAGTGTCCAGGATCTCTGGGTAATACAGTCTTCTCCATAAAGTTCAGATGTGGTTCTTAGTTAGCAACTAATGAATTAATAAGTTATTTGTACCTCTCCTAAGCCATGATCAGCATGACTGCAACCTTAGTCTTAGCTTCTTACAGAAAGAAGGGGAGATACCTAGTAGTCACTGATTTATAGCGATTCCGGACTTCTGCTGGGAAGGGGCCGTGGAGACCAACTAAACGAGCAGGAAGAGAGTTTCTTGATTACCATCTTTGATTCATCTTTCTAGGAAGTCTATCAGTCACCAAGGTCTCTAGTTCTGTTCTCTGGGAGGGTCTTGCCCATCCTCCATGGCCACATTTAAAATAGATTCTAGGGAGGATGCTATAGAGTTGCCAGCAGTAGAGAAGGGAGGGCTTC